>NC_060150.1:22407231-22437093 GCF_021292245.1 Micropterus dolomieu
TGCTTGCTGATAATTTGGTTTGGTCTGCTTGAGTTGGTGTTGCTGTCCTGAGGCTGTTGGGGACTTGTTACTGCAGAGAGCCTCAGGACCAGCTGGCTGAGGGGACTCTTCTCTGGTTTCAGCTCCTGGTATGTTAGGGCTTTGTGATGATATGTCTGGGGGTTAACTGATTTTAAGTGATTGTAAAATTTAAGTGATCTTTTCTGTATTTTTAGTAGGAGGGGGTATTCGCCGAGCTCTGCTCTGCACAGGTTATTTGGTGTCTTTCTCTGCACCTGCAGGATGCTCTTACAGAACTCAGTATGGAAAGATGCTTTGATTGTTTTGTCCCATTTGTCAAATTCTTTAAGTTTTGGCCCCCAGATTTCGCTACCATAAAGAATTATTGGTTCTAGTACAAATTGGAACATTTTAAGCCAGATTTCAATTGGAATATATGTTTTAATGTTTCTTTTTATTGCATAGAAAGCTCTCCTTGCTTTGTCCCTCAGATCTTTCACGGCCATGTTGAAGTTCCCTGTGAATGTAATGTTAAGGCCAAGGTAACTGTAGTGTTTTGTGTGTTGTAATTTAGTGTCTAAATAGAAATTGTGTGTAACCTGATTTCTGTATTGTTTCTGAAAGATCATTATCTTAGTCTTTGCTGTGTTTACTGTCAGGGCCCAGGTCTGACAGAATCTCTGAAGGAGGTTAAGGTGCTGCTGCAAACCTTCTTTAGTAGGTGAAAGCAACACTAAGTCATCTGCATACAGCAGACCTCTGATCTCTGTGTCGTTCAGGAGGAGGCCAGGTGCCGTGGAACTCTCTAATTGGTTTGCTAATTCATTGATATATAGATTGAAGAGAACTGGACTGAGATTGCATCCCTGCCTGTTTATTTCCAATCTTTATGGCACATTCACTTTTTGAATACATGTTCTTAATCAAATCATGTGTTTTCCCTCCAATGCCACTTTCAAGTAGCCTATAGAAAAGGCCCTCGTGCCAGATGGAATCAAAGGCTTTTTGGAAGTCAACAAAACAGACATATACCTTTCTTTTCTTAATGTTTAATTCTTGATCAATTAGTGTCTGGAGGGTAAATATATGGTCCGTTGTGCTGCAATTTGGCAAAAAAACAATTTGGCATTTATGCAGAATATTGTGGTTATCAACAAAGTTGACAAGTCGTTTATTAATGATGTTGCAGAATATTTTTCACAGGTTACTGGATACACACATTCCTCTGTAGTTATTTGGGTCATATTTATCTCCGGATTTATGAATTGGAGTTATTAAACCTTTGTTCCAGATGTCTGGAAAAGTTCCAGTTGCTAGAATAGTATTGAATAGTTTTAGTATAGCCAATCTGATTTTATGGTCTGAGTATTTGATCATTTCGTTGAGAATTCCATCAATACCACATGACTTCTGTTAATTCTTGTTCTGTTACAGGGTAATCTAGAGGGTTTTGGTTGTTTTTTATCACCGCCTCCAGAGTTTTCCATTTCGTGAATATCTTGTGCTGATCATCATTTTTTGTAATATTACTGTATAATTCACTAAAGTGATTAATCCAAGTATATCCATCTTGGATCGCCAATTCATCCTGCTGGGTTTTGTTTAGGTTGTTCCATTTCTCCCAGAACTGGTTGAACTAAGGATTCCCCAATTTCACAGAGCTGGTTATTGCTGTGTTGTTCTTTCTTAGTTTTTAGGGTGTACTTGTTTGTTTCAGAGTGGCCTCATATTGACAGCATAAGTTGTGGTTATCTGGTCCCTATGATAAGTTTTCCTTAGGTTTTTGCATTCAGTGTCAAACCATATGTTATTGTTCATTTGTTGAGGTTTTGGTTTGGAGGCTTTCAAATTAGACAATGAAGCCAAATGATGAAATATTGAGTTGATTTTGTTCACAGCAGAATTTACACCAGAATTATTCTGGGGAAATGTTTCAGTTAGAAATAAATGAGTTAAATCATGTATGTTTTGATTTTCCAGTGCCTTTTGGTATGCCACCATGCAGTCTGGGGTCCATCTGTATGGGTATGTGCTGTTAAACAGTTCACAGGCACTAGGGGCCCCAGACTTAGACTGAGCCCTTTTCTGATAGATAGTGATTTTGCTGTGGTCTGAGAGGGGTGTGAGGGGGCTGACTGTGAAAGCTCTAAGAGACATTGGATCTAGATCTGAATGAAATAATCTACCGTACTACTGCCAAGAGCTGAGCTGTAAGTGTAGCGACCCAGAGAGTCCCCTCGTAGCCTGCCGTTAACTATGTACAGACCCAGCATACGGCAGAGCTGTAAAAGCTACATACCGCTTGTATTAGTAAGCTTGTCAAAGCTCTTTCTAGCAGGACATTCAGGGAGGGGGAAGCAGGTGCTTCCAGGTAAGTGTTTGTCTCCTTGGGTGTTCATAGTGTCAGCTCTTTCCCCTGTTCAAGCGTTCAAGTCTCCACAGAGTAATACATTTCCCATGGTTTTATAATGGTTAACGTCCTCCTCAAGAATAGAGAAAATATCTGGGTTGTAGTAGGGGGATTCTGGTGGAGGTATATAGATGGCACACATGTAGACGTTGCTCAGCACAAATCATCTGTTTGTTAATTTTCAACAATATATAAGATTCTTCTTTTTTAAAAACTGTGATGGACTGGGTCAGTTCTGATTTACACCATATAATCATGCCTCCTGAATCTCTGCCTTGGGTTACTGTGGGATTTTTTGTTGATGGTATAATAATCTCAGTGTAGCCGTGAGGACGACCAGTGGAAACATCTTCTGCACCATGTCTCCTGTAAAACTATGATGTCAGAATCTTTTAACTCTCTATTAAAATCTGGATTTCTGCTCTTTAAACCAAAAGCTGATGATCTCAGACCTTGAATGTTCCAACATGTTATTGTAAAGTGTAATTTGTTCAAAAATTAGACAAACACCTTAAAAAAACAAATAATAGTAAACTAGATATTAAAAAATACTAGTAATCAAAAATGGGGGAAAAAAAGAAAAATTGTAAAAAGAGGAAAATAGTGTTGTAGGTAAATGAATAAAATATTAAACTTTGAGTGACATTTTAGAGTGTATCATGTGTGAAATACTGTTAAGAATTGTCCTTATATTACTATTTGTTTAAAATGATATCCAACGTGCTAAATTGTGAATTATTGTGATGTCTCTAAGAGGTCTCTGCTCTTGCACCATGTAGCTATATGAGGCGAGAGCAGAGCAGGTTTAGAATGTGTAATAATTTATGTCTTTGAGTTCACCAGAGGGGGGCGGGGCTGTGGCTGTGGCTCTTCTCACCGCTGCAGCATAATTCAGTCCAATAGGCTGCTGCTCCTGTAGTGTTGGTTCTGCCGTTGGGATGAGGTGGGGGTATAGGACCTCCAGGCTGGGGGGCTCTCTGGCTGGATATCAGTGGCCAGTGTTGTGTTGGCTGTGGGTTGGGATGTTGGTGATGCGGTGGGTTTGGTGGCCTGGCCATCCTCCAGGAGCTTTCCATTACAGTCCATGAGGAGGATAATGTCAGCCCTTCTGCCTGTGTGTTTGTTCAGACTCAGCTGTCGGGTCTGGATGTGGAGCTGTGGTGGTGGTTTCAGGTCTGGATCTCCTAGCTGGAGGCTGGCTAGAGGCCGGGCCTTGGACAGGTGCAGGGGTGTGACTGGCGTCTTGGCTTGGGATGTTTGTATGGAGGCAGCTGGTTGGTACGGGGGGGGGATTACTAGCTGTGTCTCAATTCAGGGACCGCATCCTTCGAAGGCTGCATTTGAAGACCGAATACGTCACAGTCGATGCGACTAGGCTGTTCCATTTAGAAGGCTCCTTCAACTACAGCCTTCTTTTCGTCCGTTTGGAGGATCCAACAGCTGGATCCTTCGCAGCCCCAGGTATCCCGACATTCATTGCGCACCATTTGATTGTCCCAGTGTATAATGGCGTCGGCTGTGGTTGTGGAGTTGAGCCCCCCGGATTTTACCTATAAATGTAAGTATTGGATTTCAACTCACTTCAAAAGCCAACTACACAAATGTAAAAATAACGAGGCATAAAAGCGCAATGTGTCATTTAAAGAATAGTTTTGTGGAAGAAGTTAACGTGAGTTAAGTGATAGCCAGTAACTGGCGAGCTAACGTTACCTGAGGTTATTGATGTGCTAACATTAACGTTAAGTTAAACTCGGCTGGGCAAGTTACAACCTAAAAAATAAAGCCTTTTACGTTTTCACTTAAAATCGAAGAGGTTCAGAGTCAGACCTGCGTCTTACCGAGATTGTAGCGATATTATACATCACTTATACTTAATATTATGTACATGAAAATAACATTACCACGTAACATTAGTAACGATTACAAAAACCTTGGGATATAGTACACGGTTAATGTAACTAGGTTATTTTGCGATTTATGCTGCTTACTGTTTGGTGGTGTGAAGCAAAAAACTTACTTGAACATGTCGTTTTGTTTTAGGGAGCGAGGAGCAAACTGCCCTCTTCATTAAATTGAGTGGGGAGAGTGACCACCTCTTCACCGGGGCAAAGTTTTCTGCCAACGTGGCTTGGAGGTAATTAAAGTATCAATAGCCCTTTTGTAATATCTGCATTTAATCATCGTGTACTTAAAGTTACAGATAAATGAGCCCCCATCCTATTCAAAGCCTTTAACAATACGAAAACCAGTAGATGGGGCAGCCCTTTGTTGTGTTTTTGTGTCTCTGTCCTGCCCTGTCACCTTTTCCAGTCTTCACAAAATTACCATTTCTTTTGTTTCTCTGTGATTAGGACAATTTTGGAGAAAATGGGCCTGTGGGGGAAGGTGACTTCCCTCCAAGCAAAAAAAAAAAAGTGGGACAATTTAAAAAAAAAAATAAAAAAAATACAAAGTATGTATGTGTGATTTGAAACTTATATATTCTGTATACATTTTTTTAAAAATAATTTTTGTATAAATTGTTCACTGTGTAGCATAAAGGGAACTACAAACTGCATTCATCCAGCCATGCACGTTAATAAACACAGTTGCTGAAATTTGTATTTCTGCTGTTGTTATTTACAATGATTGATTTCCTGTGCCTTAGGATTGCAAGTGTCCAGGGTCAGGAGAGGGTGTAGGGGGAAAGCCCACTGCTGCAACTTGGCCCTGGTTTGTCCTCATGGATGAGGTGTTGGGACAGAGGCATTCCACCACCCCACCTGTCGTAATTGCTTCTATCGAGGAGGAGGAGGGACAGGCTGTTCTCTCTACTAGAGAGACTTGCAGAAAAATAAATCCTTAAATAATAAGGGGTTTTATTTTATTTTCTGTGGTCTTTATAACTATTAGTATTTACAACTATTTACAACAATTATTCCACTGAGCAGGGAGACCCTGGTGATGCTGCTGGACCTGGATGGGCTACCACAATAAAGACCCTGGTCAGCAGGACATCATCTGGGGTGGTCTCCAGAGTGTGTAGCAGGTGTGGATGCATCTCTCCACTGTCCACTGCATTGTCCATCAGTGGGTTTGCAGGGCTGGTTCAATCGATAGCTGCCATTTCACTAAGAAGTTTTAGTAAGAGGCAAGAATAATAAGCTGCGCACATAAAATACTAATTCACAATCTTATTTTGACAAAATAAATCTCTACAAAATATTTCAACAGGCAAAATTGTTAGGATATGAATAGGAATTTACCGATCTTTTACTTGCCTGTTAAAAATATTGGTGGTCAGGGGACACCTCCTCCAGGGCAGACACCTCTGCAGACAGCTGGTCACGCAAGGGAGCACCACTGTCTCCAAACCGTTCTCCCCCTCATCCTCTGCCTCGTCCTCCTCAGGCTCATCCTCTGGGGCCACAATGTCACCAGCCACAAGGCAGATGTTGTGGAGGATGGCACATGTGGTTATGACCTGAAATGGTTAAAAATATATTTCAGTCTAAAAAAAAATTTTTTTTATGGTTTTTGATGAATCAGTCTGTTGATTTACTCATTAGTATAATTTAAAAAAAAATACTCACGTGAGGTACAAAGGTGTGGTGCACCTCCAGCGCTTGCAGGAAGATTGCCCGGAACCTGGTCTTCATCATCGCAAAAGCACACTCTATAATGGAGCGTGCCCTGAAGTGATGGCTGTTGAAGCGCTGGGCTCCCACACCTTGTATTGGCCTCTTGTAGGGAGTGATGAGGAGGAGTGGGTGTTGGAGGCGCAGCGTACCTGTGCCTCCAAGGATGAAATGCCCTGGAGGAGGGTAGAGTGAACTCCTGTACAGTGGGCTGTAGTGGAGCACTCTGGAGTCGTGGACCGACCCAGGGCAGCCCACGTAGGTGTCAATGAAGTGGCCCTGATGGTCACAGACAGCCTGCAGGATGATGGATGAAAAGAGTTTCCTGTTCCTGTAGCACTGACCATCAGGGCATTACTGTTAGCTTTAGGAAGCCTATAGTGCCTAAATACATATAAAATGTAACGTTTCTTAGTTACTTTCCCTCGTATTTACCTGGCCAGGCTCCTCTCTCAGCCTGAGATACATCATGTACCTCTAGTTCCTCTATTAAGAGGTAAAATATCAAAATTAAAATATTCGTCTCCATGCCGATGGACCGCAGCTGTGAAGGTTGCTAGGTGAGAGGAGCGGCGCTTCCCCACGCATGGGTAAGGGTGGGGTCAGTTGATGACGCAATAGACAGTCCTCCGTAGAGTCCTCGAGGAAAGGGCTGTGTTGTCCTTCAGCAGGTGTAATGGGAGTTTGGCTGGATGTGGTCTGGATCTGAGAGGCGGGCACAAGGGGTTGTGTGGAGTTCAGTCTGGCTTGTAGACTGAGCCTGTCCCTGTCTTGTAGCTCTTCTCTCAGAGTAGCCAACTCAGTTCTGCAGTTGTCCCTGTCCTGCCTAAGTTCCTTCACCTCCTCACTGAGATGATCCAGCTGTCTTCTCTGACGAGTTAGTTCTTGTTGAAACTCTCTCAGCTGTGAGTTGACACTGTCCTCTTCTTTCTTGGCCTGGAAGTCACTGACAGTAGGAGAGGAAGGCTGCTGTTGGTCCAGCTGCTCTCTGATCTGTACCAGTTCTATTTCCATCTGGGAGAAGTGCGCTCTCATGATGTCAGAGTGCTGTAGCAGGAGAGGATCAGTGTCAGCATCAGCAGTCTGTCTGTATGGAGCAGGGACAGAACAGGAAGGTTTGACTCCCAGGGTTGGAGCGATGCTTGTGAGGACCTCCTTCTCAGCTCCGTCTCATAGCAGGAAAGTCAAGCTCAAATTGTCTCAGGTCGCCTTGTATCATGGCAGTTCCATTTTTGAACAGGTTTACTGTTATTCTGGTGGTGTCAGAGTCATTTTCTTCCAGTACACTTATTTTCCATCCATTACAAATGCCTGCTCTCTTTATTGCTGGGTAATGAGAGCTGAACACATTCAGCCAGGCACATGGTTCATCCGTCCAGAAGATTAAATTGCAGGATCTTCCATCTTTGTAGTGGTCCAGGAACAGGATTTCTGGTCTTTCTCAAAGTAATGTTTGTTTATATTTTCCCCCCCTTGCAGTTTTGCTTTTGATAGCTGGGGGGGGGGGGTAGTCAATGGTTTCAGAGTGTGGAGACATCATGAAACAGGTGTTGATCTTCAAGCTTCTGTGTTTAAAACAGCACTACTGCTGTTTGATGCCGTTGCTAGGTAACCACAGTCCAGTGTTAGCTTGTTAGCTATTAGCTTGAGTGTTTCAGTTGGGACTTATTTTATGGTAATAAATGCAAAAACTTACTGATTTCAGTGTCCAGTAGTTTGCTGTAACTTGCTTGAGTCCCTCTATCCTCTTCTTGTTTGTTTCTCTTCAGTTTGATGCTCTGTTTCTGAGCTCTGTTTTCTGAGCTCCTTCTTCAAACTGTATCTCTTTTCCTTCTTTCTCTTTCTTTCTCCTTCTTTTCCCTCTTTTTCTCTCCTCTGGCATATTGTGGTCACTTCTTTTGCATTTTCCTCATAGAAAGTCGGTGTTTATCCAATTTCTGGACCGAAAACAAGCGTTTTGTTTAGCAGCAAGTCTTAAACATGATCGCTCGCTTGCTCCCGTTCATCGCAGCTCCGTCTGACAGGGGAACAGCTGCTCTAGAGTGACGTCAAAGTCACATCAATTCTGACCTGAGTGTCCAGTCTCGGGTCGCATATAAAAAAGATACGATCTGTATCGGATTTGGACCACATATGAAAGTGGCCCAAATCCAAACTGGAAAAGATCAGATTCCATGTGACTTGGCCTGTTCACACCGTCATAAAATGATCAGATTTGAGTCACACATGAGCAAAATTTGGGTAACTTTGGCCTGCAGTCTGAACGGAGCCTACATCTGCTGTTCTGTGTCGAGCTTAGTTTCCTGTCTGCATTGATTACCCTAATGTGTCACACCAGTTGTTAATCACCCTGCCTGTGTGTTGTTGTGTGTCAGTATATAGACCCATCATTTCTGTTCAGTATCTGTGCAATTGTCGTTATATGTTGAGCGTCCCTGCTTGTTCCGTTTGTTTAAATGATTGAATTAACCTGCTGGATATTTGGACACATTTGGATTTGTTTTTTCATTTTGGATAATAACGTTGTTTAGACTTTTTCATGCTACACACACAGAACTTAACATATAATTAAGTGTATATTAAAATATGGTAAAATAAAACATAGTATACATATACAGTTATTTATATAAATATATATATAGACATGTATAGACCCTGAACATTCTGCAGTGCATTTTTTGAATTTGCATCTGGGGTGAATGTAAACGGCATCAACATGAAAAATGGTTTCATCTTCACATTAAAAAGGCTGACATTTGGGAAACAGAGTTTACCTGTGTTGAGCACAGGATCATGGGAGTTGTTGTTTTCACCACCATTACCTTCATTGTAGTGAGCTTCTCCCAGTTCAGGAGGTTTTTACTAGAGGCAAGGAACTCAGCTTGTTTCTCTGATAAATTAAGATCCAGACATCACATGACTAAAAACCCTTTATCTGGTTAAAATATATAGTTAAAAATGATAAGTCATTTGTTGTTTAAAGCTGGGTCATGGGCGGATCTCACACATCGGTAATGGCTAAAAGGTTTAGGTCACACAATTGAACAAATTTATCAGTCAAATCAGCCCCGGCACCAGGATGAAGTGACTGAGGGAGCAGTAAAAATGGTGAGGGTGGGAATTCTTTTTTTATTGTAAAACAATAGGTTATCATTCATGCCAATTTTTGCATTTGTTTTCATCCTGCGGGTGGCGCATTCTCTCAATTTGCGGAGGGTGCTGCTGTTTCTGATCCGTCATTTAGGCCAGTGGCACGCTGTGCCCAAATGACTTGGAACTCCAAGTCACTCCTGAGCATCTCCGCGCAATCCAACACACTTTTCACAACCTTCATTCCAGTGTAGAGATCCGTTTTTTTATCCTGTAACACTTTGTTAGGAGGATCAAGGAGGGCGAGGATTCTGTGGACCATAACCGCAGTAAACCTGAAGTGGGTGTCATTGATTGCTTTTAGGAGCCCTGCTGCCTCTACTTTCAGTTTGGTGAACCGAAGGCCACTTCTGTCAATCTCTGCGAGGAACTGACATGATAGCCAGGTGACTTTTCAGACGTTCTCCCGTGTAAACTGCAGTCAGTTGCTTTTTTCAGAAATTGGTAAAGCATGTCACACAAATCGAAAAAGGCTTGTAGTGCATTCTTAGCTGACATGGCGTGGATAATTGGAATATTTTCTGTACACACCCTTGTTTCCCTGACATTATGCTTGCATCATCATAGCATTGGCTGAGGATTTTTTATGTGCTGAGGCCTGCTTTTGTCAGCTTAGAAAGGTGCTGCAAAATGCACCATCGGCAACCACTGAATATTCCAGCCACTCCCTTCCATTAAACCAGCTTCTGTTAAATGAGCATTTTTGGGAATTAAACATCTGAGTAGGGTAGGATTGTAGTTGCACCTGGGCTGGCTCCTCTGTCCCAAGATCGACAGGAGCAGTCAGAACTGGCGGGACCTCTGGGCCCATTATGACCTTGCTTACCACTGGGGTAACACCCTCGGCTGGTGGAGCTGGCAGATTAAGTTTGGGCTCTGCAATGTCTTTGCTGCTGCTGGGACTACTGGCCTCAGCTGGAGTTGGTACAATATTTTTCTTCTTTTTTGTTTTTACAAAGCCACTTTCTGATATCCATCCTAACTGCTTTTTGGCTAGCTTTTACATCAGCATGAATATGTGGATTACATTTTACATAAAACCTCATTTAGTGAAATTTATGTTTTTTTTGAGCTGTAAACACACCACCTAAGATTAGAGCGGTATCCCTGGTCACCCACAGTAAACAAATGGAGGGAGCGGGCGTGTCCAATACGCTGGAGGCGGCTTAGCTTCCCTAAAATCATATCCTTCCACTCAAAGATAAAACACACTGCTCAAAAAAATAAGGCAACACTTAATCATCACAGTATAACATAAAGAGCCTGCCTGATTTTCCCCAATCTGTTTCACCTTCTCACGCCCTGCCTGTTTATATTGCCTTCTATTGGTTCAGTCCTAGTCCTATCAATCAATCAAACTTTATTTCTAAAGCACATTTAAAACAACCAATTTGACCAAAGTGCTGTACATTGAAATGAAACAATAAATAGACAAACTACAACACCAGACAAATACAACATACAGTTCTCATGCCAGATTAAAAGCCTAGGAATAAAAATGTGTTTTAAGTCGCGATTTAAAAACCATAAGGCTTGGTGCCAGTCTGACATGAAGAGGCAATTCATTCCACAGTCTCGGGGCTGCGACTGAGAGAGCTTGATCTCCCCGTCTCTTGAGCCGTGTTTTAGGGACAACAAGAAGAGATTGAATCGCAGACCTTAATGAGCTTGAAGGAGCATGTGGCTTCAACAGATCAGTGATATAGACTGGAGCTAGACCATGAAGGGTTTTAAAAACAAACAATAGAATCTTAAAATCAATCCTATAATTAACTGGGAGCCAGTGAAGAGAGGCAAGAACAGGGGTGATGTGATCTCGCTTACAAGTAAGGAGTAAGGAGACGAGCGGCAGCATTTTGAACCAGTTGTAGTCGAGAGGGAGGCCTGACTAACACCTATATACAGAGCATTACAATAGTCAAGGCGTGTTGTGACAAATGCATGTATAACCCTCAAAGTCTGTGAGGGCTAAAAAGGGTTTAAGCTTAGTAAGAAGCCTAAGTTAAAAAACTTGCTTTCACAACAGAATTGATCTGCTTCTCCATTTTAAAATCACTATCCATTTTTACTCCAAGGTTTGTTACAACAGACTTAACACAAGGTTGCAAAGTGCCCAGGTCTATTTGTGAGACATCAGAGGTGCCACAGTTTTATTCTCGTTAAAGTTTAAAAAATTTAAGGCCATCCAGGCTTTAATATCATTAAAACTGTCAACCAATCTTGTTAAAGAACTACCATCATTTCTTTTGATGGGCAGGTAGATTTGCAAATCATCTGCATAGAGATGGAGGCTGATGTTATGTCTTTAAGATAGATCCAAGGGGAAGCAAATGGAGTGAAAAAAGAATTGGCCTGAGAATTGAACCCTGGAGAACTCCACATGTGAGGGACACAGAAGGTGAGACAGAGCTACCAAATCTGACTCTAAAATCTGTCTGACAAGTATGACCTAAACCAAGGCAGTGCCCTTAATCCCACACCATACTCAAGACGAGAAATAAGGATGCTGTGGTCAACTGTGTCAAATGCTGCTGTAAGATCTAAAAGCATAAGAATAGCATAATCTCCAGAGTCAGTTGAGCTTAAAAAAATCATTAAAAACTCTTAAAAGTGCGGATTCAGTGCTATGAAATGTCTTAAAACCGGATTGGAACACCTCAAGAACACCATGTGTATCTAAAAAGGACTGCAACTGTAAAAGAACTGCCTTCTCTAAAATCTTCGAGACAAAAGGGAGTTTAGAGATAGGGCGATAGTTTGAAAGTGCAGATGTGTCCAAATTTGTTTTTTTGATGAGTGGCTGCACCACTGCTTGATTAAAATAGGCTGGTACAGAACCTGAAGTAAGGCTGCTATTTATAATTTCTTGGATGTTAGGTCCAATAGTGTAAAAAGGCGAGGTGAGACAATATCAGTTGGACAAACTGAGGGTTTCAAATGCGTAACAATATTTTTGAGAGTAGAGATGGATAAAGACTCAAATCGGTTGAAAACAGCTGCACACTCTATGGAAATGAAGGGGTCAAAAGCAGGAACTGAGATGCTTGCTCTAATTGAGGCAATCTTATCCACAAAAAAATGGAGAAATTTTTCACAGGCCTCAGAGGATTCTACATGATAGACGGATTGGGGAGTATTAAGAACAGAGTGAATTGTTTTAAAAAGAACATGAGGTTTGTGGCAATTATTTGAAATAAAATCTGAGAGATACTTGGTCTTCTCAGCTTTAACAGTTCTCTGATAATTGTGCAAAATTTCTCTAAGAATGTCATAAGAAACCTGCAGATCTTTTTTCCCCATTTGCGCTCAGCTTTCCTACACTGTTGTCTAGCAGCCCGAGTTGAGTCATTTATCCAAGGTTCAGATTTGGGTTTTGAACACATAGATTTAAATGGGGCAATGGTGTCAAGAATGTTGCAACAAGTAGATAAAAAGAGATTAACTAAGCAGAGCCCATAGCTTCCCTAGCAATATTAAAAGCACCAGAGAACTGCGCAGCAGTGGTGGGTTTGATCATCCTACAGATATGAGGTGGAGCGTATTGCTTAACGGTTCAATAGGGAAGAGAAACATCAAATAAAACAGGCGCGTCATCAGAGAAGACAGCTTCATATGTCTACATTACAAATAGGTACACCATATGACAGAACAAGGTCTAATGTGTGACCATGGACCTATGTCGGACCAGAAACAAACTGTAAGGTTAAAAGCATCAATAAGATTTAAAAAGTCTTTTGCCAGCGGATTTGTAGGACAACATACATGAATATTCATATCACCTACAATTAAAATCCAGTCATATTTCGGCATGATTTCAGACAGAAAATCAGAGAAGTCACTGATAAAATCCTTATAATATTTAGGAGGTCGATATATAACTGCACATAGTACCGGCTGAGATTGACCCAACACGAACATGGTTAGTTCAAAACTTCAGAAGGAGACCAATGACAGCTGTCTGCAGTTGTACTTTTTCTTGAAGATAGTAGCAAGTCCACCTCCTCGACCAGTAGTCCTTGGAGAGTTAAAATAAGAGCAATCAGCCGGTAAAAGTTCAGAAAAAGCACTCGACTCACCAACATTCAGTCAGGTTTCAGTCACAAATAAGAAATCCAAATCATGAGAGGTAAAGAAGTCATTCAGGATGAAGGTCTCATTTGCTAGTAAGTTTTAATTCGCTAGCGATTGACCAAGGCAGCTCTGACAGGAGCGGCCTGTGTTGCCGGACTGGCCGTCTGAGGTATTCGACTCAGCGGCCGAAGATATCCGTGGTTGACGTCACCTCTGCGGGGTCGAGGTGAACATCGGCGAGGAAGCTGGGCCTCCACATCCATGCCGACAACAGGTACCAGCCAGGTGTCAGCAGGGTCCAGGGCTCGCCAGGAAACATTGCGACAATAAATTGATCCGCACTCTGCCAAGAAGCCACGGGGAGTCCGACCCGATCCAGGATAGAACGCCAGATATGCTTTAAGCTTCACCAGCTGTCCGCTGCGTTTCCGTCCGCCGCTTGGAGTGACTTCTCTGGGGAAGTGACGGCGGATTGTACAGGAGGTGAGCAGGTCTCTCTGACAGCAGAGGAGGGAGAAAAGTTTTCTGTCCACCCTGATCATATTTGATCAATGTTCCCACAGAGAATCGGAGATCAAGCAGCGTTTGGCGATCGTAGACCAGCAGAGAGTCAATATTTTTAACAGTCACTGGCGACATATTCAGTCAACCAAAACATCTCCTAGTGTGTGTGTGGTTGTTGGAGGTTGAAGGCAGGCCCAGCTGAGGAGAAGCGATTTTGGCATAACATTGGTGGTCCTGTTGTGGCTGCATGGTGTAGCTGATGGTGTGGGAGACACTGGCACCAAAAACTGAGAAAAACACGTTAGCGTGAAATCCAAAAAAGGTAAAAGAGAGCACTTAAAACACTGCCGGTTTCGGCAGACAGTATGTAACCACGAGTGACAGAAACAATCTGGCGCTAACTGTCAAAAGCTCTGTGGTGTTTCAGCAGAAACTTCATGAGAGGATTGCCGGTGAGCCAGGTTTCCAGAGAAAGCTATGCCCACACACATAAACACATACCAGACCAGAAATGTGGAAAACACAGGACACTGAAATGTAACAGGAGTCATGGACTGTCCTGTATAGACAAAATATTGTATTTACAAAATTGTGCAGACCTTCAAATTTACAATTCAAATCTTTCAGAAGATGTGCTACAGTAAAATGCACTCACAAAAGTTCCTAGATGTCTCTTGCAAAACAGCCCAAGATACATTGGTTCTAACTAAGGTCCCAACATTGACTATTTATGTTCCTGTTCCTATTTCTCGTCTTTGTACGGATTAAACAAATGAGATGTAACTGTTAATAAGTAAGCTTCAGAGGTGCTGGTTGGTGGTTTTTGAACAGAGCCAGGCTACCTGCTACCTCAGAAATGTTAAGGGAACACTTAAATCACATCAGATTTTGATGAACGGTGTACTTCAAAATCTTTACTGAACATTGTAAGCATTTGTTGAGAAATATTACATTACAATGGTAACTGGAAAACAAAATCACCAACCGTTTCAGGGCTGGATTCAAAATTACACTGAAAATTTAAATCACAGGCTAATCTAAATTGCGTGACTTTCATCACCAACTCCATAATATGACTCACGTCTGTCACCTGTGCTCAGTGTGAACCCGTTATCTGGGAAGAGAATGGGCCAAGGGTGGTGCTTGCTGGAGATGCCAATCAAGCAACTGTGAGCACAGATCCTACTAGAGGATGTTGGTCCCTCATGCCACCAAAACAAGTTACATTGATTCACTATGGCTTATGTTGCCTAACTGGACAGATTGATATCCCTGAAGTTCAATTGACACAATGTTATACTTTGGTGATTTTTTTCTGAGCAGTGTATTTACTTAATTTGAATTGTTGGATTGGTTGAATTTGCATTAATTCTTGTGACCAAATGATTGCAGATTTCCAGAGCTATTAGTGACAGGTGTGGATCTAGAGAAATATTCATGGGTTGGCAAGGGGGTGGCATGGAGAAATATATGCTAATGTTAATTACAAACAATCATACATAGAAATATCTAAAAGAGGCATTAGACATCTTTTTATTTCCAAATTAGTTTATTTCCTAAGTACCTACACAAAGACAACAATCACCGATTGTTACTCTGTGAAACATATATTCGGTGTTTATCCAGTAATGCTGATTAAACAGCAAAAGTCCTATTTCTCTTTTTGAGAGCAGATTCTCAACTAAGCTTTCAATGAACTGTCACTGCATTGCTGACTAATGTGGGCTTTTTGTTTGGGCTTGAAGCAAGTGATTTCGTGGCAAGGCATTTTTTAGCCACCCTGGTAGATCGGCCTGATGGACTGATGAATTTCATTGTCTTCATCAATGCAGTATACTATAACATACTGACTGACAGAAAACTGAAAACTGAATTGTTCTGCTTCTGTCTTCCTCAGCTTTCTTCTAGACCTAATAAAGAACATTATATGGATGCCTGCTTTGGGAAAGACAGAAGGAGGAAAAGAATGAGCCATATATGATATAACACAGACACTAGGATGAAAGATTGGAGGAAGTGAAAAACAAGCCAAAACAGCAGCAGCGGCAGTATAGCTGTGTTCCGGCTCGCCTTCCTCCACTCTCTCACACTAACACACATAAATCACAGGGAGGACTGTCCTTGCATGATAGAGCCAAATTATTATGGCTAAACACACAAGAATACAGGATGATTAAAGTGTCTGGAGCCTTCTATGAGGAGACGGAGACATGATTTATTACCTTCCAGACAGCAGCAGACTGAAATGTAAAAAAGACTCAGAGTTTTGCCTGGTGACTTCCTGAGTGTTTCAATGAAAACACAGTACAGTAGGTGGACAGTTGTGAGGACAGCCGCTGACTATTTGTGAACACTGTTGGTATTTTAATACCATCCATGTCATCCTTCAGTCTGTCTTCCTGATTTTCTTATCTAGAGATGTGGAGAGAAGCCAAAACGGTCCTAAAGTGCTGCTGGTATGTAATAAGTACTCAAATAGAAGTTAAAGTAATCATCAAAGTAATTACTTACTTATTACTTAGTAAAGTATAGTGAGATAGACGGACTGCTTTTATTTACCTACAGATTTTACTTGTGTGGACATGACTGACTGAAAGTAAATGTGTTTCTGTAGCTGTTTGTTTGTCATGAAATGTCACATCATCTTCTCCCAATTCAGTAATTAGTAAAATATTCCTGGACAATCATCTTGTAAAGGAAACGTTCCGCATTTTGAGATATGTACAAATTTAATTTTATATTTGTCCTGTCCAAACAGAAAGTGTCTCCACTACTTTCTGTTTGTACAGCAAATATGACGTGCAGTCTGAAGACAGTTTGCTCAAAGTCGCACATTTTAAGGTGGGTCGATTTTACACTTTGATTTTGTAAGGATTAAACAAACGTGATGTGTTAATTAGTGAGCTTTAGGGACTGGTTTTACCTTTAGACAGAGCCAGGCAAGCTGTTCACCCCTATTTCCATTCTTTGCGCTAAGCTAATCGGCAGCTGGCTGTAGCCTCATGTTTAACTGACAAACTGACAATTTCTCAAAATGTCAAATTATTTAATTAGTAAGTATGATCACAAAACCACCAGGATTATTGCATCAATATTATACTCCAATAAGTACACTAATAAAACATGTTTTTGTCTACTTTGTAGACGCCAGCAGCCATACCAATGTAAACCCTGCTTCTGCTGAATGACAGAAGCTAAGCAGGTTTGGGTTTGGCCACTACCCTGGATGGGAGTTGTGCTGGGAAAACTAAGTTGCTGCTGGAAGAGGTGTTAGTGGGCTAGTAGGGAGCAGTCTTCCCTATGTATAGTATATAATAATAAGATTCCAATGGTGCAGTGATGTGGACACTGCTGTAGCAGATCCCATCCTTTGGATGAGACGTTAAACTGAGGTCCTGACTCATTGTTGTCATTAAAGATCCCATGGCACTTGTCGCAAAGAGTAGGGGGTTCCCCGGTGCCAAATTCCCAACCTGGCTTTCACCATCTGGCAATCTAATCATCCCCCATAGTAATTGGTTCAATGTTTCTCTGCCTCAAGCTGATGTGTCATGAGCGTTCTGGTGTTAAATGGCTGCCGTGCTACGCATTGGTGGTGGTTGAGGTGAGTCCCCACTTTACTATGAAGCGCTTTGAATTTCCATGATAAAGTGCTATATAAATGTAATGCATTATTATTACCATGACATACTGTATCATGGATAATATGGTAGATATAAAGAGGATGTACCAACATGTTCCAGTGTTATTATACTTCCCAAACCCAGTCCCCATTACAGACCTCACAGAGCAGATGTGAGCGAGTGACATCCACCTGGAATTGAAAACAATAAAAAGTCAAAGCATCTACGGGCATACAGTAGTGGCCAGATCATCCACAATCTCATTGACCACAGACCCACTGTACATTTGTATAAAACAGTAGCCTCAGTAAGACAGAGACAAACTTGTGAGATCCACTAAGATTCACTATATATTTCCCCGGGCAAAACATAAAACAGTGTCATACCATCTAATAGTAATTACAAGGATATATAAGCATTACTCAATCTTTAAATGTAGATTGGTTTAATTAGCCTCCGCCAATAGCAGAGCTATTAATATATTTCTTATCTAAATAACAATGTGAGGTTGAAAGTAAACCTAGCATTTATTTTTTTATTTTTTTTTGTCGTACATTGTATGACTCAGGCTAATAAAGAGATAATGATGTGACATTTTGCATGTCTGTCTCCTATATACACAGGAGAATGTACAATGCACAAAACAATAAATAGGATTAAATAAAATAAGTGTAATGAGTATCAAACAGAGGAAAGGTATCAATTTTTCTGTAAAAAGTTTCTCGAGAAAGCAAAAAGTATGCTGCCTTAAAACTACTTCAAGTATAATTTACTCAAAAATTACTCAAGTACGTGTAACCAGGTAAATCCAAGTCATTACATCCAACCTCTGGTCTTATCTACAGTGAGCCACTATCAGAAAGCAGCACAAACCCTAACCCAGTTCTTCAATCTGTGCTTCCCGTCTGATACAGAAATCCCAGTGTTTGTGATCTTGTGGCCGTCTGGCACTTTTATCTATCCTGTAGTGTATGAGTGGCCTGATGGCCTGCCCTTTTAAGGCCATAAATTGTGATTACTCTTCGCACTACTAATCTGAGGACAATGCTTTGTCCACATAAATTATCAATAAGTGAAATGTCACAGGACACTGAGAGAAATGGTGTCTGCTTAAGCCGTCTCTGTGGCCTATCGGATAAACACTCCCTGTGTTGTAAATAATCTATGCTTCACTGCTGCCTGTGAAGATTTATTAAACATTAAAACTGCATCAGACAGGGTCTTGCATTAGCTTTAATGCATGATGATAGATGAGCAGACTTTTTACACTGGTAACAAGCAATGCCAGTTGTAAGTATCAAAGTAGCATGCGGCTTCACATGACAAAAGAAAAATGAAGACCAACACAATGTTACTGATAAAAATAATTTAAATAAGATAAAAGTGTAAGTCTCAAAAACATTCAAAACCAAAAATTAAATTCCACATATACAATACCAGAGAGTTCATAAGTCTTTAGAGTCTGGCCGCCTACTGCATCATTTAATCTTATATTGGCAAAAATACTGACAGAAATGGAATATTATATTCATAAGTATGTTTCCAGTAGCATATAATCACCTGAAATAAGCCCTTTACATCTACAGAGGGTGTGGGAGTCCGCAATTCCGTTGTATTTTTTTGTGCCCCTGCAAGGAAATCCTTATTGTGCCATGCTCTTGAATGACCCTTATGAAGGCTGTAATATTTACAGTATGGAGTAGAGATTAATGTTACCATTTATTCATCATTCTCTATTACAGTGCTGTTCATACACTGTATATACTGTATACCAAATCCACCTCCCTCATGTACATAACACCTGTACATAATACTTAGCTCATATTACAAAAGTACAACATTTTAAGTAAGAAAGATGTTTACTGTCTTTACTGTACTTCTTTAATAAGTCTTTGCATCTCTTGTGCATGACCTTATCTTTGCCTTAGGAGACCTTTGTCTGTGTATGGTTAGACATGCTCAGCATCAGTGCATGCAGAAGTTCATGCTGAAGTCTCAAAATAATGCTAGTTTCCAGTGAAGAGGAAGCTAAGGTACACTTTTTTGAGGTAAATTAAACCAAAAGGTAAAGAGTCCCTGACGTTGCGTTTGTGTATCTAGCACACATAAGGGGAGGTGTGAAAAAAGGTGTGATAAAGAGGGGAAGGTCTTTTACTTTTTAAGTTTATATAATTACATACATTTTTATTAAACTTAAAAAAGGGTGGTTTTATGCTTTTTGGCTTTCCCCCTCTCCTTTATTGAGTTATATACCTTTTTTTTGCATGTAATAGGTTTGCAAAGTGAAAAAGTCTACCCCAAAGTGAGTTAGTGACGCTCGCCAAGCGGCTAGTCTGACACGCCCTCACTGAGCTGTAGCACACACACCACCTCTCCCTTCCAAACACTAGCTACCCTCAAGGCAATCAATGGACATAAAGTTGTTACTGTGATGTAGAGACAGAGCTCAGTTAAAACTTTATGCATGAAAAATACTTTTGTTGCAGATTAATAACTCACAACTCTGAAAATCTTGCTCCAGTCTATGTTGCCAAGCTGGTCAACAACATATAGCCTACAGCTGAATCGAAGCTGTTTACCGGCTTCTAGCTGACTCGCCCTGCTCTGCTTCTGATTGGCTGGTAGTCCTTAACTAGTACTGCGCATGTTCAGCTCCCAACAAAGATCATTTAGCGACAAGATGTATCACACTATAGCTAAAACAAAGCTTTCAATACAGGGTGAAAAGAGGAGCTGCAGCGATGTGCAGTATGAAAAAAAAAAAAAATGTGGTGTTTTTTGAAAATTAAACCATGTAAACCTGTTCTGGTACAACCCCTAAATAGGATTTTGAACCTGAAAATGAGCAGAATACCACCTCTTTAAGACTTGTCTTCTGTAAGTATGTCTCCTGTATGCATTCCATGATGACATCAAGATAATAATTTTAATCAGGAAAGAAGGCACTATTTGCATATGTCACCAGCCATTGTGAAAATGAAAGATTTGAGATTAAAAGAAGAGAAGGAAGGTTTTTCCTTTGTAAAAAATGGTGACATGTTTGATGTCTTTTCTGCATTTTGTATGTGATTTTCATTTGTGTGATGCATTTAAGATGTATAAGAGAAGGAATGCTCATTTAGTCAATTTAAATTGAGACCTATCTCATCTGTATGTATTGGAAATTAGAAAAGATTACACAATCATAGTTTGTTGAATCTACATAACATGTTTTATTGAATCTACATAACATGTTTTATTAGATTTTTTTATTTGTTCATTTGTGACTAGAGCAAAGGGGTGTACTACTTGCAGGAAGTGTATGCTACCTATAGAAAAGAGGAAGGATATGAGGTGAGAATGTAGGAACCAATCAATCTGATGGCTAAGTTCTGGCAGCCAATGAACATTTGGAAATGGGGGAGGTCATTCCTGCAGAAGAAAAAGGGGGAACTTTTGGGGGCTTCGTTTTTTTTTTTTCATTTTTAAAAAAAATAAATAGGTTTCTCTTTGGGTGCACACATTAAGAGAGATTTTCATCTCTTTTTGTCTTAATGTTCTTCCTCCTCTTCCGGACTGGTACGTTAGTATTCTTCTACTTTGACATCCACACTACCTACAGTAACACATTAAAACTGGTCCTTTTAAGGAACTCATTCCAGATTATGTGTTCAGTGCCCGACTCTCTGGAATCTAAAGTGAGAAAGGAGTAAAGTGGTTGACTAGGAAACTTTTGAATCTGGAGTTAGACAAATAATACAGACAGTCAAGCCAGTACCTAGTATTTAAACTAGCTTGTTATCAGAGGTCACCCTTTTTCCTAAGTGGTATCTGAATTCATAACACGCTAAGGGCACCCAGGAAAGGGGTGACCCCGAGAGAGTGGGGTTTCCTTGCAATGGGCTGGTTGACCAAACTCGAGAGAGAGAGATCGAGAGAGAGATATATATCTATCTATCGTCTGTATCAAGTATTGAACTGAAGCCAGGAGCCTTAGCTAAACACAAAGACTGGAAGCAGGAGGAAACAGCAAGCCCTGGCTCCACCTAAAGTTGAAAAATCCAACAAAACATCATCCGTCATGGTCCAGTACTATCCCGATTAAAATTCCCAATTTAGCCAAGAGCAGTCTAAATCCCCAAAAAGTGTTCTTGCTCTGTCCATTTTATCCATTTGACTTGTGTGTGTGGACTAGGGTTAGAGAGGAGTATCAAAGCATACATTACACCCCCGATATGAAAAGGTGACATCTCACATGGCTATGATAAAATCCTCTCTTAGGAGTAGCCAACTTTCAGCTATCAAAGCACAATGGGCAGAGGACATAGGTGAAGAACTTAATCAGGACCTTTGGGAGCATATACTTCTTAGAGTACACTCTTCATCTCTGTGTGCCAAGCATAGCCTGATCCAGTGAAAGTTAATACACTGCGCTTATTAGACCCAACTCGGGCTTTCTAAAATATATCCCAACATTGATCCTGTTTGTGACATGTGTAAACTAGCCCCAGCCTCTCTTATCCATATGTTTTGGTCGTGCCATTCTCTACAGAGTAACTGGTGGAACGTTTTTGGGACGCTGTCGGGGGTTCTCTGTGTGACCTTGGACCCAAATGTACTGACGGCCCTCTTTGGGGTCATGCCACCCACAGTGACCCTGCAAAGGATCAAAGCAGATTTTGTAGCCTTCCTAATGTTACTGGCAAGACGACTGATCTTACTTCGGTGGAAGTCTCCTTCTCCTACCTCATATGAGTCCTGGATCAGAGATGCTCTCCATTTTATTAGGCAAGAAAAAATTAAGCACACGCTACAGGGATCTTCAGCTAAATTCTAGGTCTGGCAGCCTTTTTTTGACCACGTAAAAACATTGCAGTTCCACAATGCACCTCAGTGAAGCTGACTGCCCTTCTTCTAACTTTCTAACATCGAACTCTACACCATAGACTGATTCCACTGTTATTATCATTTTTATTTTGCACCTGCGACTTCCTCGCTGATTGGACTGTGGCACTATCGTAGTCATCCCTGTTATATAATAAGTGGTGAAGACCATGCTGTGTTCGTATCTGTCTGTTTTATACAATAATATTTTTGTCTAAGTGCAGTGTGTGTGTGTGTGAATATGTAGCCATGCACATACTTGGACTAATCCTAATTTTATACATGCTTCATTGTCCCTTTTTTCTTTTGTTCTATACACAAATCACAAATGCACTGAAAATAGTTGTTTTTGGAAAATGCTAATAAAAATAGTTCTAAAAAATAATAATAAAATAAGCATGCATTTCATTACATTTATTTAGCTGACCCTTTAATTTAAAGCAACTTACAATGAGTGAATTCAGCCACACTCTTAGAAGTAATGTGTAAAATATTTACACAAATTATGTGTACCACTCTAGTCTACACATTTTGTGTCAATATTTAATAAAAATGTGTTGGAAGAATTCAGCTTTTTTACACAGAGTAATGTGTAGTTATAAATCAACACAACCTGTGACTTTGTTCACAGCATTCAACACAATATTGTGTAGACTGATCTGCTTTACACTCACCCAGTGTCAGCTTTAAAAAATAACACAATTTAAAAAAGCTTCAGCTACAGTAGCCTATTTGATTTAGCTGAACAGCAGCCGACCCAAAGTGTTTTTACTTATTTATTGAATCACTTTACTCTGTGAATTCCTAAAAAAATGCAACTCAGTGGTCAATGAAGCTCCGAACATCTCCGTTTCTCAGAGACGATATAACTAAACAACACTGGTAATGCCAACCATTTACAAGCTAGCCAGTACTTACACTATTCCTAGTATAATGTTAAATATGTTTTTGAACAGACAATTTAGCTTCACGTAGGCTAGCTAGTAAGGACGACAGACAGTGGCTGTTGCTTAGTTACGCTTAGATGCCGACTGACATCAACTGTCCACGAGCTCAAGTGCATTTCGGGAATAGAATAAAAAAGTGGACAGGACGGAGGGAATTCGCGCCAGTGGTGACTGCTAGCAAGAATCTTGAGGTAAGTCGTAAGCTTATTGAAATCATTTCTTAACTTATATTTACATGTAAAATCGACATATTGTGCGGTTGTTATTTTTGCTGGTTTAATCTGGTTTCTAACAGAACTGTTGGACACTGTACTTTACTCTGTCACTCAATAATAACGTAGACGTTCGTCAATTACTAGCGTTAATAAAATGGCGCCGGGGATGGCGCAGTAAAAAACCCGAAAGGCTCAGGGATTAGTTTAGGGATAGTTTATTTCAGACACGTTGGTAAGTTTCCATTCTAGTAAAATAAGCACGATCTTGTCTGCATTATTTTAATCATTTTGGTGCACTCTGTACTGATTAACGTTATGTGTAGTAGCTAGCTAACGTTAGCTGATCTAACATTTGAAGTGAGCTAAAATGATTGGAATAATGGAGATAATTGCTCCATTGGAGCAAGCTATGTAACGTTACTGTAGCGTTAACATAACTTACTTAACTTAATATTAAAATGGCACAGACACAGCAGATACGATTTATTTTAAATGAAGTGTTGTTTCTCTGGTTGCAAGATGGAAATTTAACTTTAACATTAATGTTAGTTGTGCACCGTTTTTATGAGGGTAAGTTAAGTCGTTAACTTACTCCGTTTGGTGTGACTTGGATGTTATAACGTTATGGCAGTACAGGTAACATTACTGTTACTCTGGACTGTGACTGTGGACCACAAACTCTAGCGTCCAAGCTCTGGCACGAGTCAGTCAGTTGTTAGGAAAGAAAACAAAACGTCTCTGACGTGCTACTAACAAGCTAATGTTAGCTCAGAATGGGCAAGTGTCTGAAATTCAGAAGGCCAGAGATACGGACGTGTTGCGAGACGAGACTGAGGGCAGTGGCGCTGAGGTTAGCTCAACAAGCGGATCAGTGTGCGAGTCAGTCACACTATGGCGAGCGCTAATGAAACAGCAGAGCTAGAAGACCCGCTGCAGATTACTGGTCAGTGAATGTTACAACAGCAACGGTGAGACAGTTGTGTATGAGGCGAGGACCGTGTCTGTGTGTCGCCGTTGCGCCGCTGTTGTAGGCTAACTAACGCACATTATTAAACAAACCCAAATGCGCCGATCACCAGGACTAGGAAAAAAACAAACCGGAGCCCAACTACTTATCCCCGATGCTTTCATGCCAATACATTGTGAGCAATGTACAATCCTGAGTCAAATTCCTTGTATGTGTACACATACCTGGCAATAAAGCTGATTCTGATACTATACGTTATAATACTATATTTCAAGCAGCCTTTAGATGCTAAAACAGAACAGAATGAAAAAATAATTGGCATTCACATTAGCATATTATATTACATTACCTTATTTTAGCCAAGGTGTAACTAATTGTAACACACATACTGCACTAGTTTCATTTTTTATTATTCTATTTATTTTGTATTTTTGGCTTCATAGCATAGAGTTCGTTATGTGATTTAATATGAACGTGAGTATTAAATTTGGGTAACTTGGTGAATAATAATTTTCTCGAGTTTCAAATTCATACAGATTTTACATTACAAGTGTAAGTTAGCTGCAGCCTCATGTTACCTAGACTGAAAGTACTCAGGTGGGCACTGCAGTAAAACTCTCTAAATTATTCATTCATACTAAATCAAGCATTCTTAACAACTGTTTTTATTTTTGCATTATCGTAATTCCTTATTAGGCCGAAGACTCACTGCCGTTACAGTCATTCCTGACCAGGAAGGCACCTGATACAATAGCTGAATATGAGCGCACAGGGATGTTTTCTACAGAAGGAAGGAAAAAGATCATCACTGTTAGCGTCGGTGATCTCGTGGCAAAACATGGATTGTAAGTTGTCATGTTTTAAGAACAGAAAACCTGAATCCATCTGTAACTATTACACTGTTTAGGATTTTTTCTCAGGAGCGGGGCCCAGCATGTAGGCTAAATTAAGACCCATTGAGTTAGCTAATATAAGTCAGGTTATCCGTACCTTGATTTCAAGATATAGCTATAATTAGTTGGCCATGAATATCAATAGAGATTAATGTTAATCTGGTGCGGACTGGTGCGAAAAAATGGCCCAAGAATTTGTCCCACGTCAGCCCACTCAGAAAGAAACATTTGTTGGTGCCTCTGGGACTTTAGAGACTTTTATTCCTTAATTCTTGAGAATTTTATGCAAGTAAAGTACACGACTCTGTTCTGCTAGCCCTCATCTATGCGGTCTTTCAGGTCTTTCACTCATGTCAGGGCTAGTGCTGGTTTCTGAAAATCTTTACTCCAGTAAAATGAAAATTACTCCTATAAAGAAACACTGAAGTAAAAGTAAAAAATTACCATTTCACAAACCTACTCAAGTAAAAGCAGAAACGTGCTTGGTAATACACTACACAAAGTACAAGTTACTTTGTGTTTTAATATTGTTTAGTGTGTGCAGGTTTCGCTTTGCTTTACTTGTTTTTTAGCCCTGCTCTAATTTTGCTATTTCTGTTTAATACAATTCTTTTACTTCTTTAAATCTACATAGAGTTATCAGTAAGATCAGTAGTAGTAGGTTAAGCCTCCATATAGAGGCCAGCAGGACTGTTGTGTAATCTCTTCGTATTGGTATTAAACAAATAGCAACCAAGCAAATTACAGAAAATAAATAACTTCTATCAAAACAAAGTAATGCTCTGTGCAACGAGAGGATTCTGCAAATTTAGGCTATCAGTATCAATCCAGTGAGAATCTGCCTTTTTTATACAGTGCATAGCCTACATCTGCAGAGACTAAATAGGCTTTAATACGCAATTAATGGAAAAGTAAAAATTTTATCAATCATATAAAAATGTGTATACATTATGTAACTTCATGTTGTTCATTTGTTTCTTATTGCCTTTCATAGTAATGCACATCTCATGCCTCAAACAGCTACCCTTCCACTGCAGACAAGCTGAACTTGGCTAAATCCTTGATTGCAATCTTTCCCTCTCTGAATCTCGGCGTTTGTGGAGAGAACGAAGGATATGTACGTATTAAAATTTAATCTGGCCGTGTTTAGCTCTCAGTTTGCTGAAATAAATGAGTTTTTATTGGCAAAAGGTTGTTGCTTACAAAATTCTACTTTTCAATTAAAATGTGTTTGTAGGAGCATCTATATGACCCTGTGTCCCATAAAGGATTCATAGAAGTCAAGCTTCGGAATATGAGGCGGCATCTTGAAGAGGGACAGCGACGCTATCAGCGAAAAGTTCCCTGCAGTGTTTCAGCTGGAGCATCAGTAACACAGTCACCAGCTGATGAAGACCCAATTGAATGGTTGACCATCATCAAGAGAATGAAGCCATCATCTGAGAACATCTCCACCATCAAAACTGCAATGGAAAAGACCTTCAACCATCGCAGGAATTGGATCAGCACGCAGATGCCAACAGTTGGTGACATTTACCAACAGTACCCCCGTTTCATCGACATGCCAGCCCTGGTAAGAATTTTATTTGACTTTTATCAAATGTGTTTCATTATGTTTTCAGATGGATAAAATAGAGATGTAGAGTCCAAATTAGTGTGTGGTGGATGTTAAAAACTATTTAATATCAAAGTGTGATTTTATTAATTTGCATATTTACCAGAGATTTTTAATATGTTATGTTATTTTGATTTGTTAAAAGGTGTTCTGAAAATAGCTCACATTCTGGTTCTCTCTACACAACATTAGCTAGATGCAGAGTTTGGAAAGATGTTTGAGGGAAAGGGAGAGATGCTAATCCGAAGATGGGAATCATCGGTTATTCCAAAACTGAAACGGATTGCGGCTTTGGAGAAGGGGAGTGTAACCACTCTGCTGGATCAGAATCCAAACTGTAATGATGGTAAGTAATAATTAACTGCTTATATATATTATTGATTGGTTTTGATCAACGTTGACTGAAACTTTGATAGCCATTTCAACTTGAGCAGAGAGCTTTAAATGACTTGGAGTAATTTTTAAGCAAAAATGACAAACATTCCCTAGTTCAACCTCCTTAGCTGTGAAATCTGTGATTGTAAAATGAATTGAGTCTCTCTCTCACACACTCACACACACACACACACACACACACACACACACACACACACACACACACACACACACACACACACACACACACACACACACACACACAACTAGTCTGCATTGGAAACCTGACCAGTGAAGTGCACTAGTTTGTCATTGTTGCCAGAAACGACAAAGTTGTAATTCCATTGGAAGATGAGATCCTAACCTGTGCCTTGGATAAGCTGTTCAAGTTCTACTGGGTCTACAACCTTTCATATCCTCCCCAGCTTGCTTCAGTTTTCATCTTTCTGGAGTATGTATATGACTTGCCAATGTCTAACACTGCAAGAAGATCTAAAGTCTTGGAGCTCATCAGCAAGCTTCAGGCTTTAGCCTAAATCAGCTTGTCATGTACTCTTGTCCAATATGTAAAAAGCCAGTTAGCTCTGAGATCAGGAGACTTTGCTGGCATCTTCGTGCCGTACATTCCCTATCTGACGGACAGGACTACACCATATTTTGCAGCCAAAATGGCTGTGTGCGTTCATACCATAACATCAATTCCTATTCTACGCATCTTGCAAGAGAGCATTCATCAGGGGATAGCTCACTAAACATGGCTACCCAGCTTTTAGAAGGAGATGTGTCAGACAACCTTACAAAGGACAATGCAGCAAATATCAGCAACAACACACATTTGATTCTTGATGCAACATTAGATTGTGAAGAGGATGCCAATTTGTGTTCTGCTAAGTCTGAGGATGCAGTGTCAGTCACCAGTCATGCTGCTACGTTTGCTGCAAAGATGTACTCTTGTTCTAATGTAACATTAAGTGATGTACAAAGAAGTGCAAGTTGCACAAAAGAACTTTTGGACAGGACTATTGACAGCCTTCAAGCATCTACCACTGCTTTGCTCAGTACAATTCAAGCTTGGCAAACCTTTGCCTTCTATTCAATGCTATTGACAGAGAAAAATATGGCTTTGCAAAGATTTTTCAGCCTTTCTTAGATGACATAAAAATCCTAGAGAGTCAAGGCATTGACATTAAGATAAGAGGAGAAACACACACAGTACACGGAACGATCTGCCTTTTTACTGCTGACAATCTTGCTTGTCATGTGCTGTGTGGCTACGCAGAAAGTTTTTCTGCTAACAGGTTCTGCCATATTTGCCTTGTTGATAAAACAACTTCACAAAGTGTGTTCAATGAAGATGATCTTGAAAAGAGAGACAGACACAATTACCAGCAGCATGTTGTGTTGAATGACGTCACTGTTACAGGAATCAAACAAGACTCGTGCTTGAATACTTTGGAATACTTTCATGTAACTGAAAATGTAGGGGTTGACATAATGCATGATGTGCTTGAGGGTGTTGCACCTTTGGAAGTAAAACTTTTACTTCGACACTACATTTTTGAAGAAAAGCTGTTGTGCCTGGAACAGCTGAATGAAAGGATAGCCAGCTATGACTATGGGTATTCAAACACAAAAAACAAACCAAGTGTAATCCTTAACCTGAAATCTGAGACAGCCATCAAACAAACAGCAGCACAGATGTGGTGTCTCATACAAAACTTGCCTCTTCTTTTGGGGGACATTGTCAGTCCTGAAAGTCTGCACTGGCAGTTGTTCATTTTGTTACGAGAGATATGTAGCATTATATTTGCTCCTGTTGTAACCAGAGGTCTTGCAGTGTTCCTGAAACAGCTTATCATAGATCATCATAAGTTGTTCAAAGAACTTTATCCTGATCCTCATCCCAAAACATAATTTCATGACACATTATCCAACTATGTTGATTCAATTTGGACCTTTGTCAAAACTTTGGTGTATGAGGTTTGAAGCAAAGCATAATCCCCTCAAACGGCAAGCACATGCTGTGTGCAATTTCAGGAATATATCAAAAACTCTGGCTTATAAAAACCAGGTGCAACAAATGTATTGTTGGAAATTTGGGGACCCACTAAATGTTCAGATATCTGTACCAAATGCATATCCTATTGTTGTTCATTCTTTGAAACATGGTGACCAAATAAGTGAAGAACTGAGCTCCTTTGCAGAAGAGGCAACAGAGACGGTTTATGTGTCAAACACAGTTGGTGTAGGTGGACATACATACAGAACAGGGAGCATTCTGATGTTGTCAGCTAGTTCAGAAAAGGAACCAATCTTTGGAGAAGTTGTTCATTTATTCCCAAAGGTGGACAGAAACACTGTTGACTTTTTTAAGGATAGTTAATGTTAAATATTTTGATGATCACTTTTACTCATATGCTGTGGAAAAGATGGAGGAGTACAAACTTGTTAAAATTCCTTCTGGTGTGTCAGATTCCCGACCCCTAGATATTCAGACACATTTTTTAGATGATCAGATCTACATCAATCCAAGATACATAGTTTTGAAATAAGTGCAATGATGTAGGTGTGGTTATGTGTCATGTTGCCCAATGAAATTGGAAAATATCTGT
>NC_060150.1:22437193-22445311 GCF_021292245.1 Micropterus dolomieu
TGCCTTGTTGATAAAACAACTTCACAAAGTGTGTTCAATGAAGATGATCTTGAAAAGAGAGACAGACACAATTACCAGCAGCATGTTGTGTTGAATGACGTCACTGTTACAGGAATCAAACAAGACTCGTGCTTGAATACTTTGGAATACTTTCATGTAACTGAAAATGTAGGGGTTGACATAATGCATGATGTGCTGGAGGGTGTTGCACCTTTGGAAGTAAAACTTTTACTTCGACACTACATTTTTGAAGAAAAGCTGTTGTGCCTGGAACAGCTGAATGAAAGGATAGCCAGCTATGACTATGGGTATTCAAACACAAAAAACAAACCAAGTGTAATCCTTAACCTGAAATCTGAGACAGCCATCAAACAAACAGCAGCACAGATGTGGTGTCTCATACAAAACTTGCCTCTTCTTTTGGTGGACATTGTCAGTCCTGAAAGTCTGCACTGGCAGTTGTTCATTTTGTTACGAGAGATATGTAGCATTATATTTGCTCCTGTTGTAACCAGAGGTCTTGCAGTGTTCCTGAAACAGCTTATCATAGATCATCATAAGTTGTTCAAAGAACTTTATCCTGATCGACACCTCATCCCAAAACACCATTTCATGACACATTATCCAACTATGTTGATTCAATTTGGACCTTTGTCAAAACTTTGGTGTATGAGGTTTGAAGCAAAGCATAATCCCCTCAAACGGCAAGCACATGCTGTGTGCAATTTCAGGAATATATCAAAAACTCTGGCTTATAAAAACCAGGTGCAACAAATGTATTGTTGGAAATTTGGGGACCCACTAAATGTTCAGATATCTGTACCAAATGCATATCCTATTGTTGTTCATTCTTTGAAACATGGTGACCAAATAAGTGAAGAACTGAGCTCCTTTGCAGAAGAGGCAACAGAGACGGTTTATGTGTCAAACACAGTTGGTGTAGGTGGACATACATACAGAACAGGGAGCATTCTGATGTTGTCAGCTAGTTCAGAAAAGGAACCAATCTTTGGAGAAGTTGTTCATTTATTCCCAAAGGTGGACAGAAACACTGTGTTGACTTTTTTAAGGATAGTTAATGTTAAATATTTTGATGATCACTTTTACTCATATGCTGTGGAAAAGATGGAGGAGTACAAACTTGTTAAAATTCCTTCTGGTGTGTCAGATTCCCGACCCCTAGATATTCAGACACATTTTTTAGATGATCAGATCTACATCAATCCAAGATACATAGTTTTGAAATAAGTGCAATGATGTAGGTGTGGTTATGTGTCATGTTGCCCAATGAAATTGGAAAATATCTGTTCTGTCCTGTCAGATTTGTTTTACTGCTGAAATTCTATTCTATGAAATTGTATAGTTGTGTTTGCAGCTATATATTTCTGGTAATCTGGTGTAGGTTAAATTCTGTGGATCTTTTAGCCAATACGTAATAAATGTATTGATATTAAATGCGTTGGAGTCATAAATTGTTTATTCTGTTTTCATTAACTCATTTCGTGTCAAATGGATGTGATGGATTTTAGAGTCAGACTGTGTCACCTAGACTTTTGTATTTGCAAAGCACAGAAGTCAAAGAGAAAGTTATAAGGAGCATGGCCAGTGCTGTCACTGTCAAAAAACTGAAACGTCACTACAAACAGCTGAGTGCAGGAGGTGTCCACTGTGCTGAAATGACGCTGACTTTTTCAGGCAATCACAACAACCACATTACTCTTCAACAGAGAGGCAAGACATTATGGTGAACCCCTAAGCCACAATTAAACAGGTAGGCCTACTCAGAGCTGACCCCAAAATGATAAACAGCAGCATGGCAGCCACACCAAATCCACTGAAAAAGCACTTGTAAAGTTACTCACCAAATTGAAAGGCACCCGACGAGCCTGCATTGAGCGAAATCTTTGACAATGTCGTCAGTAATCCAAAACAATCTTATTTGGGAGCTTTGCGACCCTCTCCTCCGGTTCTTTTCTCTCCTGTCTCTTCCTATAACAACTTATGTGTGAATAGCATGACTGCTAGCTTGCACGTGTGCACTGCTTGTCAGATTTTGCATTTCACTCGATTTCTGGAGTCGCGTCATCTTGTCACATGATCAAATAGAAACTTAAGATTGGGCAATCATTTACATATTACCCAGCAATCATCACTGCATTTGTCGGCTATGTCATACAAATACCAAAGAAAATAAGACTAAATTCATTCTGTTGAATTTTTTTAAATTTCACCGTATACCTTATAACCTACTGCTTGCTTCTGACTTTTGTGGGTAGTCTGCAATCAGTAGTTTTACCCACAAAAGTCTGTGGGGTCAGACACCACGGTAAAGGGAGAAATGCACATGTGAGTGTATATTGATCGCCAAGTGACAATATAATTTGAGATGAAATGTGTGTTTATTATTTATTGATGAGACTCAATGCATTTTTACCATGTAACTGACAAGGACCACCCTGTAACTCGGCGGGGCCACTCCTGTCAAGGGCCGTGCACTGTCTGCAATGTAGATACCTACGCCCCAGTCCTGGATGTCGGATTGGCTTGGGGAATTTGCACCATGGTAGGCAAGTACCAAAATCGAATATACAGTATGTATGTGGTGGGATATTAGGTAGCAAGTGAACATTTTATGCTCCCAGTTAACTTTAGATGCAGGAAAAATGGGCAAGCATAAAGATTTGAGAGACTTTGGCAAGGGCAAAATTTTGATTGCAAGATGACTGGGTCAGAGCATCTCCGACTGCTGCTCTCCTGAGGTGTTCCTGCTCTGTATTGGTCAATACCTATCAAAAGTGGTCCAAGGAAGGAAAAACAGTGAAACGGGTCATGGGCGGCCAAGGTTCACTGCTGCACGTTGGGAGTGAAGGCTGGCCCATGTGGTCCAATCCAACAGTCTGTGTGAACTACTATAGGTTAGTGCTTATTAATCATAGTATAATAGATTGTTACGATGGTGTGGTGTGGGGACAGAGAGGACCCAAATGCAGAGCTCAGAGGGAAGGATTGAAGGAAAAGGGGGTTGAGGGACTGGAGTGGTGGGAGAGGTGGACGCCGGGGAAACACTGGCACAGGGAAACAGACGGGACTGGGACCAGGGAGCCGGGGAACACTGGGGCCGAGGAAGCAGGGAGGCAAGGAAGGACTGGGAGGACGCCGCGAGGAGAGGACCGGAGGGTGAGCCCAGCCAACCAAACGGAGGACGAGGGTGAGTGAACCTGGGGGGGAAAGCAGACAAAGACAGGGTTAGTGATGGCAGCGACAAAGCACAGTGAAACTGAGAAAAATCAAAAACATGAGAGCCTGAACGCAGAGGTGACACCGGGTATGGAGCAACGACGATCAAGCAAGAGTGGTGTGGAGAACCGGGGTTGAAATACAGGCAGGGATGAGGTTGACTACTGGCAGGTGTGGCAGGCTGACGAGGTGGCTGATGAGGTGCGGGTCATTGGCTGGGCTCAGGAGCAGAGGGAGAGAGAGCACACAGGGGAGAAAACACAGGGAGGCAGGCAGGGAACAGAAAACCAAGGAAAAAGCAGAATAACTGATAAAAAGGAGAAAGAAAACCAGGACACTCACCGTCAGCCGGGCTGCCACCACAACAATAGATAATGCTTGATCTGACAGTAAGTATATCAGCTGTTAGCAGCCATCTTAAAGCTAGCCACATCAGCTGACAGCTCAGCTGATTCCTTTCTTAGCATTCATTGGCAAATTCCATATAAGGTGCCTTTTTTAAGGCTCGTGCAGAATACACGACTTTCAGCGTCGTTGTGGCGTTCACACTACGTGACTGATCTGTGACAGGCTGTGTCACCCGACACTGGTCTCCAAACATGTGAAACAGGAAATGACGCGAACCTACACAGGAAACAGCTGTTGTTTATTATAAAGATAGCAATTATAAAGACAAAGATTAGCATGGATTAGCACACGCAGGTAGCAGGGATCATCCGTGCTACAGAGAGAGCTGGAAGTGAATAAAAAGTGTTTTGCAGAAAAAAAAAGTAGCTGCCTGCTCTCATTGGCTGGATGTGGATGTCAAGTTGGCCGTATCTTCCAGATATTTGACATGCATATCTGGCTGGCGTCTGTGATGTGTCAGCGACGCGTCAGACAGCTGTTTTGATGCGTTGTTGAGTAGTTCAAATATAACAACTGGCGGCCGCCGATCAATCACTGACTTACACCTGATCCCAGCCTGATGGTCGCCAAGCTCACCAACTGGCAAATCAGGCTAAAATTGATTGAAACAACAGCACAGCTCTGTCAATAAATAAAAAGTAAAAGTTAAGTTCTCTGGTGGACCGGATCAGCTGTTAGCTGTAAACACATCACAGGGCTAACGCTAACGTTGCTATGTGGCTGTATTTTAATGTTTTAATGATCCGTTTGTTTTGGGGAGGAGACGACCTCAGCTCCCGGTAGAACTCTGTCAGGGCTCTGAAGTGGACCCAGAATAACTCTCATCAGCTGTTGGCTGTAAACACTAGCAGGACTAAAGTTACGGTGCGGCTGTGTTAAAACTATAACTTAGCACAACATAACTGCGCTGTAATAACGTTATTCTTTATTAAATGTCACAAAATTATCTAAATAGATATTAGATATATGTCAGTCCAGTGACTGTTACCTGACAACAGACTTACCTCTCATTCCCCGGTGCTGGCAGTAAGTCAGCCTGCCGAGTGAAGACAGACTCCGAGGAGGACCCATGTGAGCGCTGAACGATTAGTTCATTCCTGCTCCACAGAAGGCGAGATGTCACGTGACAAATGAACGACTCAAACCCAGAGACCCACAGTTATGAGTCCTGAACTAATCAATTCTGTTTCCTGTGCTGACAGAGACCTTGCAGCTGCTGTGTAACGAGTGAACTTAAGAGTCCAAGACTATTCACGCATGCGTGAAAATGAACGAATTACTCACTGAGACAACCCGTTCCTCCTGAGTCACATACAAGATTAGGTCAAATATGTCCATGTTTTGACCATATTTACTGTTTATTTGTTCACTTTTATTGGGACCCTAACCCTTTCTTCAAAACACTATTTCTCTCCATACAACCACATTCCAAATAACATAAAACTTCCAAAACATTGAAATATTGATAAAAACAGTGAATATTGATCAACATTCCTATGACCATATAGCTCTCCCATGCTTTACAGGCCCACACCTTGAGAACATCCTACAGGGCTGTAAGTGGGCTCTTTCTCTTCGTACTGAGCAGACGAATCGTTTGATATGGATGTCTGTGTAGCTCCTGAGCAACTTATGTTGTTCATTTAGATGCTTGGTGTTTGATGTGGATAAAAATGGTTGGTTTGATGTTCTGGCTGAACCTCCTAGCTTCACGGAAGTGTGTGGCATGCATAGGGTGACAAAATACGAGGATCAGACATGGATTTCTCATTTGCATTTTGTGTGAAAATCGATTTGCCCAGTCCGTCAAAGAAGCCAAGCCAAGATGTTGCCAGGTAAAAGGCGACAGAAATATTCTCTTCTTCCATTTCTGCTCTGTTAAACACAAGTTACTTCAAAGTTGCATGGGGGAATTTACTTCGGCCAGACTGTGCTCCTGCTGAGTTCTTCTAGGAAATGTCTTATATGCTAACCGTCTGCTCATGTAAATTTGTGATAGTAATAGTAAGTAATAACAATCTAATTCCTCTCTATCAGGTCCAAAAATGTTATTTAATTACACTAATTACTGTTACTGCACTGTAGATTGGTACAGTGTGATTTTGCTCTGTAGTTTGTTTCCAACAGGATTTTGTGAGACTATAGTGGGTGGACCTCGACTTTGTTCCTAGGGAACAAAGGGATGAACACCCGGAAGAAAGAAAGTTAAATGCATTAACCTGGTGCACTGGAGCAAAATAAACAGGCTATATCTATGAAGAACTTTGAACTCTTTTTAACAAATGTGTGCTCTAGTAAACAATTTGACAACACAGCAAAAAAGTCAACGTATTTTTTTGAAATGAGTGAGGTCCCGATCTATTGTTTGTTTTAACAGAGTTTATTTACCCAAATATAAAGGCCTATTAGGTGTGTTATGGAATGCAAAATTCTGGTTAACTTAAAATTTTGGTGCAGTGGAAATGGCCCTAGCAATGTTAGCTATTATGCACTACATAGAAATCCAGAAACGTTTGTATGTAAACAAAGTCACTAGTCGCTGTTAGAAATGACTGAGTGCGTAAATGTATCTCAAATGTAGGCTACAACTGTCATCACAGGACTTTACTGTTGGAATGATGTGCAGATACAAAGTGGGCATTATCATTACCATATGACAACAATAACATTTTGTCACAATTACAGCAGCTGATGACTGGATCGGCGCTGACATTATCTGAGTAGGCTACTCATGTAGGGTATGCATAAATCATCCAAATGCACCGACCCAAATAATGATTTTCTCAGATTTCTACCTCTATCGGACCATGTAGCTTTCAAGGTGATTTCTTTATTGTGTTGTATGTATGAGTGTTTTCCTTAATGGTTTACTTTGAAGATTAGAAAAGCTACTGTTGAATAATTCCTTTGCTTACTTCGTTGGTTTGTTATATTTTATCTAAAACTTTATTATAATATCCTAGAAGTGCTGTATTACTCACAAGTGAATGTAGTGTAGCCATTGGAAGAATGACTGTGGTCTCACTGGGTAAAGGTGTTGACCACTAATGTCATTCTTTCAATGTAAGGTTTGACTACTAAGTGTTTAAGTCAACTAGTACTTTATTCTTAAGACTTAGAGGATTATATTCTGTGTGAACCTGTGCCTTTTCAATGTGCCAACATGAGCAGAGCAGCCGTTCAGGCAGCGCAGGGAAAACCTAGCCAACCGTAACATACACAATGGTAGTAAGGCACCTGCAGCAAGTCACGTACGCCACGAATGAGATCATGACAAACTGTGGCCAAGACTGAGATCATGACACATGATCAGTCTGAAGTTTTTATTGAAAGTAATGGATTCTGTTGGGCCCCATTTGATCTCTGTTTTTAACAGCTCCCTATCTACTGGTTGTGTCCCTGATTATTTTAAAACGGCTTGTGTGAACCCACTTTTAAAGAAACCTGGTTTAGATCCCTCCCTCCCATTTTCAAAACTGCCTTTTATTGCAAAGATTCCAGAAAGAATTGTGTCCAAACAGCTGCTCACTGTACTGGAAAATAACAAATTATTTGAAAAGTTTCAGTCTGGTTTCAGGAATTACCACAGCACTGAGACTGCCCTGCTTAAAGTCACCAATGACCTTTTAATGTCTGCTGATGAAGGTATGTGCTCAGTCCTGGTACTCCTGGACCTTAGTGCTGCTTTTGACCCCATTGATCACAACATCATGTTAGACAGACTGAGGCAGTGGGTGGGGATCTCTGGTACTGCCCTAGAATGGTTTTCATCCTACCTGTCAAATAGGAAGTTTTGCGTGTCTGTAAACAACTGTCTCCTCGTTCTGTCCAGTTAAATATGGTGTGCCTCAGGGGTCGGTCTTAGGACCCATTTTGTTTTCCTTTTGATCTGCTTCCCCTTGGCCATATTACCAATAAACATGGTATTTCTTGTCATATTTATGCTGATGACACAGAAATGTACTTGCCTGTCAGATCCACAGACCCTGGAATGCTGAGTTCACTTACCGGCTGCCCTTGTGATGTTAAAAAATGGATGTCAAATAATTTCCTCCAGCTGAACTCAGACAAAACAGAAATCCTGGTCATTGGGTCCCAGCAGATGCCATCTGCTGGTTCCCTAGTAAATCACATTAAGCCTGTTGCAAAGAAATTTGGTGTTTGGTTTGATAGTAATTTCAATTTCGAGCAGCACACCACAAAGCTTGTTCAATCATGTTTTTATCAACTTAGAAATATAGCAAAAATTCGATCTATGTTAACTTTTAAGGACACCGAGACCATTTTACACGCCTTCATCTCATCACGCCTGGATTATTGCAACAGCCTTTTCACCTGTTTAACCCAAAAATCTATTGATCGACTCCAGACTGTCCAGAACTCAGCTGCCAGGCTTTTAACCAGAACAAAGAAATATGACCACATCACCCCTATTTTAGCTTCATTACACTGGCTCCCAGTATGTTTTAGAAT
>NC_060150.1:22445331-22451979 GCF_021292245.1 Micropterus dolomieu
CTGATGACACACAAATATACTTGCCCGTCAGATCCACAGACCCTGGAATGCTGAGTTCACTTAACAACTGCCTTTGTGAAGTTAAAAAATGGATGTCAAATAATTTCCTCCAGCTGAACTCAGACAAAACAGAAATCCTGGTCATCGGGTCCCAGCAGATGGAGGTCTGTTGTCTGTTCCAGAGTCTCGACTGAAAACTAAAGGGGACAGAGCGTTTGCTGTCAGGGCCCCGAGGCTCTGGAACAGCCTGCCCGAGGAAATCAGGTCGGTTGAGTCAGTGAACTCTTTTAAGTCCCTTCTTAAAACATACTTTTATAGGAGAGCCTTTCCCGATCTTATTTGACTTTATTTTATCCCTTTTATTGTATTTTACTAATTTTATATTTATCTTAAACGTGTATTTTAGTCTTTTCAATGTTTTCATGCTTTTATCTTGTATTGTTTTTGTATTATTGTCTCTTGGGTATTATTGTCTTTACACTTGTTAAAGCACTTTGTAACTTGTTTTTGAAAAATGCTCTACAAATAAAGATTATTACCCCGCCTTTCGCCCGATACCAGCTGGGATTGGCTCCAGCCCCCCGCGACCCTGTAAGCAGGATAAGCAGTTGACGATGGATGGATGGATACCTTGTTCCTTACGACCCGCCCTTCTCTGCATCCGATTGGCTAGTAGTCCTTACCTGGGAACTGTACCTGGGAACTCTATACGACTCTATCCAAGTAAAGTGGCTACAGCATTTAATACTGCATTGATTCAATAAAAACTTTGACTCAGAATTCCCCTGTATTGAAATATTCTGTTGCTCCTCTAAATATTAATGCTCCCATTTTGACTTTTAGAGGTGACCAATAACAAAATGTGCGCGAATGGAGGACAAAGTATGTATATGGGATTGACAGTATTTCTTAAGTCATAATGAGGCACTCATTTGTCCTATTGTAAAAATTATTAACCAGTCCATTAATGGTGGAGTGTTTCCAAGTGCTTGGAAAACCGCTGTAATCACACCAGTGTATAAATCGGGTGACCATATGGCTATCAGAAATTACAGAGCCATCAGTATCCTTCCATCAGTATCAAAAATTGTGGACAAATGCATCTCAGAACAGATAATATCTCATTTAGATGCTACGTAATTCTCATTAAATCCTATGCAATTTGGTTATCGAAAACATCATTCCTCTGATCCAGCCAATTTATTTTCGCCAACTACGTTGGCGGCTGTGGCTCAGGAGAAAGAGCGGGTTGCCCGTTAATCGAAAGGTGGTCCACCAGTGTTAGTTTCTGTTTGAGCACTTAGGCTCAGTGTATGAATGTGTGTGAATGGTGAATACGATGTAGTGTAAAAGCGTTTTAAGTGGTTGAAAAGACTAGAAAGGCGCTATACAAATACGGAACATTTACATTTTTGGAAACATTAAGGCTAAATTGGACCAAGGAGGTGCAGTTGGGGCGGTCTTCCTTGATGTGAAGAAAGCCTTTGTTACAGTTAATCATGAGGTTCTAAGTTATCAAAGTTACATTTTTCACCCAGTGACATCAAATGGAAACGATCGTACCTTACAGAAAACAATGTGTTCGCATAAACTTCTCAAATGAATGATAATGACTTATATGTACCTCAAGGTTCAACTTTGAGTCCTGTTGTTTAGTCTGTGTATTAATGACCGACCTGAAGTTTGTCCATCTGGAGTAACTTATCAGATGTACGCAGATGATACCGTCTTATATTTACGTGCTAAAAACAAGAAGCAAGCTGCTAAGGAACTATCAGCCTCTATGGTCAATATCTCTAATTGGCTAACAAACTCTTGTTTACATCTCAATACTAGCAAAACTGTATGCATGTTCTCAAAATCTATAGAGATCCAGACCCAGAGGTTACTGTAGCAGGAAGAACGCTGATAGTTGCGCATGAGTTTAAATATTTAGGCATTATATTAGAAACACTGGATAATAAGTCAGTCATATCAGTTCCCATTTTTTAAACTGGGAAAATATGGTGAAATTTGCTGATGTCTTGCTTGTGTATAAAATGTTCCATGGTTTAACCCCCCCCCTGCACTCAATGAATTCACAATATACAAATACCTTCGCGTTGCCGGCACCACCCCCTTCACGTCGCTTCACGCCGCCCGACAAGAAATCGTGGCTTTACGCGTCTTTGGATTGACTTTGTATGTAAACTCACCACCTGAAAGCACCATTACAAAGGGAGGATTGTAGTGAAAGCATTGTGGTGTCAGGTGTGACTGTGCAGCAGGTCTGTTTTTGCTCTGTGGGTCACAGTTTGTGACCGAGTGGTAACGTAGCTGGTAGAGTTTTGCAATAAAAGCTTTGCAGGAAATATCCACTTTTCTACTTATGACTCGGTTTTCCTTATTCTGATTCACTGTAACTTATAATACTGTTTTCAAACCTGTCTTAAGTGAATTTTAAAAGATAGATTGCGTTTTATAAGATCAATAGATTTTGATGTGTAGTATTTTTACTTTTGATTACTTAAGTATTTTTTAAACCAGGTACTTTTTTTACTTAACATTTTTCATGTGGTATCTGTACTTTTACTTAAGTATGAAAATTGAGTACCATCACCTCTGCATCTGCCAGAGCCACTTCCAGAGGTGACTGTGCTCGTTTGGCTGAACATGAAACCATTTGGGCGGCTTGGTAGCTTCACAGCAGGAACGTTCTTGGTCTGAACCAGCTGTGCTGCTGGTTTGCATGTTCTCCTTGAATCTGTGTGGGTTTCCTCTTAGGCCATGTCCACACTACTGCTACTAGTTTAGTTTAAAAACGGAGAAGTAAAACAAATACGATCTCCGTCCACACCAGCGTTTTAGCTGCGCATCAGAGTTGATCTCTGTCTACATTAAAACAACTGAAAACGCACATCTAGTGCCCATTCAGGACCACTGGGCATGCGTGTGCTAGTGTAAACATGAAGCAGATGGTGTATTACCTAGTTACAGAAGATTTGGCGAAAGAATAAAGAAATGCAGACGAAGAATCAGACCAGATTTTTTTGCATACACCAGTAACGAACTGGGACTGTTACTGAATGTAACACGGGAGTATGGTGTTGGAAAACAGACTAGGAGTCGTCGCAAAGTAAATGGCGACATGCACAGTACAAGTGCAGGCAGATAGGCTAAGTGTTATTTGCACAGAATAGTCTATTTTAACAAAAACCGGGTCAGTAGTGTCGTGTTTCTGCTTTGCATGACTTACAAGACCCAATCAGAGAGCCGAGCATGAGCGGCTGTGTCATCGTTTCTAAAGTCCTCAGTTTTGGCCCGTATTCACTAAAACGCCCTCTGGAGTTTTGAAACGCAAAACGGGGTCGTCAGTCCAAACTTCTCTGTTTTAGGTCTTCGTTTGGTGCAAACGTAGCAAAAGGTCTCTGTTTTAATTTTAAAACACAGTAGTGTGGAAGGGGCCTTACAGTCTGAAAAGATGCAAACAACTGTAAAGGTGTGAATGTGAGCATAAATGGTTGTTTGTGTCTGTGTGTTGGTCATGTTAGCCATGAAGTGTTGGAGGGATTTGTGCAGTGTAGGGCTAAGACTAGAAGTAAAGGTGGGGTGAGTTGCCAGTTGGGTGGGCGAGCCCTTGGTGTTTTGACCTCTATTGATGAAAACAGCTTTTGAGCTAACGCTTTAATCTGCTCTATTGCTGTAAAGCAATTACTGAGGTAACAAAAGAGGCTGTAGGTGAAACTTACTGGCCCAAAGACATGCCATGCCATGTACAAGCCATTACACGAAATCTCACAAGCATCACAACAGAGATAATCCATGTCATAAGGATTGTCTGAGATTCTTTTGAAGTGTATGTGGCCCACCGGCTTGGAGTAGTCCATCACAGCGTAAAACGTGTCATTTCCTGTTGCCAGCAGGTGGTGCTATGACTATATAGATGTGTTTAGGGCGGGACATATGAAATTCGGTACAGATGTGAGCATGTACACTGAAGTTGCAGCAACTTCCTGTTTTGTGGCAAATCATTTGTTTTCCATGCCACGGACACGCCCATTGACACAGATAGCACAACTTTTCATATCAATGCCTTTAGACTGCACAGCGAAAATTTGAAGTTGATCGGACAAATTCCCTAGGAGGAGTTCATTAAAGTTCAGAGCATGTAAAACGTGACCAAATGACCATTAAATTCTAAATATCCGACTTTCTGTTGGGTTAAGGCTATTGCCCCAAAAGCATTTTTTTTATATGTCCTGTCGATGAAGGGTCTCTTCCTATTGCCAGCAGGTGGGGCTATGATTATGAGTTAATTTTGTCCTTAAGATGTGTTCAGGGATGTGTTAGATGTGTTCAAACTTTGCCCCCATGCCACGGACAAGCGGCCACACGAAAACTCACAAGCTTCACAACAGAACATTGTGCAGAGAGCAATGTCTTAAGGCCATTGAGCACATGGGAACTTCATCTGGCTTTAACGGTTAATAATATGACAATTTATCAAGTTTGGAGCTAAAGAGCAATTAATCGGTCCAGTGTTATATGTGTTAGCTGACTAAACAATGACTAGTGAGAAATAGAAATGTGAATTTAAACCTGTAGTTTTGTTGCAATGTGGTTGTGTGTGTTTTGTGTCCAATCAAATGCTTTAGAAATGTCTTTGTGTCCACAGAGAGAGGAAGAGGAGTCCTTTGTCTGTGGAGGAGCAGCCGTCCTGCTGTGCTTTGTGTCAGGACGTCCTGAAGGATCCAGTCTCTGCCAGCTGTGGACACTGGTTCTGCAGACGGTGCATCACCTCATACTGGGACCAGTCTGCTTCATCAGGAGACTCCTCCTGTCCCCAGTGTGGAGAAAGAACCAGAGCTGGACTGCAGACAGCCAGTCAGAGCAGCTCTGTACAAAGTAAGACTGGACATCTGTCTGCTTCTTCAGATATTCTGATATTGACTGCTTTATATTAGTAATGAAAATAAGCACCATATGTCTGTGAAGGTTCTCAGTCATCCAGGTCATAGTTATCCAAAGAAGGTTAAAGTCAAGGGCAACTGGACTTAGTTGAAGATACTAGAAGACGTTTCGTTCCTTATCCGAGAGACTTCTTCTGTTGGTAGGGAAACTTAGCTATTTAACCTCTGTGGGATTGTTAGCTAGGATCGTCGATACCACTGGTTCGTTAGTGCTCCTGGCTGTGGTAACGACAGTCGATATGGTCATTAGAGCCACCCGAGGCCAAGTCTGAATAACCATTGCTGGCATCTTCACCTGAGGCCAAGAGGTTACGTTTGTTGAGTTTCCTGGGAAGTGATGAAAGGACAGCATTGTAAGTGGGGGATAAGTGGTGGCGTAGACCCCCTCCTCTGTTCAGTGACAGCTTCTGGGGCAGTGGTGGCCCAAAGGTTAAAGAAGCAAGCCTGTGACCGGGAGGTTGCCGATTCAGTCCCCGGACCAGCAGGATTGAATCTGGGTGTGGAAAGTGAGTTGGGTGTGCCCTCCCTTATTTACCACCCTTGAGCAAAGCCCATAAGCCCTCCTGTTTGTACTGGGCAGCTTCCAGGTGTGACTGTGTAACGGTTTCCTGAAAAGAGAGGCTTCCTCTCAGTGAAGCTATTAAAAAAAACAGAGGAGGGGGTCTACGCCACCATTTATGCCCAACTTACAATCTTTCCAGGAAACTCAACAAACGTAACCTCTTGGCCTCAGATGAAGATGCCAATGATGGTTGTTCAGACTTGACCTCAAGTGGTTCTAACGACCATAAGAACTGGTGTTACAACAGCCAGGAGCACTAAAAAAACCAGTGGTATCGATCATCCTAGCTAACGATCCCACAGAGGTTAAATGGCTGAGTTTCCCTACCAGTCAGTCAGAACTGAAGGACTCTCGCTTGGATGATGGCCGAAACGCTTCCAGTATCTTCAACCAAGTCCAGTTGCCCTTTTTAACCTTCTGTGGATAATCACCACACAATCTTTGTTTCATCTCACATTGTTTCTCTTCTTTAGTGAGAGGTGGTCTGCAGGAGGTTTTAGATGAACATAAGATCAGTCTGAGGAGGAGATGTGAACGTGTGACTGAAGGAAGTGATGAAACAGGAAGTGGAACCCTCCTCAACAGGATCTACACTGAGCTCTACATCACAGAGGGACAGAGTGAAGAGGTTAATACCCAGCATGAGGTGAGGCAGCTTGAGACAGCTTCCAAGAAGAAGACCCTCCATGACGCTCCAATCAGGTGCCAGGACATGTTTAAAGCCTTACCTGGCCAACAGGGAGCCATCAGAGTGGTTCTGACCAACGGCGTCGCTGGCGTTGGAAAAACCTTCTCAGTGCAGAAGTTCACTCTGGACTGGGCAGAGGGCTCGGAAAACCAAGATGTCGGTCTGCTGGTTCTGCTCTCGTTCAGGGAGCTGAACTTGATCAAAGATGAGCGGCACAGTCTCCTCACGCTGCTCCATGTTTTCCATCCAACATTACAGAAGGTCCCAGCAGAGAAGCTCGCCGTCTGGAAACTGTTGTTCATCTTTGACGGCCTGGATGAAAGCAGACTTTCATTGGATTTCCACAACAGTGAGGTTGTGTCTGATGTCACACAGAAGTCATCAGTCAACCTGCTGCTGACAAACCTCATCGAGGGGAATCTGCTTCCCTCGGCTCTCGTCTGGATAAC
>NC_060150.1:22452079-22466741 GCF_021292245.1 Micropterus dolomieu
CGAGCAGCACACCACAAAGCTTGTTCAATCATGTTTTTATCAACTTAGAAATATAGCAAAAATTCGATCTATGTTAACTTTTAAGGACACCGAGACCATTTTACACGCCTTCATCTCATCACGCCTGGATTATTGCAACAGCCTTTTCACCTGTTTAACCCAAAAATCTATTGATCGACTCCAGACTGTCCAGAACTCAGCTGCCAGGCTTTTAACCAGAACAAAGAAATATGACCACATCACCCCTATTTTAGCTTCATTACACTGGCTCCCAGTATGTTTTAGAATTTACTTTAAAATTCTATTGATCACTTTTAAAGCTCTTCATGGCCTCTCGCCTTGTTATATTTCTGACCTTTTAGTCCCATATGCACCAGCACGTACCTTGAGGTCCTCGGGCAGAGGTCTGTTGTCTGTTCCAGAGTCTCGACTGAAAACTAAAGGGGACAAAGCGTTTGCTGTCAGGGCTCCGAGGCTCTGGAACAGTGCCTCAGTGAACTCTTAAGCCTCTTCTTAAAACATACTTTTATAGGAGAGCCTTTTAGTTTTTTAGTCTTTTCAATGTTTTCTTGCTTTTATCTTGTATTGTTTTTATATTATTGTCTTTTGGGTATTATTGTCTTTACACTTGTTAAAGCACTTTGTAACTTCTTTTTGAAAAGTGCTCTACAAATAAAGATGATTATTATTATTATTATTATTATTACTGACCTGTAGACCACTAAAGACCTGTAGACCACTACTCAACTGCAGACCACTACTGACCTGTAGACCACTAATCACCTGCAGACCACTACTGACCTGATCACTTCTAATCTCAGAATCAGCAGCCCTACCAATCTCCTGCATCTCTCTCTCCAAAATTTATTCCAATATCCATCTGGTCAATGAATGGAAGGATATACCGGTACTACAGAATTAACAGGGACACTATGACATTTAGTTTTCACTGACAACAAAATCCTGTGGGGACTGATATTCTTTTGAAATTCTACAGAGATATTAATGACGTTCATGCTAGCTAAACTAGTTTTTTCCATAGCCAACAAAAAAATCCCCTTTTCCTTGATCTCAAACAAGTGTAGCTAAAATTAATAATTAGCTAATTTTTTATTAATACTGCTTACAATTTGACTCTGTATCACTCTCTACGATCAATCAATTTTCCTTCATCATTCATTTGTGTGTGTGTGTGTGTGGGTGTAGTAACGCAGTCTCCCTCAACGTCCTAGTGCCCGACCACAGCAGGGATTTAAAATCTGAAGCAGAGGAAACAACCATTATTATTATGGTTTTTATTATTATGGTGATTATTATTTTAAACCAATAAACACAAATTATATTTGTTTTATTCTAGTGTATTTATCAATAGTCTTGCTTCTCTTTGTTGAGTATATGTCTGCATTGTGAAAAAATTTAATCTAATAATTATTTTAATTGGTTATTGTTTATTATTATTTGGGGGGGCTTAGGATAAGGTTAGGGTAGATTCAGCACCACTAAAATAGGCCTAACGATATCCATGGTCATGGACCAATCAACGAAGCAGCTTTTAGTGTCGAACCTAGTTTAAAGGCAGTGTTTAGTGTAGAATTTACACTGTGGCTGGTATAATGGGCGGCAGGTGTTGATTGTTAGCCTTGGGAGGCTGTAAGTGTGTGAGTGTTCGCAGTACAAGAAAAGATTTGTTTTGCTAAGAGTGCCTAATGACACCAGCTAGAGGAACACAAACAGTGCTGGTGGCACCTTGCCATGAGGGTGCTTAATATCGCTGTGCTGGGAGTTAGATGTGCTTCCTTCAAATTTAGATGAAGCATCCCAAACAGCACCAGGCAGAATAAGAAGGGGGGAAAAAAGCATCACCCTTGGATAGAGATGCAATTTGCACTTTTGAAAGCTTATATTGTGCAGGCTCACTTTCTTCTTAACAGATTGCCCTTCATATCCTTCATTGTCTTTATGGGAAAACAAAGCAGAGAGCACAACACAAATATCCCTTTAGCAGTCTGTGGCGCCAACGTCCTTACAGTGTGTTCTGTATTGGAATATAATACATTTAAAGAGGAGCCAATTGTACTGAGGGTGCTCAGGATGATTTCCAGCACTGAGAGAAATGTTTATGCATGACCATCCCATTCTCCCTCCACTCGGTCTGATACCACGGGAATTCTTTTTGGCATTATTCAATACCCTTCACCTCTCATTAATATATGGCACTCTGTACATTGAGTAATTCAAAACCTCCAATTTGCAGTTGCACTGATGATTTCTCAATTGACATTTGGATGCACCTGCATAGAGAACACACAAAAATAAGCCTAATTACTGTTAATGTGGTGTGTGTGTGTGTGTGTGTGTGTGTGTGTCAGACTCATCCCCAGACTGATCTGGTTAGAAGAGGAGTCTCTCAAATAACTCAGTGGATGAGAGTTTAGGTTTAGGTGTATTGGCTCTCTCTGTACTGCCAAGTCTCCCTTTTATCACTGTTACAAGTAATAAATAATGAAGAATTTGTGATGGTAAAATTACACACAGGCCCAATGCTCGAGATGAAAACCCACTCTATGTAGATCATAAACACACAGAAAATTTCATTTTCAGGTTTGTCAGCCCAGCAACTCAAACAAGACTTTCTGTGAGTGTGTGAAGGTAAATCACTGAGTTAGATTAAATATTGTCAATAAACCCGGCTGATAATAAAAATCATATAAGAGTGAGTGACATTCACCTATAATATGACGGATATGATGACCTTTGCCTAATAATATTGTACATTTATTAGAAAATGTAGCATTACTGCAATATAGTTATCTGTTGGAGGTGGTCCAATAAGTAAGTGCAGTGTTTCCCCACAGAATGGCGGGGCGTGCAGTCGATATTGACTACCACCTATATACAGCGTGAATGCGCTACGGTGCTCTGCAATCAAATACGATTTTAAATGGGCCTAGTAAAAAAATTGAAAATCAATCTGTGGCGGTCAACATTAGTGGGCTGCCCCAAATAAATGAACGTATGGGAAACACTGAAGTGAGTGTGCAGCTGTAGAAAACAAATCTGCTATGATTTATATGCAAGTCAATCTATCTAAAAATATTTTGGTGAAAAGTTTCCCATTCTTGGAAACAGCTCTTGGTGAAACAACATCAACTGAAGATCTAGCTGTTCTGGAGCTTTTGATCGTATCATATGAGTTTCTTCAACTGAGACTTTGATAAAGATGAGATGTAGATGTGTGTGAAATTCCAAAAGCACCAAAACTGCTGAAATGGACCTGAAGTGAGATCTTTTATTGTTTGCCAAAAAGAAGAACTAGCTTTCAACCTCACCTTGGACCAGAAGTCATTTCCATTACTACTCTTTCTGCAGAGGACACTCATGTGATATGCTCAAAATCTCCAGAACAGATATTAAATAGTCACTGATTTTGAAACAGCTAAATTCTTTTAGGATGGAATTAATGAATCATGGATTATTTTCTTCAGAATATTAGACATGATTATAATACATATGTCATCTGTCATGTGAGTGTAGGAGAGTGTTACTAGGGGAAGGACCCATATGCTGACAGTGTAGACAGCAGGATAACATAAGTGGTTTAATGACTGAAGGAGCGTCCTGCACCCGTCTTCAGCTTCATCTTTATGAGAGGATTGCAAAACATGACAACAGCAAGAGTCATCTGGACGATGCTGAGTTTAACGTTACTTGGAAGGGTAAACATTGCTGCCCAACAGGCGGTCCATTGAGCAGCATTAACAAACAGGTGGAGGAAAACTATGAGCTCAGTGACACTCGGATCATATCGTTTAATTAAAGTCTGTGGAAAATGTTAAACAGCACTGCGGGGCCACAACGAGTTGATGAGCTCTCTGAAAAACTTCATTCATTCTTTCTCCTCAAGTGAGCCCTCTGCTGTGGTGAATGAAAGCATTTTTTACCATGTTGACTCTGCTGCTGGTCCGTGTATGAGCCAAACTGTTGTGCTGGATCGATTGATACTAGGCCATGGATGGTGATGACTTTCAGTGTCAATGCTTATCTATAACAGCTGTTGTCATAATGTTGGTGTCATATAGCTGCTTTCATACTGCCTCGTTATCAGGGATTATTACGCCAATTTGCCAGCTCGCTGCGCTGTATGAGACGATGGTACGGAGACGGGCAGGGGATATATACTGGCGGACATTCTTTCCGTTTTGATTGCAGGATCTCTGCGGAAAGCCGCTATAGAAAGGGTCTTGATCCCTAAAACCTTGTCTGTGCGCATCGTTGTTGATTTCAGTTGTGTTGAGCTCACTGCTCTTTGCTTATGGCCCTGTAGGCTTATTTGTTGTAAACTTGATTGTGTTGGCTTAGTTATTGCATTCTTAATTGCCCCATTAAGTTTTTTGTGGAACCATGCTGTTTGTTGACACACTTATGTAGTGAACCAACCAGCATTCACGTTCAGTTATTTTATGCCAAAAGGAAGAATCCAGTATCTCTCTCTTTGTCTTCCCTAAGAGAAAGTAAGATTAGTTATTTTACCCAAGGGGGCCTCATCCCAAGATTTGGCCTTTGTGACCTGCACAGGAAAGACACAGCTTTTGTTGTGTAAAAGGACCCCTGCACACAGGGCTGGACTGGGACAAAAAAATTGGCCCTGGCATTTTTGGCCCAGACCAAAATCGGTTGGACACCCCTCACCAATACACCATCCTTCCATTTAAGGGCTCAGATTAGCACAAGACTGGGACCATGAAAACAAGACAAGAATATATTCTAACAGGCCTACTATTAAGAAAAAAAATTATTGATGAAATATTCAATAGGGAGGTCTGAGGGCATTAAACACTTAATTTCCTGCATTCTGGAGACATTTTCTGCACCAGGGAAGCACAAAATTCAGGTGGCAGGTGAAAATATAAAAATAGAATAGAATATAATGCAGTAATCGGCTTATTATTGTTTTTAGCTTAAGTTACTGTTTTTGGACAACACAGTTTTCTTCTATATTTACATTGCATTGCAGGCTTATTGTGCAAATAAACCTTTTTGCAGCTGACTCCTCCCACCCCGGACACAAACTGTTTCAGACTCTCCCCTCTGGCAGGAGGCTGCGGTCCATCAGGACCAAAACCTCTCGCCACAAAAACAGTTTCTTCCCGTCTGCAACTAGCCTCATTAACATGGCCCGGGTCCACTACTGACACTCCCCCCTTGCAAATGATACAAATGTCTCACATTTAAATACTGTTTCATCTCGTGTCGTGCACAGACCTGGCACGTCGCACATATTTGTTGTTGATTGTTGATCTTTGTTGTTGTATATTTTTATGTTGTCAGTTTATATATTTATATGTACACAATATTCTCTTACGTTGCGTTACTTCTGCACGGCACAGACCCAGAATAATGCACATGTATATATCTGCAACCTTGTTCTTCAATTCCATATTTCTACATTTATTTATGTCAACTGTATGTTTGTCTATGTGTAGCATCTTATCACTACAGCAAATTCCTTGTATGTGAAAAACACTACTTGGCAATAAAGCTCCTTCTGATTCTGAATCTGATTTTTCATAGCATTTTTATTTGTTAATTAACATTTCTTGACATTTTAAGATATTTTTCAGAACATTTTTAACAAATGCTATTAAAAAGTGGTGGCTACATGTCCCCAGTGTCCCAAGTGTAAATGACCCTCCCTCCTCCCTCCCTACAGGTTGGGCTACTCCATGCTTACCGCTTCACCTCCACTTTCATCCTGCTCTCTCTCTCACTCAGCCCTGTCACTTTGATACTTTGTGTCTCATGCCTCCTCCTCTCCCTGGCAGAGGCCACGGCTCTCCTTTACTCTTTCAAGTCCCTGTGCCTGCTCTACGTTGGGTACTGCAGCTGATGTTGAAGCTACTGCAGCTCAGGTAGCAAACATATCTGTTGTCTTCACGCATTTGGCGGCAGCCGTCTGAAGATTTTTTTTTTGAGACGAGTAAGACATGTGATTGGGCCGGCCTAGTGTCAGTATAGAAAATTACCCAATGGGCTGCTGTCCCTGCTGTATGGGCCAATCATTGGCCCATTTTTTAAAAACAAATAATAAATAATAAATAATTTACGTTACACCGACCCCAAAGGTGCGTCGGCCCATCGGGCATTTGCCTGGGATGCCAGATTACCCATCCAGCTCTGCCTGCACAGACTCAAAACTGTTTATTCTGAGATGCATCCGACCACTCTGACCATAAAGGTGTCACTATAGACACTCCACAGGAAGACCAAAAGGGCAGGTAACCATGGTAATGATGTTCCCACAATCCTTCAGTCCTGATTCTCTACCCCACCAAAGAGCCATTAAAATGGACTCTTAACATGCCCTCTCCCTATTCACGCCAATGTGCCGAACTGATACGACGCCAGAGAAAGAAAGCTCTTTTCATTCACCTGAGGCTCATTTACATTCCTGCCTGTGTTCTTTGTTTAACTAATGCTTTGTTTCAGCCCTTTTTATATACTTTCTTAGAAATGATATGGTACAGAAATATTATCATGTGTATCAATTTTCCCAGCTCCTGAGCCAAGACTTGATTTTAAAGTTAAACAACAATTGTAATCGTTATGGACGATTAACAATATATTTTCCTTTTATTTTATCAAATGCTTAAAACTAAGAACGTTATAACTGTTCATGACATTTAAGAGTTGTTTGTGGAAAGGTATTTGATTAAAACATGCGCAAACAGACTTTAAGACCTCATTAAAGTTAAGACAGAAATCTCGGGAGACCCAAAAGTCCTCCTCCTGGAGACACGCCCCAGGAGACCAAAACACAGCACCGTGAGCTCTTGCGCTCTCTTACGCTCTCTTACGCTCTGCTCTCTGCTCCTCGCGCCTGCTCCCCAGGCGTCTTGCCGGTGGGGAGACCTCCGAGACTCTTAAATTTTCTTTGTCTCACAGCTTACTTACTTAGCCATATTCACAAGGTTCCGTGAACCCTCAGTGAAATTACCTTTTCTTTGTTTTGTTTGTTAAAGTTATCAGACCTTTCAAGTCACGCGACTTTGAATTCAGAAGCAACCAAGTTTCTCTTAAAGCTTTATTTCGGTTCAAATCAACGTTAACCTCACTCCTCCCAACAACAATGAGTGGGAGGCCAGGCACATGCGTTAGTTACGCCAGCAGTAACACATAGGACATCACCCACGAACTGAGCCAGGGTTGACTGCCGTTCATTGCAAGAGTTCCAGCCACAAGTCGACTATGACCTTTAGGACAAACCTGCTAGTAAAAAGCCGGTCCTCGCGTGCCAAGCCGCCGAGACCATGGATGCCAAGGACCCGAGCGCTAGTCGTGAGGCCGTCTAGGTACCAGCCGACTGAGAAACCAACAAGCAGTAAGGCGAAACCAAACCCTGCACTCTGTGATCAAGTGATGTTCTTTAGCTTTAATCCTTTAGCTTTAGCTTTAGTCCTGAAACACCTAGCCAAATCGAACTTAGTTATGAGCATATAACTTGCGTTCCTTAGTTCTCTTACTCTCAAATTCTTTCCGCAGTGAACCAACTAAATTCACCTCTGTTACGCTCATTGATTGCATCCTGGTTGTTTAGTCATTATTGTTTATATATTTAACCTCACTTTGTATTCACTTTAGTTGTAATAAATTTTCACTTAATCACAAGAACTGTGTGTGTGTATTGCTTAGCTCCAGGTCACTGACTGATTGATTTAACTGATTTAAAATAATTAAGTAATTACTAACTAACTGATCACTAGTAAAGAATTATGTAATCATTAAGCCATACCTAAGGAGTCCTGAAGGCCTTGGGCGGACGGAAATTCAGGTGATGCCCCAACAAGTTCTTATGATATAATATTTCCAAATATTATTATTTATAACTTTATTAACAAAGAGTAGATACGCTACACTTAGCAAGAGAGAGTATTGGAGTTTTACTGGTATCCCACCATTTTTACATGACACTGGTCAAATCTGTGGTTAGAAAGTGGGATATTTCAAGAATAACTATCCTAGTTGTTTGTAACAACAATAACACCAAACATGTGAAAAGTATGGTAATAAAAAATGACTCTGTACAGACACCTATTGTATATTTCAATTAAATTGCTATAATATAGTCTAATATGAAGGAAAAATATTTATGCTCTGTGATGTCTGTAATCTTGAGTAGGCTTGTTCCCAGTAAATGTTTTTTTCTTTGCAGTCAATGCACTCCTTAAAATAAAAGCTGCATTTGTCTTTTTAAGGAAAAAGCCAACTAGTTTATCTGAAGAACACTTAATTGACTAACACATACAGATACATAACATATTAAACAGGATTTTATGGAACTCAAAATGTTAACTGAACTGGTTTTAGTCTATGGACATCAGACAATTACATTACATAACATTAATTGTAAAATAAGAAACCCAAGTATATCAGTCTGTGATTCCTTAACTCATATTAATACATAGTTTTCAGCTAGTCTATATACTGCATAGTAGAATTCCTGAAATTCAGTTACGGCTTTTGATTTTAAGGTGCCACTCCAGGATTTCCAATGGCCCCATCTAGCCACCCCTAGGAAGGTTTTCTGGGGGCGCCACTGTTTACAGCAAGGGTGAAATCTTCAAACCACAATGAAAACCTAGCTCTGTTCACAGCAATAGTGAAAAATCAAGTACAGACCTAAAAGGCAACTGAATGAATGACACTAAGATCATCCTCCAGACTGTTACACTGAAAACATCAGTCCAGATGTGTTCATCAAGAGCAGTAACACACTGGTTTACATGTGTATCAGTGACTGTGTGATTAAAACAGACTGACTTTACTCATGTAGACATGCGAGTGATCAACTTGTATTGATCAGAGATCTGTGCATGACATGCAGAGGATCCAGAAAACCAAAGACTTTGGCACATGCTCACAAGCAGTGCACAGATGTTCACTTTTGTTGGTTGACATGACAACAAGAAGAAGGTGGGGTTCAGTGAACACTACATAGTATTTGAGTTTTATTTAAGCTTTAAGAGGAATCAAGTAATCTGTCACACATTGCAAGTGAGAAAATGTAGAGAGGGTGGAGGTGAACTGGCCACAGTGCTCTTCAAACCGTAGCCATTCCTGTCACATGGAATCCACTCAGCTGCTGTAATCCCTGTCCCACTATTAAAGGGGTACTCTATTGATTTACTGTTGCACTTGGGAAGCCTCTAGGAAGGTGGTAAGCAGGCAGAATCAGCAGACATCTTGAGTTCCCAGAGGTGAAGATTTATTTATAGTGCTCTCCGTTACATAAAGTCAGGCCAAATAACAACAAAAACATGATGGATTTCTATCTTTTCTCCCTTGTATATGTGACAAATGTTACTTGATTCAAGCTCGATTAATAGAGCAAGCAGAAAAAAGGCTTCTATCCATTAAAGGTTAAATGTGGTAGACAAACTCTAAATGTTCCTGGTTCAAATTTGAACTACTGTCGTGTGCACAGTTTTCCTGGATTATAACTGACATTTCAGGTGCACTCACAGTTTCACCTACAAAAAAGACTGGTTTAGAGAATTTAGATAAACTGTTAATAGGGCCTCCCTAACCTGCTATGGGACCCCTGAGGAAAAAATGAGCTGTGGACCCTATCCCACCGTTACAACAATAATTACATGCAAGATCTACCTTAAATCGCTTTTGGTTTCCATTGAAACAAACACATTTGCAATTAATCAAATAACCATTGCCAAACCAAATTACCATACAGTGAAGATGGGCCAGTTGGTAATTTGGCCTCAAGTGTTACAAACCACAAGCTAAAACCTGCAATACCAAGCCAATAGAAAAAGACAAAAGACAGAAATTGATGTCCACATTGAAAACTGTCCCTATGCCCATTGTCTGAGACTCCTATATGACAGAGCTACAGTACAGAGTGGGTAGTCAAACACTGTCCTTGGCTCTTGTTGTAATTACCTTACATAAGATCATTATTTGTTGTCTAAATCTGTCAAATCCCAGAATGCCAGAGACAGTTACATCATACCCTGTGCCTTGGTAAGGCACATTCAATTTACTAGCTCCTGCCACCAGGCAATACTGGCTTACAATGACTGCTGAGGTGTGCTTTGCCCCGGAGGCTTCACTATCATAGGAGACCCAGGAAGCCTCAGCAGGATGCTGCAGGATCAATAATCAGCGCACCTGGAGCTTACCTGTGACATGGCTTTGTGTATGTGTGTGTGTGCGTGTGTGTAGAATGTGTGTGTGTGTGTAGAGTGACAAGTTTTACTTTACTAAGAGCCAGGATATTACTTTTTTCAAATGAAAGTTTTTTCCTTTGTTAACATAATCAACATATCCTTAGATACGTTCAATATGAACACTGAACAGTTGCTAGTGCACCAAGCTATACTAGAACAAGATAGGTGCAAATGTTGAACCCTTCCACTTTCCAGTCATTTGGAGTTGTGGTTTGTGGAGGTTTGGACTCTCCAAAGGATAGCAGATAGAAAAATGAGCAGGGCTAATTAGCAATGTCTTGAACCAATCTGTACTGCAGTGTCCGCATTGGGCTAAAATAAAGCCAATCTAAATCTGATCCTGTCTTCACTGGAATGCTGTGTTTTGTCCACCTGCTAGTGTTGCAGCATGCTGCTCTCTACAGTGGCAGACAAAGGCAAGGCAAGGCAAGTTTATTTGTATAGCACATTTCAACAACAAGGCAATTCAAAGTGCCTTGTTGGCAAACACGTTTCGACAGCCAAAAACATTAGCATGCAGGACTTAGAAGTTCATGCTGCAGCTTCAGAACAAATGCAACAATGGAAATGTACTGCAAATGAACACAGTCGAGAGTTACACAGCTGATCACGGTACCGGGGGGCTGAGCCGCCAAGCAAAAGTACTTCTTATACGAATTCTCAACGAATCAATAAAATAATCTGTAGAATACTCAATTATTAAAATCATCGATGGCTGCAGCCCTAATTAACAGCAAACATGCAAATATATTGGGGCAAAATCAAAAACACACCAAACCCGAAAGGAAATGCAGCTCTCCTTTATGACAGCTGTACTGTGCAAGAGTTTCACGTGTAAAAGTGTTAGTGCTTGAATGAAAAAACTTATTTGGTCAGTGACTCTGTTCTGACACCCAGGTTGGTAAATACACAGTTATCTCTCCTCTCTAATTATCAAAGAGCAGCAGACTGCAGTTTCTCATTTTTAGCCAGAGCTGACCATTCCTCTGACCAATTAGCTGTTGCTAATTGACATTAACGTAATTCTGTGACTAACTTAATGACAGCCAAAAACCCCAACTTGTCTGTTGTCTGATTAACCAACCATAATCTATCTGATGATGGTTTTGATGGTTTATTGCATTAAAATATAGCTTTTTTTTTACCAGGCGAGGATGAAAATATCATATTTTTTCAGTATTGCATCTCCATGTAGTCTGTAATGGTAAAATAAATATGTTAATGTATGGATTACAATGGATTTATATTCCTTAGCTTCTGACCAGAATTATGCATCTAGACCTAATGGTTGAGGAGATATTACTGATTTGTTTTGGATATGTTATTTTAGGACAAAGATGGTTTATAAGGTAAAAGAAACATCACTCAAAAGAATGGACTGTTTTTGTAGTCCCAACAACTCTAACAGAGTGATACGTCTTCTCTCCATCACTTCACGTCAGTTTCAGGAGTCACATTCTTCCAATTAAACTTTCATTCATATCATATGATATCATTAATTTAAGCTTCATAATTTTGAACCAGGGCCTACCATTATAATGACAAATAATGTGTGCCAAATTTAGAAGGCTTCAGCTGTTCAATGTGTCATATTTAATCAACATTTAAGTAAAGTAACTACAGTTATTGTATCAGACTAAGTATGAACAAAATGACAATCAGTGAGACCCAATGTTAAAGGACTCGGATCAGGATCAGGTCCAAAAAAAATTGATTGGGACATAATAATAATACTAAGAAGAATAGCGAAGACCATATTGTAACATTTTGTATGCAGCAATCAAACTAAGTAGGCATTATTGGCTGTAAAGTCCATACTGCCTGAACCCCATTTTGTATCTGTCTCTACACTGATAGGCAATGAAAACAACATGGAGATGAACTAACAATACACCAAATGGTAGAAAAAAACAATCATCGTGCATTAGGTAAAATAGTTGAGATTCACCTGCATGTCAGAGAGAGAGGGAGAGGGGTGTGATGATAGGCCCCAGGAGGTAGCAGACAGCTTGCAGCTCTCTGTTCCCCCTCATCTTCATAATCATAAGGCACTCTGGGTGCTGCAGCTGTTCCAATATTGTGCGAATAGGCCTCACATCAGTGTGTGGGGTAGCATTCGGGCAAGGTGGGTGGTAGGTGGGAGGGTGGGTGATTATATTACTGAGCAAGGGTTTCTCTGCCTGTCACAAACTGGAAAGCAGAATGGAGGGACCTGTGAAAACAGGGGGCCTGAGATTTACGGAAATTGGATCAAATTTTGAAAAATGTCTAAATTCTAACGCCATACAACCCCTACTCACCCCCATCACTTTTCTTTTACTACCCCCGACTGCTCGGTATTCAGCTCCACTGGTAAACAACCTAATAAAAACAGAGACAGGAGGAATATGAAATGCTGCTGCCCTCAGCACAGACACTCGGAAGCACATGTTCACACACTGATGCACATACATCACCAAATACTGTACGCTCTGAAAATAAATGATGGAACTGGAGGCTGGGTATTCTGTGCTTTCAGATGCATTTCTTCAGGTTTCTTTATAAGATGAGCTATGTTTGCTTCTTTTCCTGTAATCTGTCTTTTGAGATAATTCTACTAAACAGACTAACTCATTTCAAATGAGAGGCTTGTGTCTGGGCAAAGATAGGTTTATAGCTGTTATTGTAACCTGATCTTCACTGTTGTGATTTCTGCAGGAATTAATGGACTGCCGCGTCCTGTTTATTGCTGTGTGCTTTCGTGTCTAGCATGTTTCATTTTTGTATTAGTAACACATTGCTGGGCCTTTACATGTGTTGGTCCTGACACTGTGTGTGAAGCCAATCAAGCCAGTAACATGAATGCAAGTGTGCTGCCTGTTCCTGTGTGATAAAGTGGTAATTATTGTGTTTTACCACGGTAATTAGCAGGGGCGTTTCCATGCTCTTAAAACATTGGGGGCTTAGCCCAGCCCAGAAATCTTTCATGTTTTAACCCCCCATTGCTGCCTACCCAAAGTACATCTATAGTTATTTTATTTTATATTTTATAGTTACTACTGATAATAATTAACACTGATAATATTAACTTTGGGGGGTCTGGGTGTCCTAACCCTGAAAGATTTTGGCTTTAAACACTTGACTTCCTGCATTCTGGTGATTTTTTTATACCAGTTTATTGGGTAAATGTCTGAGGTGACAATTCAAAATAAGAAGAATATAAATAATAATATTTATATAAAGTAATATAAAGCTGTAAGGCTGTCAGATATGTCTCTCCTGTAGATCACCTTTTTTAATTTAATTTAATCCCAGCAGAGTCTACATATATGCAGGCATGCCTGAAGTAGCCTAAAGTCTTTTTAGATGTGTATATGCCACCTTTTCACCTAAATGATAAATTACCTAAAATAATTTGAGTTCAGTTAAAAAATATGTAATGATGAAATATTGGCTAGGGGGGTCTGGGGTTCCTCCCCCAGAAGATTTTGATCATTAAACACTTAATTTCCTGAATTCTGGAGACATTTTCTCCAGGTTCATGGTGGAAATGTCTTTATTTTTATAAAGGGAAGGTCAAAATTTAGGTGGCAGGTGACAATTCGGAATATAAAAATATAATAGAATGTAATGCACTAATCAGTAGCTTATTCTTTATTTCAGCTTTTATCTATATATCCCACAACACAAGAAACAGCTGGAGCAGAGGGGGAGGGAGTGGGTGCTGTAAGAGATGTGATTGGGCCAGCCCAGTATAGGCCTGTGCTTTATGGGCCGATGGTTTGCCCATTTTTCAAAAACAGTTAGACCTATATAAATAAATCAATTTGACTTGTAACCTACTCGATGAGACGAGCGCACTGCTCTTCATCAGAGGAAGAAAACCAAAACTGAAAACACTTGTGATCAGACCTAGGCCTAAATATCACCACAAATGTTCACCTCAGCACCTCTGATAAAGTGCAGCTCACAGCCGTTTCAGAGGGAATGAAGCATCCTGGAGACAGTAACAGTAGTGTCTCAGAGCGAGGGGGACAGAGACAGCAGGACACAGAGGACAGGTGTCTGTGTCGCAGTCAGGTGTCATGATATCTCTCATTACTTTGCGGTGACTGTTCACCGTTTGTGTTAATACACAGACTAGACACTGACCGACAACATTTATATTTAAATGTATTGATTACAATTTTGCAATTCAGAAGTTCTGGATGAGCCCTGAAGCTGTGAGCAATGCGCGCTCTCTCTCTCTTCTCGTGCTCTCTCTAAACGCAGGCAGGCTGAGTAACGGTGGGGGTCACCTTACGTGAACTTCAAACAAAATGTAGCGATATTATTGTGAGTAGCCTCCGCTCTTTGAAGACCTGCGAGACAGGCTGTGTCATGAAGATTATTGCATATTAACAAGGAAAATATTTTTGTTTCTGTTGTTGAGTTTCATTCGG
>NC_060150.1:22466841-22484204 GCF_021292245.1 Micropterus dolomieu
AGGTGTCTGTGTCGCAGTCAGGTGTCATGATATCTCTCATTACTTTGCGGTGACTGTTCACCGTTTGTGTTAATACACAGACTAGACACTGACCGACAACATTTATATTTAAATGTATTGATTACAATTTTGCAATTCAGAAGTTCTGGATGAGCCCTGAAGCTGTGAGCAATGCGCGCTCTCTCTCTCTTCTCGTGCTCTCTCTAAACGCAGGCAGGCTGAGTAACGGTGGGGGTCACCTTACGTGAACTTCAAACAAAATGTAGCGATATTATTGTGAGTAGCCTCCGCTCTTTGAAGACCTGCGAGACAGGCTGTGTCATGAAGATTATTGCATATTAACAAGGAAAATATTTTTGTTTCTGTTGTTGAGTTTCATTCGGGGCTACAGCCCCGGAAAAATGACCTGGCAACGGCGATGGTAATTAGGATTTTGTGTATCTTTGCTTGTTGCAGTTCCTGCCAATAATTACACTTTATTAAGACCAAGAGAGTCCAAAGTCAGTGGACAGTAGTGGTTTATTGGCTGAAGCTGTTGATCATTGATCTGTGCTAAAGTTAAATAAATCGTGCTATTGTACATTTTAAAGAGCAGTTGCCTGTGGTTATTTGTGTATGTGTTGTAATAAGCTGTGATGGTCTGCGTGGATTCATCCTTCACTGTCCACCTCATGAATGTAAGATAATGTTTGAATATTGGCATTTCTAGGAGGGCAAACCCCTTTTTGAGACTGTTTACACGCTTGGTTATTGGTCCCTGATTCTAGGTGGTGCCCCATATTCATTATTATTTTATAATAATATTTGCATTCATTTGCATTGACTAATAATTTTATAAATATTACTGAATATCTTTGATATTTGCTAAAAAAAACAACACCCAGTCTGCCCAGTCAGAGACAGGAAGGATGGAGCAGTGGCAAGAGACAAAAAAGTAGAGGTATTGAGGAACAAGAGGTCAGGGAACCTGAGGGAGAAGGAGAGCAGCTCGAGCAGCAGCATTGATTGACAAGCATCCAGGGCAGCTCTACTTCTTCATCCTGTCATGTTGGACTGAGGCAGACTAGATGCTACAATGACTCACTATCACCTCTTGAAACACAAGTGCTATTACAAGACAGGACAGGACGGAGCTAGATGTCTTTGAAATACCGTAAAACTGTAAAGCTATAAATTTGACAATATGGGACAGGCCTTTTATTTCTTTCGCACAAATCTGAAAAGAATACTATGAAACAGTTTATTTATTTCACAACAATAAAATACACGTCATTCATTTAATCTAGCTCCGACAGACTGCTTATGCAGTTTTATTTTGTAGGCAAGCAAGGTAATGAAAACAAACACACCCAACAACACGGTGCAGGATGTTAGCAGACAGAGAGCTATGGACTTTACGTGACAGGATTCACCACTTGGATTCATTTTTATGAAAAGCTGTTTTGATTCTTTTGATCAGTGGACCCTTACAGACTAAAGAAATGTAATAATCAAGGACATTCAGACTTAATAAGCACTTTTTTCCCTCTTGAACCATGTCGGTTACACGAGTTAATCTATATGAATTAGACTTTGGTTTTTGCACATTGTGTTTATAATAGCTGCTCTACAACCCAGCAGTTAGCAACCAGTTGCACAACCATCTGCAGTTACAAAATATTTCTTATACTAAAGTCTTCATGACAAAATCCAAACTGGTTCTTTGTCAAGATTTTTTTCTAGAATTATGGGAAATGGGCACATTTGTATAATTTCATTGATCATGTCATTAAAGTCATTAAATCTGCAGGGGTTTTTTTCAGCCACTTGGTCAGAAGAAGCTGAAAACACAACATGACACAGTATTATCAACATATAAAGCTGTTATGCCAAACGTGTTTTTGTGGTTGTTCATCTTCCTCTTTTCAAAACAAAATATGGCCAGTATTCCCTCAGATATTGTGGGGTACAGATCTGGAATGTCAAAGTACACATCAAGACTTTGCATCACAAATGGTTATATTTACGAGCTAGACTCTAACTGTGTCTGTCTGCTGTTTGGTGCTGAGCAGGTAGTGTACAGAGGCTTTATCAGAGGTTCTGGTTGAAAAAAGAAGCCCACTGCTGCCTAGGTTGATGAGAGCACTGAAACAGAACAGAAACAGTAAAGTTGTGGGTCATAAAACCAAAACAATGAGCAGAAGGATGCTAAAATATTTAGTAGAGCTGGGGTAAACTGCGGAATCAAGTGATAATTCTCTTTAGGTTCAACTAACTACTATGAGCAACACTTTTCACATATTACGTCATTTGATCTGTTGGTAATATAAAATATTTACTGAGCTTCAAATTTACTCACTGTAGCAGCTTACTTGGACATCAAGCCCCACCCGTCTCTTTTTGAATTTAAACAAAAAGGAAATCAGTATGTTCTGATGTAATTTTGTACATGTGTATATTTTAACAAATCTCAAAGGTAGAAATCACTTGTCATGTGATGACAGCAAATACAGATGGAACTGTGAGGGAAACAACATAAAACCATGCAACACTCACCAATACCCAGAGGCCCTGCATGACCTCACAATACAAATGCAGCTCCGCCTCCACAGTCCACCGGCCAGTGGATAGATTAACATCCCACCTATCGCCATTCCGTCTGGAGAGAGCTGAAGAATGATGTCTCCAATCGAGCACCAAATTGCAAACAGAGCAGGGGAGAATATTGAAGCTATTGCCTGGATTGCAACACATTGATTCAGTACAGTGTGTCTCTATCCCGAAGGAGACACAAGGGAACCTCTATGCAGTCACACTGGAAATCAATACGTGTTTATGATCACATGTGGAAAGTGAGGTTGTTTTAATACATGGATATGCTATCATAACTGTATTGACTGTGTGACACGTTCACATGGTACACAATTGTCATGATCTCTTTCTGAATGAGATTAATATATCTAGTTAACCTCAAATGATTGGAAGGCACTATTGATTAGATTCCATGTTGTATAATAATAATAATAATAACGACTCAGGATGGGAAATCAAGGCTTGGCTCAGGCTGTGTTCAGCAGGGGAGGGGAACGGCTGACATGACAGGGGATATTGTCAAGAGGAGCCCAGGTGAGCCCTGAACTATCCCTTAGTTATGCTGCTATAGGCCTATACTGCTGGGAGACTTCCCATGATGCAGTGAACTCCACTCCCTCTCCATTCTGTATGCATTCTAATCCCATTAATGCATGTTACTATCTCAACATCTTCTCTCTGTTGTAGTTTTGTGCTTTCTCCTCTCTCTCCTCTGTTGCCACAAATGCATAGACAATCTTTTCAAGACCCTTTAGACATATAAAGGAAAGAACTTAAGCTGTCTCATTGTTCCTCAATCAGTTTTTATAATTCAATCTGCCCAGCATCTTTTGACAAGTAACAGTTCCCAGCTAGGGCTGTCCCCGACTAACACTTTACATAGTCAAAACATAATTGTCAAGTCTTGCCCATAGTCGACTGATAGTCGAATCAGTGTGTGTTTGCGCAGGTGATTTCAAGAGGTAGGGGGAGCACGGTAGAAGCTGCAGAAATGCCGCCTCTATTTATTACTTTCTGTAACTTACACTTTACATTTAACGTTACAGATAAACTGAGGCTTATTGTTGATCTGATCTGCTCGCCTGCCATTCACCGATCTTGTGCAGAGTTTTGCGTGTGTGCCGTGTCGGTTCCTAGCGGGTCTTTTTCAAGTACTATTTAAAAACAATATAATATTGTTTGTGTGGTTCATCAATGGTGACAAATGACGAGAATGTCCCGCAAGGGATTTTATACATTTTATGTTGAAATGTATATTTTAATAGGCTGTATATTAACTTATTTGGAGAACACTGGTAGTTTTGTTGTTTAAATGACGTTGAGCACCCCCATATCGCCAGAATGGCATGATCCTCATTTTGCTGCGAAGCTTTGACTGTGAGATTGACAGTCGACTCATCAAACCTTTGACTATGCAGGGTCAGCCCTATTCCCATCATTTGATCTTTCCACACTTTCAGTTAGGGAGTTTGTGGCTCTTTCCAACATCTTAAAATCAATTGAGCACAGGTTATTAATCCAGTTATTAATACTCTTAATGACAGAGTTCTGTACCCGAGGAGACATAACCTTGCCTATCTAGGATCATGTTGATGACCGGTCATCAGGCGACAGAGTCATTGTCAGTTCATGTAGTGTGTGTGACCCCCCGTCGCCGTAGTCACAAAGTGTGAACACCACAACGACTTCAAAAATCTAATTACAAGACAGCAAGTCATCCAGTCTGAACATCACAGCGATCTGCAGACGTTGAAAGTCATGTAGTCTGCTCTAGGCTTTGGGAGAGGCCATTGATCATGCAGTGTTAAACTTTGTAATCCAGAGTCTCCAGCACTCAAAAGTCTTTTACATGACCTTAAACCTAACTGCTCTCTTGCGTCAAGGACCACAATGCAATGAAGGATGGATGAGGCTATGCTGGCAATGAAACCTTAAAGGAGCAATGAAAAGGGTAGATTCCATACCTACAACAACTGACTGTTGGGGCACAAGGAGAAGAGGTCATATTGGCATCCCAGCACACTGGGCAGATCCCAGCAGTCTGGATAGGTGCTCTGTAGCACTAGCATGTAAGCAGCTGAGAGGCTCTCATACCTTTGAGGTTTTGGCTTGCGCAGTGAATGAGACACATTCAGAATAAGAAATCCGAAACAAGATTGTTCAAACTACCACTGATAATGGATTGAATTTCTTCACGAAACAGAAGAGGGTGCATTCCAAAGTGGGATGAGTGGTAAAGAAGAGGAGGATGTGGAAGGTCTGGAGGTTGTTGATGTTGCAGCTATTTTGGATGAGGATGATGGCTTGCAGTTCCAACTTCCTAAACATCATGGATGTGCTTACCACTTATTGAACTTGATTTCTACAGTGGACGCCATAAAAGCAAATTCTGATGAGCCAACAAGAAGCTCTCTTGATAGATAAAAGAGGCATGCAAAACTCAGCTGCTCGCCCCAACGCAACCAGGTGGAATTCCTTGTTCCTGGCTGTTCCCTGATCTTTGAATCCTTACAATCATCAAAGATCAGGGAGAGGGGTCTTTCTGAACAGCCTGCTCTAAACTCAAGTTTTCCATTTAAGTGTTGGTTTTTGTGATTCCATGAAATCATGTTCCAATGATAATGTAAATGGCGTACATTTTGCAGATGTCTTTAGCCTTTCTAAATCCCATTTGTCAGTTGTCTCCAACATAATAAGATTTTAGTTAAACTAATCTCGATTTGGAGGAGTTGATAGACTAGGTGAGGGCCTAAGAGTTCCATCCTTTCCTTTTGGTAGTTTACCTGAGAGGAATAAAAAAGGCACTTCAATCACACATTGGGTAAAAGTATGACAACTTGAGATGGTCAGTAAAGTAGTGTCATTTAAATGTGTGACCGGCTAAATCCAGTTGATGTTTCCTTCCTGGATGAGTATGCCAGGACCATGTCCCCAATCGCCAAAGCCACCAGTATCCTTCAGGGGTAGATCAGTGTACAGATAGCTTCTGCCCACTCTCAACCTCCTCATCTCCAAGCTAGACAGAATCCAAATAACCTCCAAGTACTGCAAGCCCCTGGTATATGCCCTCAAAAACGGACTGCAGAAAGGCTTTGGTGACATACTTGTAGAGCCAGAGTTGTTTGCAGCTGCAATCCTAGTGCCAAAATTGAAAACATCCTGGACAACAGATGAAAACATTCTCATGAAAGGTAAACTGTTTCAATGATTTTTCATTTCATAAATAAAAAGTGACCATGAAACATACAGGGGATATCTAACTCAGACGATCGTATCAAGTTGTTTAGTGATGAGTTTGAAGTGGATTTTGGCAGTACATGGAGCAATGGCATCAGTGTGTTTGTGAAAAATCTGAATTTGAATTAAAGTTCTGGACTACATCAAAGACCATCTGGAAGAGGAGACCTTGCATCACTCATCATCAGTTGATGGATCCAACACCACTGACGAAGAGGACTTCTTTGCCAGCATGAAGCCTACTCACGGTCATGATAACATGACTACCTTGCATGCAAAGTTGATCTCAAGGACATCCTTAATAACTTTCCAGCAGTGTGCAAGCTGTCTCTTAGGCTGAATACTGCTCTACCAGCTTCAGCAGCTTTTGAAAGGCTGTTTAGCAAAGCAGGACTCATTTTCTCTCCCAAGAGAGCAAGACTGAACTCAAAAAGCTTTGAGAAACAGCTCTTTCTCAAGTTGAAAAAACAGTGTTAAACTTAACATTTAATAGTCAAATATTGGAATCAATAGTGCATTTGTTCAATTTTGTTTTTTATTAAACAGTGAATTTGTATTTATAATCATAGTTTTCACTCTTACATATGTTAGGAGGTAAACAATTTAGAGTAGCCACAGAGGGTGCTCTCAGATTTCTCACTTTTGCTGTTTTGGTCCACTCTTTCTGGTTGGGGTTTCCCTTACTGGTTAATTGCGGTCATTTTAAGTTAGATTGTGAAATCCACCCTCTCTCACAATTCCTTTTAAGGTCAGTCATCCAGGTAGTTTGATTGGAAAATATAAACATGACAATATTATGGTGTGATTATTGCCAAAGCTGTTCCAATGTGGTGACCAGGGGCCTGTACCACGGAGCAGGATTTGAGTTTAGCAAGCTAACTTCGGAGCTCTGGATTTTCAGTACCACGACTGAGATTCACTTCTTACTGGGGAAAAGCTAATCTGCCCCAGAGCAGGTTATGCTCTAGATAAGAGATCCACTCTATGAAAACACTGCCTACTGACCAGCCAGCTCTCTGGAAAATGACATCCCCGTCCATAGGAGATCCCACAGACTGTTTTATAGGCTGCTTCTATGTATGCTGTGATGATGAGGAGAAACTTTTGTATAGTGACATTCTACAGAGACTGACTGAAGCACTAAAGCCTTGTTGGCTACTGCTTGTTGTAGGCTTTAAGGATATGACAGTAAGCCTACTTACCGCTTTGAAATGTGTTTTATATTTTGTATTTGCTCCCAAGTCTGTTTCACATAGCCTGTCGCAGCTGTTAAAATAAATTGGTTTCATTTTTCTTATGTGAGGCTGAAAATTATGAGCATTTAATTAGGTAGGCCTACTGAAATTAAGTTTAATTTGAATGTGTTTATTTCAGGTTAGTATTATAGAGACTGGACATGTACTGCCCCGCCTTCTGCTATGTGAGTGCAGGTAATGTGGGGGATGTTGAGATTCAGTCTTTCACCACTATTTGAGCACCTTTGATGGAATGAATGGATTTTATGTCTTGTTGCTTTATGAAGTTAATTTAGAACGATGTTTGGAACATTTTTGAGTGTGTTAAATAAATAAATTAGATTTTTGAAGTGATGATAAGTTCTTAAAAGTGAGTTGGAATGAGCACTTATTCAGTGCCCGAGCTAAAATTATCATACTCGGCATAAGAACACATCAAATCAACACGTTCATATTATAGACTACGCCTGTTAATTTAGGCATTCACATTGTTGGTGATTTTCTGTCTCCATAACTTATTTTACATCAGAAAGTGTTCGTAGGTTTAATGAATCAATCTCAGATCTTTACACTAGATGTAGTGTAATGTAGTGTAGTGTGGTGATATCGCAGTGGATAAGATGTATGCCTTAGGTGTGAGAGACCTGGGTTCAACTCCCCACTGTGACACAGCCACCAATGTGTCCCTGAGCAAGACACTTAACCCCTAGTTGCACCAGAGGTGTGCGACCTGACATATATAGCAATTGTAAGCGTCAGCTAAATGAATAAATGTAAATGTAACCTCATCCACATGTTCTGGGAATGCAATAAATTAATGCATTACAATATGGGAGCCTTTTAAAGAGATTACTGGGTTTTTCAGCCCCTATTCCCCTAAATTAGCCTTACTCGCCTAGACAGACATTGCCAGACATTTCTCTTAACAAAAGAAATAAGGTGTGGTTAATCAAACTGGCCATAATTGCTGGCAATATATGTATTGCCCCAGTATGGAACAGCATGGACTCTCCCCATGTGCATGTGGCTTAAAGAAATTTCCTATTACATAGCATCGAAAAAAATAATGTTCATAATAAATAAATAAAATAAATGCTGGTCTGGCTTTAGGAACTACATAAGAAATATGCCATAGCCTGATGTGGGTTGACGACAAGATCTAGCTGATATACACACTTGTGAAACTATGATAAATATGAATAATGGATGCTCTATGTACTGTGTGTAAACCTTGAATATAGTTATTATTAGTAGTTGGTAACAACTTTTTTTTCCAATTCATTTTATTTTTATATAATATGTAGTTGCTCTGGCATCCGGCAGCACTTGTAGAAGCAGCAGCCAGTAGCTCCTTCATACTTCGCTACACTTTTGTTTTTATCGTTTTTTTTCCGGCTTGTTGTGTGTGTAACATGAAGGAACTACAAATTTCTTTTCGTTACGCAACCTTGTGCTGTATAATGACTAATAAACCACCTTGTACCGTGATTCTTCTTCGTCTTCGTTATTTTTTTATTTTTTTACTTTTTTACTTTTTAACTTTTCGTTTCTAGTACCAGTGGTTTTTATATTATGGTCCTGGTCAGGAGGTAGGGGCTGATTTGGGGTGATTATTTCTTTGACTTATCTTACATTTTACTTTTACTTCATTTATGCTTGTATTTTATATTTTCTCCTGCAAAATGTCCTGTACATGAAAAAATACACTAAATAAACAGAAAAAAAAAGACTGGAATGAGCAGAACAACAGGAATAGGACCTAAATGCAGACGATGGAGGAAGAGCTGGAGTAGAACAATGATTTATTTAAAAGAAGGTTCAAGGCTTACAGGCCCACGAGGCAGGCAGGTACAGCTCACGGGATATATATATGGTAAAGGTAAACATACTTTATTGTCACATACACGCACATGTAGCAAAATTCATCCTCTGCATTTAACCCATTCCTGAAGGCAGCAGTAGGCAGCCACTGTACAGCGCCCGGGGACCACTCCAGATTGAAATGCCATGCCAGGTCAATATCCTGTGATGATGGAATGAGATAGAGGTGTGGAGCTGGCAAGCTCAGGTGAGGGGAATGAGTCGATTGCAGGGCAGAGGGTGAGTAGGTGACTGGGGAAGCTCAGGTGACTGGGACCGGAGGGGAAGGGGTTATTGCTGGGCAGGAGGGAGTGGCAAGGGAGAAAAGACAGAGTGCATCTGGTGGACAGGACTGTGTTTGAGGGAGATTGGATTAATGTGTTTGGCCAAGCAGTTTTGCCTCTGCCCTTCCCCAGGCCATCTGCCTGAGGTCTCCTGCACCGGCCCTGTCCAGCCCCCAAGCTGTCCACCTGAGGCTTCTTGCATGAACTTTGCCTACGTGTGGTGTCATGAGCTGCCCCTCAGTTGCCTGTCTGCCTGCCTACAAGCTACATCACCAAATAAATCAGTGAAATCATCCTGCTGCCTTTGTCTGGGGGGTTGCAACCATTTACTTTCTTTTTTTTTTTTTATTATTACTTTTGTGATAAAACCATTTAAATGTTTAACTATGACATGCTAAATGAATGTGTAACATAAGCACAAATAGGCATGAGCCATAAAGTAGGTGAACTGACTCAGTAATATCAGTTACAGAGCAATATCTATGAAAAGTTTTTCAACATTAGCCACCATAAGCTATGGGTCATACCTGATCAAGACAGGCTGTAGCAGCAAAACCACTCAGTGTACTGATTTATTTAGGGGTGTGTTTTTTCCTCATTTATACAACTTTTCATAAGGAAGATAGTCTTTCTTTCTTTTTTTTTGAAAGTTCAATCAATAATCTAATTTCAGCACAAATTATCCAGCATCAGCAGCTTTGGTCCCTGAAAAATAGGTGTGTGTGTCAGCCCTCCACAAAGTCCGACCAGATCAGTCAGACTAGTTCTGAATGCTTCTTTGCCTACTCTGTCAAAATGAATGAGTTTGCTTTGACAGTAACTTAAGCATTTGATCAAATAATGTGGGGGAGTCTGCTGTCTCTCCTCTCATTCTGCAGAGTGCAGTTTTTTGTGGCAGGAATGCAAGGAAACAGGCCAGTCCCGCATCATTAGTTATTTAGCACGGTGTAAACGCACATAAAATTCACATTCTGCAACACACTGCAATTCATGTATGTTGGTGATATTCTTCTGAATATATTAACATAATATCATAATGACATTCCTACAGCTGTTGTCAGCAAATGATGGATTGTTCAAATGCATTTAGACATGGAGAAATGTGCTTTGAAAAGAGCATTTTGGATTTGATATTTTCCCCATCTCCCTGGTGCCATCTTCAAGAAGTCTCAGCTTCAACAACTCCACTGAGAAGTGTTGTGAAAAGAGTCGTCAGTAGCAGCGGGGACATGTTCTTCCAAGGATGCCTGTTACATCTGTCAGTTCCCCATGTCACTTGTGGCCATGTTGGTGTCCTGACATTCACTTTGTGTTGCCTTTTAGGAGGGGCAGCTTTTAGTATATGGCACGCTTAAACACCACACACACATACAGGCATGCGTGCTGCCACTCTGAGGGAAAACTGGAAAGGACAAAATGAGAGAAATGTTAAGCTGGAGGGTCACTGTGAAACATGACAGGGAATACTGTCTCTTTAGCACAGAGGGGCACCAGTGCCGTAATTTTAATAAATGGGTTCTCTGACCCTGCAGAAATATTCATTCTCAGACAAGATGACATTTTATCTCCCTGCCGGTTGCCATGACACAAATGACATTTGATGACATTACTGTTCTCTCTTTAAATGTTTCAATGCAGGGCTAAATTACCAACCGGAACACCGACTGTGCATCAGCAATGAAGGCTTTCTCAGGAAGCTCCACTGTAGGCTACTTTCCATCTGTGTGTGAGTGTGTTTCTGTGTGTGTGCCCTGTCGTATGAAAGCATCAGCGTGCATATCAACTCGCACTCAAAACTAATGTGGCTGATTAAAGCTGAGGGAGATATGGGAGACGACAGCCACTGACACACACCTCACACCTCCGACAACACATCCAGTACCTCTGCCCCATGTTGGCACAGACAGCACAACTGGATCAGAGTGCCCTCTTCCTCGCAGGTCGCGCTATGATGACATCACCTCTGACTGAGTCTGTCACAATCCTTTGCCAACTGATGTCTTTGCTGTGACACCACTGTCAACGAGAGATGAAAGATGTGAGTTTACATGTGAGGTACACACACACACACACACACACACACACACACACACACACACACACACAAAAGTCTGTATACATAGATTTCAAATAACACCCTGTTTTAAGACCGTAACACCAATTAATAGAGCTGAATCAGTTTAACCAGAGTTCTAGGCCCAAATATTTCCTCTGACATCATAGGGTGGAAAGTTATCGAAAGGATAATGTCATGTGCCGCGTTCCAGACTGTTCAGAACTGGAAAATGTCAAGGTGAAATATGCGACTTCCATCCTCAAAGCATTCCAGGTGCATGGTGGTGCATGACGCTGAAAGTGATCGAAAAACATGGCTAACCGTGACAAAGTGCACACACAGTTGAACCTTCAGCAGTGCCTTTGGTGTTAATTAAAAGGATGGCCGTTTAAATGAAAACAACTGACATAAATAGCCTGTAGTTACTAGTTAACTGTACTCTAGCTACATCAGTTGGTAATCCTCAAAAGTCAGTCAGTGCAGGTTATCCTTCCTAATGTTTTCAAATGTTTTGGCATTTTTAACATTTTACTGAATAACTTTTATGCCGAGATGATGACTTTATCAGATTCTTTATTGTAACCAGCTACCTAATAACACTGGCAACATATTTCTATACCAATTTACATGCAGAACAGTGTCTCCGGACCTCTAGGTAGTTTTAATAATTATACAATTATTACTAGTGATCAGTTTCAATTATCTTAAATCAGTCAGTCAGTCTCATATCTAAATGGTCAATTCTCTCGGCAGGGACGTAGAAATAGGCAACACACACAGCTCTTGATTATATTACAGTGAATTTATTCTCTAACTAATGTGATAAGAAGATGGTTGGATACAGGGAACATAAACATTTGCTGAACAATGAGCCTGGAGGTTCGATTGTGGGAAGCATTTGACTCATACGGCATAGAAGAGCTAATGAAAGTAAACTAATGCTATAGTTTAGGAGTTAAAATGGGCATCTGATCACAGAACGAGTGTTAAGTCTTACTGCTTGTCGACAGCCTGCTTTTGGCCTGTTGCACGGGTCCCACGCTAGCTGCCCGATCCTGGCTTTTTGCTAGGGATTCTCCGGGGTTCTCCGTGTCTGATTGAAAACGCCTCCTCCGTCAGGCAATTCGGCTGTTTTCAGGTTTCCTTCGTTGTAGCTGGCAAGACCACGTGGCTTGGTCTGACCTCGGTGAAGTTGGCTCGACGAAAAAGGCTTAAAATGGAACTTGGTCGTTCCTGAATTAGTCCAGTGTAACTTAACGGACTTATAACTTTAACAAACTAAAGAAATAAAGACAATAAAACAAGTTGAAGGCAGATCGATGTTGCGGCACTTCAGGTGTGTAGCTTCAGGCGAACAAAAGGCCGGTCTCGCTGGCCGAGTCTTGGGCATTGCCTGGCGAGGCACGGCGTCGCGTGCCGAAGCGTCCAGGGAGCCGAGCAGAGCGGAAGAGCAAGGAGCGAAGAGAAGAGCCAACGAGAGGTCGCGTGTCGCTCTTTTGTTGCCTGGGGCGTGGTTCCCCAGGGGGCGTCTCAGGTTTCCCAAGGGACTGCCTCTCTAAACTTGTGTCTAAAAAGAAATCTATTTGCACGTATTATAATCAAATATTTTCCACAATCGAACCTCCACGGTCAAATGGTTGTACTGTTCTAAGCATTTGGTAACAGGAAACAATTGTCACATTATTGGTCAGGATATTTATACATTTAACGGCATTTCCAACGAGGGCATGTAATACTTATTTCGTCCATTTGGGGGAGCTCGGTTTACATGAGGAAAGCTTAGATTAAATCAAAGATCACCTCTTCTTAGGAACTGGGAATATTGTTGATTCATGATTCATAAATTCAAGCTGGCAATTAAGAGTATAGTAAAACATTCCTTTGTCATCATTTCTAAAGGAATTTTGTAGGAAAGTATTATGAACAAGCATTGATTACATCAGATGAAGGAGTGTCTTGCTGAAAATAAAAACACTGCAAACGCAACTTTCTTTTCAGCACTAATATCAACAACAGATAGCAACAACATGTTAACTGCTCAAATAGAGGCAAACGTAATCAAGTAACTAAAGATTTAATTAACTCTATTAAATGCTTTGAGTCTTTGGAGACTGCAGTCTTTTTTACATTGAAAGTTCGGCTGTCCTGGATTATGTCACACTTAGGTGAGACAAGGGTTTTCTTTTTGATGTGGTAATAAAACATAGAGCAAAGTCAGTTGCCACGGAAACATGTGTGTGGGGGGGGGGGCAGTTTTGATAGGCTGTTCAGAGAAATGCCAATGGCTGGTTTGTGTCCCTTTGTCAGTTTAACAGTCAGGCCCTGCGTTATCAGTTTCGGAATCAAAAGGGTGCCAGCTTTATGGTCAGGGATAGCACTTAGAGAAAGCAACTTTGACTCCCTGCTTTCTTCTCTGGGGGAGGAGAAAGGAATTTAGAGTAGCTCCAAATTTATTCAATATAAAATGCACAAATCCACACCGTTGTTCACTACACTATATGATAGTCTCCATCCATCCATTGTCAACCGCTTATACTGAAGGGTCGCGGGGGGCTGGAGCCACTCCCAGCTGACATCGGGCGAAAGACGGGGTACACCCTGGACAGGTCGCCAGTACATCGCAGGGCCACACAGAGACAAACAACCACTCACGCTCACACTCATACCTAAGGTGAATTTAGGGTCACCAATTAACCTAGGCTGCATGTCTAGGTGGGAGGAAGCCGGAGCACCCGGAGAGAACCCACGCAGACACGGGTTTGACGCAACCTTCTTGCTGTGAGGCAACAGTGCTAGCCACTGCATCACCGTGCCGCCCGCTATGTGATAGTCTGTTTTATTTTAATTTAAATACATGTAATTATACATATTTTCACAAAGTATATAAGTAATAAGTTCACAAGTAGGAAATCCGACTGAATCTGAAAATGGCAATCCATGGTACTTTTTCTAGTTGGAGGTTGCAGCAATACTGCTGCGTTCCAGGTTGCAAGTTGTATAAACTTAGGGAATCTGACAAATTGCTTTCCGATTGATCAGAAACTAAAAAGACAATGGATGGTGGAAATGGCCTGGTTAAGTCTGGTTACGTGTCATTATGCTCACGTGAACACATTTCTGTGTAATGTTCATCCAGATTACACGAACAGAACACAACAACGCGTTCCAAACACTTTGTCAGCTTTGTGAGCATTGAGTGTTTTATGTGACACGAAGAGACTGACGTTGGTGAAGAGACAATAACACTGTTAATATTACAATGCAACCCTGATTAACATTACATCTATTACTTCCAAAAAAAATAAATATGTTGTTTTACCTTGAAATATGGCCCAATGTCCCTCTGGATTTTCACCATCCATTGTCTTTTCAGTTTCTGATCAAGCAGGAAGTGGTGAAATGTTAACAATGTCAGATTGCCTATGTTATATAACTTGCAACCTTGAACACAGCAGTATGGCATTATCCTTATGATAACAGCATTTGAGCTTTCCAACCTTAGTGTGATGTCAGAGAAAAATGGTCACCGTGTGAATATGGTGAATTGGATGAAAATTTTTAGGGTGACACATTTTTTGGTTCTACTTTTAGGACTAGGAGTAAAAGCATTTTATTAACTTTCTAACCTGTTAGGAATTGTCAGGAGAATTCAGTCAGAGATATACAAGCACAATCAGCAGGAGGAGAGATATTCTTTGATGTCAATGGTCTTATAAAAAGGCAAAAAAAGGAAAATGTCCCATGTGTATTCAGTTTGTAGCATTTCATATTCCTTCCCAGTTTTTTTTTAATTCTGTTGAAGACTCACTATTTGAGTAGCACTCATTATGAAATTCATAATTCAAGTCATAAAGTTTGCTTTTGTCACTGGAAAAATATGTCTGTTGTGACTTAAGAGCTCCTTTCAGTACCCTGTTCCCCTACTCAGCCCAACCACATTGTTTGTCTCCATATCACATTTGACAGGTTTGTTGTTTTGTCCCCCCTCCTTCTTTTTCATAACAATGTGACTTGTATCCATGGTGCAGCGGCAGCGCCATGCAGGATGTCAGTCCACTGTTATTTCCTGAGCAGCGAGCAGGACTGATAAACGGCAGTGGTTTGCTGAGCGTTTGACAGTTTGCTTATTTCCCTTTTGCTCAGAGGGCCCCTCATCAGCTTAATTTCAACATGGCAGCCTCAGAAGCGCAAGTCTTTGGGGAAATGTCATTTTTAATTAAATCCCAGGTCCTTTAAGATAAGCAGTTAGGCGTTAATTTCACCCGGGGCGTGACGTTGTCAGGAGCCTAGGAGCATGACGTATGTCTGTCAAGATTAATCATTATGCAAAAACTGCCCTGTTTTTTTTCTCCTTTTCCCTCGCATGCAGAAGGAGTCTAAACTGCCCAGCTAACAAAAAAAATGTGTTCTGACTGTATCAAATACTGGGTGTAATTGTGTATGGGTACCTTGACCTCCTGGAATTCATAATGTCAATCAGACGTTTTCATGAAGTTCTAAATGTCCAGGAGACATCTAGTGAATTGATTATGATGTTATAAGGACATTAAAAATAAATATGTTATGGTGTAGGGTTCCTTAATATCCTGAGGAAACATAGGCCTATGTCCTAATGTCAGTCAGACATTTTAAAGCTGCACCAATCAATTTTTTTATATTAAAAGATTTACCAAACGACTTTGTGCAATGTGGAAGTGGTCACTTACAAGCACACAGATAATTATCAGCTGTTCTCCTTTGTATGGAGGACCGATCCTGACACATTCAGAAATAAATACAGAAATAAATAAATGCTCAACAAATAAATAAGCATCTGATTAAATACACAAAAAAATAAAGTAAATAAATAAATGTAGGTAGTAATTAAATTATACAAGGAGACATAAATGTATATATCTATTTTAATTACCTTATTTATTTATTGTCCGTTATAATCTTCAACTTCATTTATTAATTACTTCTTTTTTAAATGTATTGTAATGTATTATGTGTGTGTTTTAAGATTTTTGTCTGTTTTATTCTTGCGTTGCATTTTCTACCCTATTTATTTTCACCCATGGTATTTATTTCTGCCTGTCCTTTTTACATTTCTCTATGCATTTCTGCCTCATTATACAAATGAGGAGGGGCTGTGTCTCAAGGGGTGAACTTCTCTCCTATTGGTGGACCAGTCAGACAAGAGAGCTCTAGGCCTACTCTGCCTGCAGACATCAACGAGCTGCTCTTCACACAGTCAGATGGCTTCCTTCAGTGCGCTGAGGTGTTTAGCAACTCTGTTTGAAGACAATACTACCAGCCATGTCTTCCTTCTCTTTTCATGTAGACGCTCCGACAGACAGTGCTTTCAGTTTGCTGCATGCATGGACACAGAACTGCGGTATAGGGAGAAGCACACGGTCAGCGGTCTTCCTTCTCTTTTCACGTGGACACTCTGACCTACAGAGTTTTCAATTAGCGACTTATACGGACACAGAACTGCAGGAAAGTGAGCTGTTGTTTCTGTGAGCCACATCAGTTAGCCGCAGCTAAATCTGGAGTGCACTCCTATTCGAGTATTTACGGTAAATGCTCCCACGGAGCAGCTCATTGCTCTGCTGTTATCAGCTGCTGTTTCAACCGTGGTGTTGTGTCGGGAGATGCAGTGACTTCACCAGCGGTGAGTATTATGAATAATACATGTAATCTGTTAAGCTATGAGGAGAGTAAAAGTCCGTTAGCCGCTAGGCTAATTTATGTAGTGCTAACATCATATAGGCTAAAGCTCTTAAGCTAGTGGTTGTGACTAACAAATCTTAACAGTTACCATTAAGAAGAATTTTATGCTTCTGTTAAATGTGATTGCTATTAAGCCGTGTTTTATGTGTGGTGGTGAAGTCAATTTAAAGTTAACTTTACTGCACTTCACCAGTCGAAATGATTTAATGAAGGCTAACATTAGTTACTGTACTTCTATGTCTTACACAGAAAACACAGGAGGAGGCATGCGGAGAACATAACCATATTCTTCAGAGGAAAAGAAGAAGGAGGAGAAGGAGAGCAACAAAGAAAACAATCCCCAAACAATAAAATAAATTCCTACATTTCCCTGCCTTGTTTATGTGTACATACAGAGGAAGAATG
>NC_060150.1:22484304-22540790 GCF_021292245.1 Micropterus dolomieu
CCATCTGACTGTGTGAGGGGCAAGATCGTTGATGTCTGCAGGCAGAGTAGGCCTAGAGCTCTCCTGTCTGACTGGTCCACCAATAGGAGAGAAGTTCACCCCTTGAGACACAGCCCCTCCTCATTTGCATAATGAGGCAGAAATGCATACAGAAATGTAAAAAGGACAGGCAGAAATAAATACCATGGGTGAAAATAAATAGGGTAGAAAATGCAACGCAAGAATAAAACAGACAAAAATATTAAAACACACACATAAATAAATACATTTAAAAAAGAAGTAATTAATAAATGAAGTTGAAGATTATAACAGACAATAAATAAATAAGGTAATTAAAATAGATATATACATTTATGTCTCCTTGTATAATTTAATTACTACCTACATTTATTTATTTACTTTATTTTTTTGTGTATTTAATTGGATGCTTATTTATTTATTGAGCATTTATTTATTTCTGTATTTATTTCTGAATGTGTCAGGATCGGTCCTCCATACCCTTAGCTTCTCTCACCTCATTGTATTTATTTTAAGGTCTGAAACTTTACTGTTTTTGGTTCAGTCTCACTATACATAAAATTGTTTCCATTTGCAGCGGGCAGCTGTTTTCAGTGAATAAGCCCTGATAAACCCACTGTAGGCTACCTACACTGCCTGCCCAGAGTGTTTGTTAACACACTATCTTTATAAGGTGATAATGTGTCAGTGTTGTGTTTGCAGCTTGTTCCACTGTCCACTAGTGATCACCGAAATAATTTAGTGGGCTACATCCCGAGAACACTTTTTCTAATGTCAATCAGACATTTTCAAGATGTCCTTATTGAAGGTGAAATTATGTGTTCATGCCCTTTTTTTTTACAACAGACATTTTGGCTGTCCCAGTAGTCATGTCCCACTAAGTCATGACAGTGTGAAGGTGAGACAGCATGTGCAATACCAGGACCATGAAACTGAAGTAGCTAGTCTATATATTTTATCCTTAAAATCCATCCTTTTTATTTCTGGCAATTTTTATTGTAGTCCTATAGGCTTTACTTTTGTTTCACACAATATTACATCTGTTACTAGATCTAGTCCATATACAGTTATTTTGACAGATCATTGCTGCCAGTTTTAAGTTATGGCGAAGTTAAACTTGCACTCAATTTTAGCGTTTATAGCCTATATTTCATTTGTGCAATTTCATGGAACGTTCTGCAATATGTTCTGTCCCTGTCAGAATAAATGGAGGTCAGTTACAGCATCGTCATTACTAACCAACACAACATAGACGTTCCCGGGCACATGTACCACATATTTCCTCAATAAACCACAATAGTAGATTTGTTTCAGTTTACTGTGGGGCAGACAGTCCGCTCATTGACTTCGGAACTTTCCGCCCATTTCCGCCTTTTGCTCGTCTTGCAACTTGCCTCCATTTTGCTCTCGTATGTATGTGTGCGTGCGCAGTGTTGGTGTAAACTGGAGAGACAACAGAACCGAAAGCGGAGGCGCTGAGAATTTTCTACAGAAATGGACGGGTAATATTTTATCAGCGATCCTAACTAATTTAACGTCACATTCAATTTGAATTATCCAGAGCACGGGGTAAAGTGAATGCGCAATTTTATGGAGAAGCTGAGGAGTCGTATGCTTGTGTTAACGGGTTTCCATAGCCACGCGCTGTCTTCCATTAAGGAACTACCTAATGATAGCATGCTAGCCTAATTTAGCTTTAGCCCGACGTGTAGTATATTAGCTGCATTGTCGCTTTGATAAAACCGCTTGGCGTGTATGACGACGTCAGAGGAGGACGTGTTTATACATTTCTATAATCTACTCCTCCACAATAGTATTTTGCAGCAGTGTGCTAATGAAGTTTAGCAAACGTTCTACAAACTAATGTACAATAACGTTGATCCTTTGTGTTGTAGCTAGACGAGCTAACTTAGCTAACGTTAGCCTAAACTGACCGAGCTGGTCCAGTAAATCTAAGGTTACAGGACCTTTTGATAAGCGCGATAAATTTATTTGTTTTAAATCATCATGTGCTAGAATGAGATAACAGTCGCAAGTTGTTATCTAGTGAAGCTGCACGGTGTTAATTGGTGACGCTAATGGCTGTTGCTAATGCTCCTAATAGTGTCATAAACTTAGGCGAGTCAGGTGAAGTCGTTTGTGAAGACCGGACTCGGACTCTGGTGCGGACTAAACACTGTCTGGAAGTAGTAGTGTCGCTGTCAGGTGGAACGGTTCATTTCTGGTGTGAACACCGTTCGAGCCAGTCATAGGAAGCATACGATTGTATGTGTCATTTAAAATAGTAACTTAGTTGTTTATTATTACAGTGCTATTAAATGTATTATTGTTATTTATACTATTTCATATTTATCAGAATAAGTTTTATTAACAAATAGGATTTCACTGTTTGCCAATTTGCCTTTGTGTTTGGTAACTTACATTCAGTAAACACAAAAATATAAGTATTATATAATAAGCAAAATAAGTAGCCTAAGGCAAATTACTGCAACCGTTAAGAACATAAAAACAGAATAGAAAAACTACAATAAAAATATGAAAATGATTCTATAAAAAATACCATAAAATATGTATAGTATATAGTATGTAATATTTATTATTAATGAAAGGGTAGCACCTTTTGATATATCGATTAATTTTTATGCATGTAGCATGCAGGGCCGCATTTACATTATTTCAAGGAGATACAGATGGATTTTGTAAACATAACCTGCTATGATCCTTTAGTAGCCTATTTGCATGGGCCAGTTTTGTGATATTTAGCGACACATTTTAGCATTTTGCAGAGAAAGACGGAGACGTTACCTGGGATTATGTTAGAAGATGTGGATATGGTGGATATTTGCCCTGGCAAAGCAACAGTGAACACACCTGTGCCAATCATTTGTTACCACTTTGGTTTTGGTCTTTTTAAAAAAACAAGCCAACTCCACGCGGCTCACCTGCTAGTCTGAAAACAGATTGCGGGTGAAAATGTTCCAAAATGCGAGTTGGGTTTTTGGGGCGACTTGATGGAACTGCAGACGAAGAAAGTGAGGAAACACTAAAATAAGACAGAGAATTAAGTAGAATTAAAATGGTGAGAGAAGAAATAACAGACTAGATTTAGGGTAATGTATTTTTTTCAAATATTTTCAAAAACAATATCTACAAATATACCCCCATCCCCACCACCGTCATTCTGTGAGAAATACTGAGCCGTGTATAACTGAAATTCATTCTCATTTGTATTTTATTTGTACTAAAAAGCTCTGACCAGTAGCCTAACCTTGAACACTTTGTGTTTTGAGATTTGTTCAGAATCAGCTTTATTGCAAAGTAGGTTTACACATAAAAGGAATTTCCTTTTTATCTCTTTTAAACTTGTTTTGCCCAGTTAAATCCATTCATTTTAACGTGTAAAAATCGTTTCTCTTTCAGCATCAGCGATGTTACAGTTGGAGTGAAGGTGAGTTTTCTGCTTTGGTTTTGTTCTCTGTAGGCTGCATACCCCACAGGGAGCATTTCAGAATCAGAGTATGGTTTTCCCTGGCTGATTTTGCTAACATGTTCAGATTTTGTTGTTTTGGTAGTTGGTGCTAGATTTTTGTGCTTGTACCATGGTTAAGTAGGTTACATAATTAAATGGTTTCTTTTTCTTTCTGTTTTAATTGTGTTTGTTGTTGATATACGATGGGGAATCAGCACAGGGTGTTTACTTTGAAAAATGACTGGATTCTTTATGCCGCTCTGAGGTCTGCCTTCCTGCCCGGTTCAATCTGCTCTGTGCATCTTGACGCGGTTTCCGACAAAAATAGACTGGCTGCGTATTCTCCGTGGAGCGGAGAGCTGTGTCTTGGACAGTGCGTGGTGGAAGGACAAGCATTGTCTAGATTGGCTGCGATTAGCTCCAGCAGCCCTGTGCAAGTTGCTGGTCAGACTGAGAAACAAGATTCTCTGGTCTGATGAAACCAAGACTGAACTGTTTCAAATCAATTCTAAGCATCGTATCTGGAGTAAACCAGGCACCGCTCATCTCCTGCACAATACCATCCCAACAGTAAGCATGGTGATGGCAGTATCATGGTATGGCGTGTTTGTCAGCTGCAGAGACTGGGTGACTGGTCAGGTTTGAGGGAAAGCTGAACAGAGCAGTACAAATACAGAGATATCCTTTAATGAAAACCTGGTCCCGAACACACACAGCCTCAGACAGGGCTGAAGGTTCATCTCCCAACAGGACAATGACCCTAATAGTCGACTAAACCATTAGTTGATAAAAATGGATAAGAAAATCAATCAATCTCTGTCGGCTGCTACATTCTCACACACACACACACACACAGCGGCTGCAGAGAAAGACAATACTTTATCAATACACCTGTCTATAAGGTAACGATAAACATGTAGAAATGGTTAATTTAATCTTCTTTGTCCTCAGTATCTCATCCTGTATGTTTTATACAAGCACAGCTAACACTAGCTTGGCATTAGCCAAATGTTAAAAACAAGCTAAATAGAAAGCCGTCTGTCTGGAGCCTAGACTGGTCTGTAGTCTTAAAAACTCAGCTGCTGGCTGAGACACATCAGCCGCTCCTCCTTTTACCTGGTAACGTTACCTGCAGCCAGCGAGAGAGGAGGACATCAATATATTTTCACTCAATACGTTATCGCACATAGAATATTTTCCTCGTACTGCGCAGGCCTACCTCATGCCCATTGGGTCTGGTCTTACCAAATAACCATCACTAAATAATAGTAAAGTATCAATAAAGAATCGGATCGTTAAGCAGTCTCAATAAGGGTATCAATATCAATAAAAATTAATGATCCTCATCCCTATATATCGTGTTAAGTTGTGTTGGTGGGCATTTTGAACCTCGAATATTACTACAGAAGCTTTGGGCCGCTGGTTCAGAGCCATCTTATAACAGGAGCTACTGTAACAACAACTAGCGGATAGCAGTCCGTGGTGTTAGCAACAAGTAAAGCTATCTGTCCATCAGTAAACTTCATAAATCAGAGTTCAGGTAGAGTGGCCAGAGGACATCAGAGGGAAAACGAGAAAATATTTTCCTTCATAACTGTAAAATCACTTTCTGAGAGACACTGCACTGCACAGCCTACAGCTCTAACTCTATGAGCTCGTGTGACCGCTAACTCTGGAATGTGGGCTGGTCTATGTAACTTTGAGGGCGTAAACATCCCAGATGTTATGTAACATCTAGCGCTTGTTGGCATTCGCCCATTTTTTGGGGGGTATTTTGGTTGCGTGAGATTTACATATGAAGGATGGCTCACAGTCTGTCAGTTACATACCAAACTCCTTTTTATTCAACTATGGACCTTTTTAAAAGAAATGTGGCCCATACCATAGAGGAGACAAGAACAACAATATAGGGCTAGAAATGCAGTATAATAGATCCCCTTTCAGGGCTCATCGTTAAACCTTTTTGCAACTGGCCCCGCCGGACCAGTGGGTTTGAAACTTACTGGCCCCAAGACAATTTTTACTGTCCGTCCTTCCTAAAGTAATTTATCAGTGTTACAACAAAACCAAAGAATTATAAGTTATGTTATACGGTTAACATGCATTGGTTATTAAATACATCCTGGATATAAAAAAAACTAAACTAAAATGTAATCACAGTTAAAATTATAAAAAATATAAAGGTTAACAAAACAATTTACTTTTAAAACAAAACATACTAACAGACTCAAACATGACGTGCTCTCTCTCCTGCTGACAGCCATTGAATAAAAACAGTGACCTGTCAGTCACAAGGTAGTCCCGCCCAAAAGCATACGCTGCATTAGCCTCTATTTCTCCTAAATGGGACCATCATGCTGTGTTGAAGAAGACTTGAAACTAGCAACTGAGACCATAAACCCTAAAGTGTTTATTGAGGAAATAAATCAGCTGAGAAGTAGCAACATTTCACCATTATTTCTGATGAAGCCAGACTTCTTTTTGCAACCAGCGGAATCGCCCCCTTGTGGCCATTAGAGAGAATGCAGTTTTAAGTTCACTCATCACGTAACTAAAACTCTGGATTGGACAATGGTGCGCACCATGAGCTGCAAAACAACTGCAGGATGTTGAGTTTTCTAAAAAAAGAAAATTTAATACTACTGTTTTTGCACTAGCCCGATGTACGCTCCTCTCTTGAGCTACAGAGTGATGCATCTTGCTTGTACAAAATCTTTGTTGAGAGTTGCACATGCGCAGTTCCCAGGTAAGTACTACTAGCCAATCAAAAGCAGAGAAGGGCGGGTCGTAAGAAACAAGGTAGTGTGATCCGAATCAAAGCCGCTTCAGACTGCGACCGTAACCTAGCAGATGGTATAAGTTATTACCAGTCCACAGACACACATCATTATCAGGTTGTGATTGTGAATTTCCAGGCTCAAACAGAGTCGGAGTTGCATCGTCTTTTAGGACTAAATGTTGAACTGTTGCCGGTGTTCTGACGATCTATGCTGCCTTGCCAAAAAATGCTACCATAGCGAAAATCAGTAGACTCTACTCTGCCCTGCTCCGTTTTCCATTGCAGACAGTACCCAGAGATAGTACGCAGCTTGTCGTCATAGAGACGCCTCACACAACTGTCACGACGTAATGTTCAATGCAACACACACCAGCTCTTAAAATATATCTACGGTTAAAACGTTTCAACATTACTCAGAATGTAAAGACAGATAAGCGGTATGAAAACCTTCCAGCTGTGTTTTTCTCTGCCGTTGTTGCTGCAGCGGTCTGTGTGACGGCGGGAGCAGAGGGCTCTGTGAGCGGGCGGCTGGCCGGCCTCACACGCTCCTCCCGCAGGTTGGCACAGGCTTCATCCGCCGCCACTTGCAGAGCTCCTCAACTCTGAAAATATTCAAGCACATTTTTGTTCTGCCATCACTTCTCGTAAAACTGATATATTGAAATATTTGAAATCTGCACAGCTGATTTCTCACCTCAAAACTTCTCAGAAGAGGATTTAGTGATGAAATTACATACGAAAACTGTAAAACTTTCTGTTGCTGGCCTCTGTCTGGTGCACGCAATGATGATGCAGTGAATAGTGACGATTCTCTCTGACCAGTCAGCAGTCTGTCCTGTTTTCACGTTACATTTTAGTATCCCTCAGCTCGTGTGGAACCTCGACGGAGGTGAGGTGATACAAAAAAAAGTACGTGGAAGCAGGTACAGGTACAACATTTCTACAATGGAAAACCAAACAAAGGCGAGTTGAGCCAAGTCGAGCTGGTACTGTGCAGTGTAAAAGGGGCTTAACTAAAATCAAAGGGCCTCCGCTCAGACTAGCTTGGTTTGAGGGCGTGCCTGACCCCGCTAGCCGCTTGGCAAGCTTTATGACACGTTTTCATTGTGATGTCACAGTGAAGGAAGGGAAACGGCTAGACTACAAACGAGCTGTTTTCAAGCAGCTCAGAGCAGTGTTTTCTGTGGGAGATGGGAACTCCCTGGGGGCTGGACTTCGGGCTTTTTCACTTTGCAAACCTGTTACATGCACAAAAAAGAGAGATAACTCAATAAAGGAGAGAGGAAAAGCCAAAAAGCATAATACCACCTCTTTAATACATATGCAAAACCTAAAATCCTGTTTTATTTGTGGTATTCAGTGTAGATTTCCAGGCACCACCTTTAAATAAGAGAAAGTTGATTATTAATTAATTAATTAATTTAGTCTAATAAAATATACTAAACTATCAATTTGGAACTCTAATTTGGAACTAATAATTAAATCAATAATTACCAAAATTACCATCAATAGCTAGCAGGTTGAAGTTCTACACAGAAGAGGTTGGTGACATATACCCTCTTTTGCAACATTAAAGAAACCAACTTGTATATTCACAAGCATTTATTTAACAGATAAACAAAAGCAAACACAGCAGATTAAACAAACTAAATGCGCATCATCAGAAACTATGTGCATCTATGTCTTTCTTTGATCTGAAGTATGTTCAGCGTGTACGAGCAGAACACAGTTGTCAGACAAAGACAAAGTGGAGTGGGAACTTGAAATCAGAGGTGAATAAGTGTGATCTATGTTGGGTAACATACCAAGTTAATGGGAGTGAGTTAGTTTTGCTTCTTAATGATCCGAATCATAAGTGGCACAAATACTAATTCCTCATCATCAGTAGCCTCAGGTACGTGTTTCTAGAGCTACTGTCATCAAAACCCTCCATTATCAAAGTAACACTGTGCAACACTCAAACGTTACTGTGACAGTAAGTTAATATCAACAAACCTTTCCATCATCGTGTCTGTATTTATACCCAAGTTATGCATTTAAGACTTTCGATTCAGTTGATCATACAAGACAAAGAAAGTCAGTAAGTCACACCTGAGACAATGGAACTAGTGCATTTCTTTTGTTTTTTTAGCAAAATGAAATGATTAATAAAATATCATACATCTTACTGAGTAATTTTCTGTTGATTGAACAGTCTCTTCAGCACTAACAATGTTTCTGGCACATTTAGAAACCATTCTTGATGTTACTTTTATCAATGTGTCTTGTAACAAGACCCTGTGTCCTACATCTGAGAAAATATGTTTTACTGAACAAAAATAAGAAAATCTAACATGAGCCTATTTTTAACCATTATCTAGCCAGGGAGCTTCACTGAGAGCAACCTCTCATTTGCAGGAAGGCCCTGATCACATTCACACCTGTGAGCGGCCCAGTACACCCGCAGCCTGGTCTGATGGCCCCTGTGCGGCTGGGGTTATGGGCCTTGCTCAAGGGTACCTCAGTGGTGGTAAATGAGGGAGGGCAAGCACTCCACACTCTACTTTCCACACCCAGATTTGATCCTGGTGGTTCGGGCGACCTTCCATCACGAGCTCGCTTCTCTAGCCTTAGGGCCACCACTGCCCCAAAATAATGCTGTATATAAACTTTACCTTTGTAACGCAACAATTGTCTATAAAATAAAGAGGCATGCCAAAAAGATTAGACAACATTTGATTTTAAATTCCCTTTTTTTCCAACATTGTACCTTCGTCACCTTCGGAACAATCAGATTTCTTTATAATATTCGTTTTTGCGCTTTCATAGCATTAGAATTGCTTCACGGTTTGGTAGGGTTTGTGTCCTTTCTGCTCGCCAAACAAACTGGTATCCTTGTGTAAGCACAGTGTTGTTCTGGCTACCTAACCTGATTTGTTGAGTGCCAGCTACATTTCCGTCTGCACAAAATAAAGTTAAAGTTCTCTTGAAGGGAAACAGCAGTCATAAAATACTGATTCCCCTGATATGGGTCTTTGCCGTCCTGTTTATTTCATCAATATTTCAGAGTCAAAGACAAAACAGAGGGTTGCCAGCTGTTGGGAGAGAAATCATTTCTTAGATTTGTGTAGCCCCTGCTTTGTGTGCTCACATTTCGGCCCATGTCAGACAACTTTATTACCCTTTCAATTTATTTGTGTCATGTCGTTGTAGCAGGGCCTGCAACATCTAGTTTATCGTAACCATAAAGAATGTTAGTGACAGAAGAACAATTTGTTCAAAGTCAGTCGGACAGAAACAAGGAGGGGTGTATGAAGCTATTATAAAGTTGTGTGTGTGTAATAGGTCCCCAGCCAGGTTCCTCTTCATCCCATCAGTCAGGTTTAAGAGCACAGGGCAGCCGTCAGCTCCTGCAAGCCTTTTGGGACCTAGCATAGCTCAGGATGAAATGACACATCTTGACATCTTAAATTCAGCAAGATTAAATCTACACCAGGAAAGGAGGAGCCAGACCTCTCCTCTGCTGTTTTATGTCCCTTTCCACCTACTCCTCTACCCTCCTTATGTTACTTTAAACTGTCTTTAGAGACCTCTGTTTTATTGTTGTCTTTGAGGGCCTGTCTGGAAAATGGAAATAGTTTTCCCCATTATTTCACAACTGTGTCTTGTCTTTGTTTCTTTTTCCGCAGAGAGGATCAGACGAGTTGAGTATGTACAACAGTCCCAACTCTGGCATGAGCAGTATCAGTGGTGAGTTCGTTCCGACCACCCCTGTATAGGGAGGGGCTTGACGGAATTTACAGAAAGCCATTTGATTGGTAGTGACAGATGGCTTAAAAGCAATCAAAGGACTAATAGGTGTTTGAAAAGTGGAACAGGCTGTGTGAGTTGAACCGTTTTCTCATGGGAACTATTTAGTGTCTGAATAACATCACGCTTGTCAGTAGGTGGGCACCCACACACCACAGCATGTGACTGGAACAGACATAGTGAATACCACTGCATTTGAACGCCTCCTCACTGTTTAGACATATCAGAAGCATCTCAGAGAAAGTTGCAGAATTGTGGATGACTGAAAGAGCTGCCACAAAGAGAAGACAGGCCTAGGCCATTAAACACTGCCAGTAAAATAAGAACAATGTTAAAGGCATACACACAGGTTTTGTGTGATTGTCTCTTTAATCAAAGTCCCATTCTATTGCTACATCCAAGCTAATGTCACCCCAGGGACCTGTCTAATAAATTGAGATAAAGATTCTCAGATTACTTTTATTAAGGCAGCTTCGTAATATCAGCCATTGGTGATCTTAAATAACTAGCCTTGCAGAGGTGGATGGACTGTTCTTTAAATGTAGGATTTTCCAGTCGTGCTAGGATGACTTTAAAAAAAAAAAGAAGGATTTGTAACAGATAGCTTTTAACCTTTAACATGAGTAGTTCTGGTGTTGAGTACAAAAACTACGTTATTCATTCTCAGCATGTGAATAGAGATATATTGGGGTGGCATTAGCTCAGTCTGTTAGGACTAAGCTTGGAAACTGGTTGCCGGATCAAGTCCAGCACGACCCATGCCGAAGGTGTCACATGAGCAAGGCCCTGAACCCCCGAGCTGCTCCCCTGGCGCCGTACAATGGCAGCCCACTGCTCCTAAATAGGATGGGTTAAATGCAGAGAACAAATTTCTCCTTCCCCCTCCCCTCAGGGATCAATAAAGTATTTCTGATTCTGAGATATGGATATTTTTTTTCTTATGGAAAATTACCTGATCCTCATGGCTGATACTGACTGGCAGACGCAGACATAAAATACGATGCTTTTAAAAATGTACACAAAACCACTTCAACTTAGGGTACAGGTAAAAAATGTCGTATTTATTTTTATGGAACATTTTCAGCCATTTTCTTCACATCTTTTAATAGCAAATTCCTCCTTTTCAGAGTCGAAATACCAATATTGATTTTGTACATGGACAACTTTCACACCGCAGACATACTTGTCCCAGACTGATTGTGAAAACTGTGAATCTGTTATCATCAAGATTATTCATTTACTTACATTGTTTCTGTTCTCAAAAAAAAAAACAAGCTTCAGATGAATATATTTCAACAGTACAATTTGTAACATTGGTTACTTGGTAATAGTGTGATACATTAGTAAATAATGTCGTTAGTGTGCAGTTGCAATACATTCCATCGTTCTTCAGCATGTTGCATTTAATTTTTGTGTAAATAAAATGTTTCTGTGCTGAAGTGATAGAATATGATCAGTATGCTCTGTTAGGTGTTTTTAATGTTAGTTTTAAAAAGTAATTTTAGTAAAAATAATTAATTATTGCATTACTGAAGCTTTAATTGGAGTAGTCAATGAGGAAAGTAATCTAATTTCTATTGCATTACTTTCTAAAACAAACTGCGATTGGTATCTTACATTGTGTGGTAGGGTAGCTTGTGATTCTTCAATACAAGTATATCAAAATTAAATCACATTTATATTGAATTTCACACTGACAAAATGTGTTCTTAAAGTAAGAAAAAGACCACCAGTTTAACATGCAAGTACATGCAAGTACATGCAAGTTCTCAGACAAATTGCTTTGAGTTGGATGCTATAGGCAGGCGATTGTGAATCTGGACTAGGTCAGATCGGTTCACATTTGAAAATAATTCCTGAATGAAATGATTCCTGAACAAGAACACGGTATCCTGGGCCTGCTATGTAAGCTGTCATTGGCTACCTTTTGTGTGCACTTTTTCTCAATTACGTTTTTGAGTTGAGAATTGAGGTGATTAAATTCTGTACCCCAAACAACAGTGTTGGGGATGATATATGGTACGTAAATGATGTCTCTATGCACGTAAGCTGCCACAGTCATTCTTGCCTATGTGAGCAGTCAGCATCTGGCAGTGTGCATTCACACAGGAAAAAACATCCAAACACACTAAAATGACAGTGGACTCTTGTACAATGTAGTGCTTAAAGCAACATTTGGTTTTTGTGCGATTTGGCGCCCCTACTGTTTCAGAGTGTAATTCACTGCTGCTGTAAAAGCTATCAAGCTAGACAGCAATACACTCGAGCACATACAGTAACGTTACTGATATCCGAGTGAGTTATCTAGTAAGATTGCTAACATTCCACTGGAGATTTATTGCTAGTGGCTAAACCTCTGTCTGTGAAACCTCTGGCTGATTTCACGTGATTTAAAAAACTTTGCTAACTGTCAAACATCAAGCAAGAGCAAGAACACATGACACAGCAAGCCATCTAATAAGTGATTACTGACTAGTCCAACAGCAAGAAGGCCAGCTCCGGTATCTGTCCTGCATCCTTTCGGCTCCTTTAGCTCACGCCAATGAGTATATAGATAGGGGAGAGATAATGGCGGGCGTGAGTAAATAGGCTGTATGTCAGTTGTCGGCAATAAGCTGCCCACAGGCCAGAACCAGCCCGCCAGCAATAATATCTGGCCCGTGGCCAGATTGCTTTGATAGCAGAAAAATAAAAAATAAATAAATTGATAGCGGCTGGTGGTGAAATAGATCTCAGTCATGACAAATAGTAATAATTTCTGTGCAGCAATGCTATATGAGCTTTTACTTTGAAGAGTTCTGAACAACATTCAAAAGAGTCTCTGGTGTGCTTGACACACCTCTGAAAAAGCCGTCAGTAAACATGTGATTGGATTCCCCTGAATTTCCCCAGGGAAATGAAAATAAGCGTCCATAGGTCTATGAATGCGGAGCAAACACTGGGACGCACACAAACTGCAGCACATGCTTTATTGTGAGCATGTGCAAGAGTGTCCTTTATAATCAATTTGTTTAACAAGGGAGAAAAATAAATTACACGCAGTAACCAATTCTACGACCTTCCAAACGGGAGTCCCATACAGTACGGACTGAACTAAACTTGCACATAAGCATACAAGGATTTAAAATGATACGACTTTGTTCTGGCCCGCCATGTAACGGCCTGAAAAAATTTGGCCCGATGCCAGACGTATTTGCCGACCGCTGCTGTACGTGCTCATGAGAGAAAAAGAGAGAGAGCGCCCCGTTTCTAAATTCTCATAGCGTAGGCTAACTAACTTCGGATCCAGTTATTCCAGGTGGTGTTGCACCAAAATGATTAGCTTCTTGTTGTCCAGTTTGTACGTGTGTTCCCCTTGTGTGAGTTTGCTTCATAACATCAGGTTGCAAATTCCGTTGCGGAGCATAGCAAAATATTTTATTAATTTAACTTTGGATGGCAATGCCGTTTATGGTTGTCATTGTCAGTATTTTCTGAAATCTCTCCTAATTAAACTGTCCTGCCCTTTTCCATTAAAATGATATCCGGTTTTCCGTCCACCGTCTGCCTGAATTCATGTGATGCAGCGTTATCCTATAAATTACTCGGGCATTGCATCGATTAGCACAGTTAACCAGTATTTGTGCTAACATTTTAGACGTGGCTTCCAATGGCAGTGACAGTAAAAAGCTGAGGGTGGAGGAGGCCCCACCGTCTCGTGTACTCCACATCAGGAAACTACCCAACGAGGCCTCGGAGACTGAAGTCATCGCCCTCGGCTTGCCTTTTGGCAAAGTCACCAATATCCTCACACTGAAGGGAAAAAACCAGGTGAGTGCAGAACATGGATGGACATGGTGGATTTGTAAGAACCACAATTATTAGACTTCAGTTTTACACCACATATTCATTCATACTGGGGTGGGATGCAGACAACATTTTCTTTTTCTGGAGGACAGTGATCACATCTTGTTAAATTTTTTTGTCTTGATCTGTGAAGGAGCAAGTGTCAGCTGACATCTTACTGTATCACACAAGCACTGCGCATTCATTCTTGCTATCTTGAACTGCATCTGAAACATGCCCAAAGCTCCATACAAAAGCCTGTTGTCTGCCTGCTGAGGACCTTAGATTCCTGTCAAGCATAGCTGCTTTGTTCTCCTCACAGTACTTATGTCGCCTTTATCGATCAGCAGCTGCCTCATGGCAGCGTTTAAGACAATTACATCTGTGTTGTTTTGATAATATTTCTGTTGAATTACACTTAACTGTGGTGAGTACTGCAGTTGTGACCTCTAGTGTTGTGGTTATGTAGTTGGGTGTTTATTTATTATCTGTTACTTGCAGGACATTTAGGTTTGAAGGTTTGTCCAAATTTAGTGGAAACTAAGTAGAAAAGATGAGATAATTACTTTGTAGCAGTGGTGGGGCATTTATCGTTTTTCTTCTTCCAGGCGTTCTTGGAGATGGGGACAGAAGAGGCAGCCATCACGATGGTTAACTACTACACCACTGTAACGCCTCATGTCCGCAATGTCCCTGTCTTTATTCAGTACTCCAATCACAAGGAACTCAAAACTGATGCTGGCAATCAGGTTAGTAGAGCCTGACTAATGGACTATAGTGTCAAGGAAATGTTGCTTGGTTTCTGCAGGTTTTTATTTTAACCATTACTACAACAGTTCATTTCTTTAATTGGCTCAATTTCAATTGCAGAAAGGCTTCTAATACATGGCTACTACTCTTGTGCTTCGTAAATACTCCGTAGAAAACTAGTGCCTTTTGTTTGGCTGTTTTAATACTTTTATTTTTTTTTAAATCCGATGTAATTTGAGGTCAAAAACTTAAAAATAATAACAACCATGAAGGCTACCTGTTTTAGTATTTGACAAGTCTGCGGTGTGAAAGTCAAGGTATTTCCATGCTTGTCCTGTTTTCTTTACATTCGTAATTAGTAAAATGGGTCACCATGTGGACTGTTGAGGTCCATTGTTAGAGATAGGGACTGACAGCTTGTGTTTGGCTGTAGCGGACCCTGGCGGTGCTTCAGGCCGTGTCGGCAGTCCAGTCTGGTGGTTCACCAAGCTCAGATGTACAGGAAGCTCTTGCTGCTGCCTACAGTCCTGTCCTGCGGATCATCATCGATAACATGTTCTACCCCGTAACGCTGGATGTACTGCAACAGGCAAGCAATAGTTGTTGTGACCCCACACAGTGACAAATGGTTCAGTTGGTGTGGGACATAATATCCACTGTTTGTACTTGAATGTTAAAGTTTGTATTTTTTGGTTTTGTTGGCAGATTTTCTCCAAGTTTGGCTCAGTCGTGAAGATAATCACATTCACCAAGAACAATCAGTTCCAGGCCCTTCTGCAGTTCGGCGATCCTGTCAATGCACAGCAGGCCAAACTGGTAAGAGTTAGTCATGTGATCTAGTAGCATTTTCATTACTGATACCTACTGTCTAGTTAACTCTAGTTGGTGCTGTGCAATACCAAATGTAATAGTTGAACAAGGAGTGTGATGATTTTCCAACTGCCAGGCACTGGATGGTCAGAACATCTACAATTCATGTTGCACGCTGCGTATTGACTTCTCCAAGCTGGTTAATCTAAATGTCAAGTACAACAATGATAAGAGTCGTGACTACACCCGACCTGAACTGCCTGCTGGGGACGGCCAGCCCAGCCTCGACCACACGGTGGCCGCTGCCTTCAGCAAAGACTCCAACTCCCTCCTCGGTAAGATCCCAGGTAGATCGCATTTTTATTTTTCTTCCTTTTATTTTGTTGTTGCTGTTGTTGTGATGTATACCCAACGGCTAAATGCTTTTAACCTGTGGTTACGGCCAGATAGTTCTAAATTAGAAGGCCCTATGATTAGATTGCGCATGGCATGAATTAATTTTGATGAGACATTTGATCAAATTCTGGACAGATTGGAATGATTAGTCAACACTGTTCTTTAACAGCTTAAACAGAATTAATAAATACTGAACGGTGGCTGCCGCTGCTGGATTTCAGTCCTACATTGCTCAGTGTTACGATGCTGTGGTTTAATGGAAGTGCTGCTCTCCATTCCATGATTTTCTTGTGTACTTGCTGTCAGGAGCCTTGAACCCTCTGAGTGCGGCAGCAGCGGCTGCAGCTGCTGCGGGGAGGGTGGCCCTAGCTGGACAGGCGGGGTCCAGTGGGGTCCTGCTGGTCAGCAACCTCAATGAGGAGGTCAGTAACCCACCTGCACACACACATTATTCAGATATATCATCTAAGGCTTGAAGTCCACAACCCCTACCCACCACCTCCATCCCTCTGTACTGTTTTTCATTTTATTTTCTGGTTGTGGCCAGTTCTCCTCCCTGTGCTACCATTTTCATTGCTGTTACTGTCGTACAAGATACATCAAGAATGTTTTTTGAATGCCTAAGTTGGCATATTTACCTGTAACACTTCTGTGATCTTTGACAGTTCAGTTTTTATGCAAGTACTTTAAACTGTTTCAAAATAAGAAAGCAGAGCTCAACAACTTGTCTGTGAGAATGAGAGGCTGCTTTCGTGCTCTCATTCATTTGTTTGAGCTTTTGGTTCTACAAAATCTCTCTCTGTAGTCAGGCTGATAATAACTGATCCAGAAAACTAGCCCATATGCCTAGGAAATCCTTCCATGGATTTTTTATTTTCAACCTCAGAGGAGCTGTGAGGTTGTGTGCAATTTAATTTATGTTGTCTGTTCTGAAAGTTACTCATCACTGAACTGTCCAAGGGCACAGGTGATGATGCACCTTGGAAGAGATGGACTGTACCTCTTGTTATTCCAGCTAGTTTTGATATGAAGCAAAACTTGTGTCTAACCATTTTCTTGTCCTTTTACACGCCCAGGGCCTGTTTTTTTTTTTGTTGTTGTTTTTTCCCTTTCGGTCAAGACTCATTATGTCCCTGTAAGAGAGAGGGGATTTGCTGTTTCTATCACAGCACCTAAACCCTCCCTTCTTTCCTTCCCCGAACATCAGCCCTTCCCTTCTCTTGTCAAACTGGATCTAACTCAGCTAACTGTCTCTCTTCTGTTTTTCTCTCTAAGCTCTCCTCACCTCTCCTCAGCTCATATGAAAGCTCATATGAAATCATTCTGTGGTCTAACCTGTGTCTCGGTTCTGGGAACAAATACCTGCCTCTCTGAAATGCCTGCTCGCTGTCTTTTCTCCTTCTGCCTCTGTGTTTTTTTTTAAGCTCTGACTTAAATAACATCTGATTTGTCTCACCTAATGTCTCTGTCTCTTTCCTCATCAGTCTGTTCTCTCTGGCTGTGAATTAATGTGTCACACCGCAGCCTTTTGACAGTATCTCAATCATTCAAACTGAACCCCTGATGTTGAGATACTGTGCTAAAGCTTTCTTTTAGCCTCCTGGACTTGTGTGAACGCCACATTTTACTAAAGTGGCCTTCATATCAACTCTTGCATTTTAACTGCATGGTCTCTTAACTCTTTTTTTTTCCCCTTCAGCTTCTCACACTCTCATTGTACCATTTTCCCTCGCTGAAAGATTGTAGATCTTTAGATTTCCAACCTGCTGCATGTTTTTATCCCATGGTTATGACTTTATATTGCTGATTTTATTATAATTTTGACATTAATATGCCTTTACCCCATGCAAGTCCAAGGTGAAAGATAATTTGCTGTATTTTGACTAAAGAAACATTGATCCAAGCCATTATCTCTGACCAAACTACCTGCATTATTCCAGTGTACTGACCTATATTTTATTTTTTGTCCCTTCCCCGTCCTCACTTTTAATTTTTTTTATTTTCCCCCCAATTTGCATTTGCCTCCCTTTTCATCTCCTCCCCCTCTCTCTCTCTACCCCCACCCCTCCATTCATCCTGCCTCCCCCTCCATGTGCTGATGGGGGACTTTTAACCCTTCAAATCACCCCTTCTTCCTCCACCTCCTCCTCCCACATTAACCAACCCCCTCCTTGACTCTTCTTCCGCTGCCTGCTCCCCTCCTCCATGACCCACCACCTCCATCACTCCGGGGGGAAAACAAAAACCACCATTCCTCCTACCTACCTCCGTTCTGGATCGATCTGTCCATCTCTACCTCCGCTCCGCTCCGACTCTTCTACCTCTCTACCTGTCTCACGCTGCTTGTTGCTCTTCTCTCCCTCTAAAGATGGTTACGCCCCAAAGTCTGTTTACCCTCTTCGGTATGTTATCGTTAGCGCTCTCTCTCTCTCTCTCTCTCTCTCTCTCTCTTTCTTCTCTTTCTCTCTCTTTACCTTCTCTTTTTGTTCTATTACCATTCTATCTTTGAGACATTTGTCATTATTATTATTATTATTGTTGTTGTTATTGTTATTATTATTATTATTATTATTATAATTACAAGCTTATGTATATTTGTTTGCACACAGTAGCTTGTTTGGTAATTTGTAATACATTTTGGCCCCCTGTTTATTGGTTTGGGTTAATGTTCATTGCTTTACCCTGAAATTCACCACGTAGTAATCTGTTAATGCACGGTTAAATCATTATTTTTGCATGCTGTTTTTATTCATAGCCATATGACACAGCTTGATAACTTATCTGTTTAGAGGGTTTCTCTTCTCTCTTAACCTGTTCTTTCTACACACCTCTCAATCTAAGTCTACTTTAATTTTCTTGTGTGTATTCTGCTATTCTCTCCTTTTGTTTCTTGTCCTTAAATATCCTTGTCTCCAGTGCTAACTTTTTGTTTTTCTAACTGTCTGCTTTCTCCCCACCTCACCTCCTCTCCTTCACCCTGCTGGTGGCTCTTATGCAGGAGTGTATGGCGATGTCCAGAGGGTGAAAATTCTTTACAATAAGAAGGACAGCGCTCTCATTCAGATGTCGGACGCCAACCAGGCGCAGCTAGGTGAGCAGATATTATTATATAACTATCCAATTCAGCCATTCACATCTAGTTGTCTTGTGATGTTGGTAGCACTGTTTGTCTGTGGGGGGAGCAACTGCTATTGAAACAAAAGGAATTATTATTAGGCCCCCCCCCCCCCCCCCCGCCCACTCTGAAAAAATGACAAGAATTATATAATTCAGCTATATTACAAAAATTTAAAAAACAGACAGGTGAGATTAAGCTCTAACACACAGACAATGTGTTTCTCGCTTGTCACCTCAAATGTTCACTTTATTTGAACTTTAGTTGCGCAACGTTGTTCTGTTTACCAATGCTGCTCCTTCCCTCTCTGCGTTGGGGTTTCAGTGAGGGCGGTGCTACCAATTTTCTCAACTTTCTTGGTCGCACCAGCATATGATGTGGTAGCATGATTTTTAAATTGGCCCCATGGATCCATAACACGCCTGCTCCATAACACTAGTAGTTTCTAGGGTCTACCCCTCCCCCCGCGAAAAAAATTCTTGGGAAAACACTGATCTATCCATCCATCCATCCATCCATCCATCCATCCATCCATCCACAGACAAAGCATCCAGAAAGTATTCACAGCGCTTAACTTTTTCCACATTTTGTTATGTTACAGCAAACAGTACTTTTGTACATGTGTGTTTTTCGTTTTTTATTTTTTGAAAATTTCATTTATTTTGGAATAAGGCTGTGACATAACAAAATGTGGAAAAAGTGAAGTGCTGAATAGTTTAGAACCCGCGAAAATTCGCTCGAGTTGGAAATTATCAACTCGCGCGTTCACGTTGCCGGCACCGCCCCCTTCGTGTCGCTTCACGCTGCCCGACAGAAAATCACGGCTCTATGCGTCTTTGCATTGACTTTGTATGTAAAATCACCGCCCCGAACGCTTGCTTCGCTTTTGGTCTCACAGTAAAGCACTTTGAGAGGTTGCTAGAAATGTGCTACACAAGTGCAGTCCATTTACCACATCATCGGATCTGTTCCAAATATTCCCGGCCTCAGGACATCTGTATGCGAATTAGGAGTTACAGTCCTAATTAATTGCACTAACTACTGGCAACAGGAAATTACAGGCCCAGTACACTTACTCCTGGCAGAACCAGTTAATATGTGGTTAGAAAAGTCTTAAGACCGCGATGTTTTCATCGAACGCCATTGCCGTGATGCCTCATTGTTCACCATGAAACAGGAAGCTGTTGTAACTTGAGTGTACGCTGTCCAATCTGCCCCAAATTTCACGTGTTTGCAGGGTGTTCCCTGGCTTGAAATGAGGTGGAGCAGGGCTCTAGACTCACTTTTCCACTGGTAGCACTGGTCCAAACTTTCTCAACTCTCTTTGTCGCACCAGCATATGATTTGGTCGCATGATTTGAAATTGGCCCCATGGGTCAAGGTATTGCACATTCTGGAGCCCTGCGGAAGTGGTACCATCCTGATACCGTGCATGTGCACCATGCCTTCAACCGTATTTTAAGAGTTCTAATAATTATATGGTTGAAGAAAATGACAATTATCACAGTAAAGCATATTATATCAAAAGCTAATGTGTTCATTTACAGTTAACAAACAGCAAATCAACAAAACAGCAGCTCTTGTTTTCATTTATAGTTCAGTTTTCTGTAGTGTCCTGTAATATTTATTCTTACTGAAGCATGTCACATGCCCATGGTTAAGCTCTGTTTGAGACTGAGAACATGGCCCCAAATACTGAATGTTCTGCTGGCAAAATATTATTCATATAGATCTATTCCTGTTTATAAAGCATTTAAAAATTTATAAAAAAACAAGTGTATTTTAAGGAAGATTTATGACAGATTCTTTTTTACAATGTATTTTGTTTTCTTCTTAATTTATCAGTGTGGCAGTCATGTTTTCAGATATTGTAGCCCTCAGAAACTTTTGTATTTGATAAATGGGGAAAAGTTTGATAACATTTTTTTTTTTTTACTTTATTCCCTTCCATTTCAGCGATGTAAACAAACACACACTGGCGTTGCAGTTGCTGCACAAGACGGCATTCAGTCACACACAGAGGTGCAGAGAGCAGGGTTCACAGCCGCAAATTGCCATTTGCTACGGCATTTTTAAACACCTGCTGGCGATATAAAACTATATTAAATCATGTGCCACCATTTTACATTACCAGTGGAAACACCGTTGCTCTCCCCACGCTTTGGTCCTTGCTCTCTTTTCCCTCTCTGGAAGTTTTGGCAGCATCTTTCCTTGGGTCACTGTGCTGATTACGATACAGCGTCACCATGTCCACTTAACGCCTCAACTGCAGTTACAAATGACAAAAATACAGAGAGTGGTTTGATAATAGTCCCAGCCTGAGGACATACCAATAAGGAGTTGTAGTCATTGCGCCACCTACTGGTAACAGGAAGTAAAGCTTATGTGACAATCATCATTTCAGCTACGTGACATTTTCAGGGTGTGGTCTACGCTTCCTATTGTAGAACATGATGTATAGTTAGTCGGTGCTCTCAAGCACCTCCCGGTGGACACAGGAAGTGACATTTAACTCCTTCGCGCAGTGTCCAAAACACAGGAAAATTCAGTGCCGTGTCGACCGACCTCCAGTAACTGTGGCACACCCCAACGTGCTGGAGGTGCGAGGGCCCGTTCATCGCTGTTTGCAACTGTAATTAATATTATTATTTATTACATATATTAGACATATAACTAACGCCATTTTCAATTCTTGCCTCTGCACCAGTGATAGTGTTTCGGCAAATTTGGCACAAGCAACCAATTGTCTGATTGATGAATGAACTGATTAGAATTTGGTTGTCAAAGGTCATGGTCACTGTGAACTCACAACTTGATAAAATTTCACACAGATGTTTAAAATGGTGTTAACTACTTCACATTATGTAAATAATATTGCTAATAAATAATAAATACATTGAGAAGTGACACTGTATTTACTGATCTTTGGTGGAGTGGGGGGCTTTTGGTGCACATTAGCCAGACATTTTATGTTTGAATGGACTCCCTATCACAATGATTGGATCAAACTCTATAGTGGCTTAGTATTCTGTATTATAGATACTTCAATAGATCCATGATTTAAATGTAAACCAAACTGTTTCCCCACCACCAATAAGTTGGACCTCTTATCACTCCCAAATAGACTAAGCGGTCTTTGAGGAGACTCTGCTGTCCTTCATATGTTGAAAAACAGTTTCAGAGCGTGGCTCGGAATGAAACTTTATGAAGGGTTGTTATCACTTAGTGTGAACATCTAAGAATATGTATATAACGATGTTCACTTTCTTAACAGCAGAAAGTTTCTTTAAACATTTCATTATTCCCAAGTCTCACTACATAAACATGAGCACTGTTTCTCATTTTATGGATAATTTTGACTGTACTAACTGAAATCAAAAAAGCACTTCATAGTTAGTGAATACTACATGACCACAGCATCCTAACCGTTGCCCTTCTTTTCCTTTGTCATGGTCAAAGCAATGAGCCACCTAAATGGCCAAAAGATGTATGGGAAGATAATCCGAGTGACCTTGTCCAAGCACCAGACAGTGGCGCTGCCTCGTGACGGTCTGGACGACCAGGGCCTGACCAAGGACTACGCCAACTCCCCACTTCATCGCTTCAAGAAACCTGGCTCCAAGAACTTCCAGAACATCTTCCCACCATCTGCTACCCTCCACCTCTCCAACATCCCGTAAGCACCAGGGCAGGCAGCTCAGGATCAGTCAGTTCTGTTGTTACATGCAGGAGGAAGAAGAAGGCTGTCTCTCAATGATGGCTCTGTTCCATGAAGTGAAAATAACATTTTTGTGCAGTTTTACAGTGTTTAAAAGCCAAAGTTACCAGACATTATTTTCTCACTTTGCTCTTGCGGTATGTGTATATGCATATGGTTTTGGTTTTATTTGCCATGACATACCTGACTATAATCTGTGATCTTTTATTTTAATAGACAGGACGTGACAGAGGATGACCTGCGGCTGCTCTTCTCCAATGCTGGAGGCACTGTGAAAGCATTCAAGTTTTTCCAGTAGGTCGACCTATCCATTATCGGAACAGTTTGTGAATCTTGCTCTAGTTCAGCTTTATGTTTATGTTGTATGCCAGCCAGGTCTGTTTCCTGTGGTACTCACCACCACATCATTTTTCAGGGATCGCAAAATGGCTCTGATCCAGATGTCAACAGTGGAAGAGGCTATCCAGGCCTTGATTGACCTTCACAACTACAACATGGGAGGCAACCAGCACCTGAGAGTCTCCTTCTCCAAGTCCACCATTTAAGAATCTGACCCACAAACTCCTGACAGTACCAGGGTTCACTGTCTCTCGGCTTGGTGCTCAGAAACCTTTCAGACTGTGTCTGGACACTGGGGGGGGATTGAATCTGTTTTGTTGTTGGAGTTTAGTTGATTGTGTCATTCCTCAAGAGAGACTGAAACTTTTGACATTTTTTAAAGAGAACATTTCAGTATGTTGCAGATACTGGATCCTCCCAGCTATTAACTGCACCTCTGTATTTTTATGGCAAGCAAAATATTGACATGATGGATTGTCCTCCTGTATGAGACTTTGATGTAGATCAGTGTTTAATTCTTGATTAGTTGAAAAGATACATTACTTATGTGCCTTACTTGACAATATCAACTGTTTCTACAGCTGGACATGTTCGTGAATTACCCTGCTATGCTTTTTGAGGCACATTGGTGTTGGATATTTTTGGGGCTTAGTGAGAGTGCAAGCTGTTTTGTCATCCTCTATACATTATTACAGTTTTTGAAGCACTGCCACCAACCAGGCGTAGCTTTTGTTTCCTTTTTTAGTTTAGCAACATGTAAAATATTTTAAAACAGCCTGTGACAGGCAGTTTAACTTGAATTCCATTATTCCACATGTTCATTACGAGATTATTCTCCCCCAGTTTTGAATTCACATAATGTCACATATGACGTGACTTGTGCTGAAGTATTCCTTTATCTGTGTTTTTGAAGCCTTCCGTGCTTCTTTTTTTTTGTAATTGTCAGTGACAATGGTTTTCAAAGCATGAATAGTTATGATAGGATCTCACATCAGAAAGTGTTGCATGCTGTGGAAGCAGTTAGATGAGTCCACTGTGATTTCATTGTCATATGACAGTTTACTCGAGAGGGCTACTCAGTTGGACCAAAGTTTCTGTGCCTTTTAGTGTTCCTTTAATTCATTTTAAATAACAAAAAACAAGCATTTGAAAACACTGAAATGTTTTATTTCAGGGGCAAATGCCAAGAAGAAGTGTTGAGTTATTTCCCTTTTTTTTTAAAACCCAACAGGACCTCTTGACTCGAGATGTTTGCTCAGAAATAACAGTTATGTATATTTTTTCTTCCAAGTCTGATTTTATACAGCTCAAAATGTAAGGATTTGGTATAGTTCTGAAGAGGCACAATTAAAAGATGAATTATTTTCTAACAAGGGGAGGTGCGACTTGGTTTCCTGCTTTTTGAATTTTCCCTCTCATGGTCTCTCGTGTATTCTGCATTACGTCTGTAGCATGCCTAATAAAACTATTCTGTAGCTCTGCATTCACCTTCTCTGTCTCTCTTCTCTGTTCTGTCTGCTCTGCTCACTTCTGAAACCATCCTCAGTCCCAGGGTGGGAAGGCAGCCAAAATTCACTTTGGAGCCACTTAAAAACAAGTTCTAATAAGCCAGATTGAGCTCTCTGATGGTACTAATTGATAAGACATGCACAGTTTATTGATGTCTTTCCCACCCTGCCAACTGACACAATCTATTCCTTGGATGTCTTGCTATTCTCTCCTATGGTAGTGGCCTTTTTTCTAATCGGCCTCTAAGGGCCTCTGCTCTCCTAACAATCTATCTGATCTATCTACTTGCTCACACACTTTTATCAATTACATAAATGGCCTCAGTTGTCATTTCTCCAACCTTTTATGCTACTGCTGGCTTTGGAGCATCTTTCAGTAGAATTGGCACAGGCATAGATAATGGGATGTGTTATAGCTGCAGGATGCCAGGTGCTTTGGACACCACTTTGTCAGATTATAAATGACTTTAACCACTATTCAGTCCTGCATTAAAAAAAAATCTTAACACTACTTGAAGATGTCTCCAGAGGAAGAACAGATGTCATTATTTGAGTCTAAGGACAACAGCAGCTTATCTTTGCTTCCTGTTTTTACAATTATTTCTCAACAATTTGAGCCAATTAATGTACTTGCCACAGCTTATGCTATGGTGTTGCCAAGGTATGACTGACCCTCCAGTACTCATAAGCTCCCATTGGTTCCTAAAATCCATTTAAAGGTCAAAGACATATCAGTATATTCTTTAGGTTTTATGGCCTGCAAGTATTTGGTTTTAGTTCAGTCCAAACAGCAGGTAGACACAGCAGGGCTGGATTGGCAATTTGATGCACCTTTGCGGCCGGTGTAACTAAATTATTTATTTATGTAACTGTTTTAAAAAAAAAAAAAAAATGGGCCCAATCACATCTCTTACCTACTAGCCCCCACCCCCTCTGCTCTCTGTTCCTTGCGTTATGCCCCAACCGATATGTTTGCTACGGGGCTGCAGAAGCTTCAACGCCAGCTGCAGTACCCCACAAAGAGCAGGCACAGGCACCTGAAGGAGTAAAGGACAGCTGACAGGCAGAGAAGGAGGCTGTGTTAGCGAGTGACTGAGCGAGAGAGAGAGTAGGAGTGGAGGTGAAGCGGTAAGCATGAGTAGCTCAACCTGTAGGGAGGGAGGGTCATTTACACTGGGGACGGGGACATGTAGGCTACCCAGTGGATAACTCAACAACTTAAAAAATATTTTCCATATTAGGCTAATAAGCAATAATCCTCATCAGTCAGCCTGTCTCGCAGCTCTTCAAAGAGCAGAGACTACTCGCAATACTATTGCTACATTTTGTTTGAAGTTCATGTAACGTGACTCCCCCGCCGTTGCTGCCTGCCTGCAGAGAGAGAGAGAGAGCGCTTTGCTCACGGCTTCAGGGCTTGTCAGCAACTAGGCCTACTAATTTGTCCCGAGCAAATTGTAATCAAAACATTTAAATATAAATGTTGTCGGTCAGCGTCTAGTCAATTTACTTGCTCCACAAACGGTTAACAGTCGCCGCAAAGTAGTGAAAGAATAACATGACACACCTGACCGCGACACAGACACCTGTCGCTCTCTCTGCTGTCTCTGTCCCCCTCGCTCAGAGACACTTTGCTCTGTTTGACCGTCTCTCTGCTCCAGGATGCTTAATTCTCTCTGAAGTGGCTGTGAGCTGCACTTTATCAGAGGTGCTGAAGTGAACGTGTGTGGATGTGTGGTGATATTTCTGTCTGATCACAAGTGTTTTCAGTTTCGGTTTTCTACCTCTGATGAAAAGCAGTGAGCTTGTCTCATCCAGTACAGTCTGTCTGTCAGACGGTCTAAAGGGGGTAGCAGCCTACTATCATATCAGCAGAGCAATATTGAAGGGTAATGCACAGCAGTGGAGCAGTTAGATTTTGTTAAAATATAATGACTTCATTCTCATTATATCTGGTAATATTATATCTCAACTTGTTATTCTGCAACAGATATGTGGGGGAGATTTTTAATGCGCACAAAGTTTTGAACATGAGCAGAAAACCTGCTGAAACATAGGACCTATTAAAGGTGCAGGGGTTTATAACTAAAATTAATTTATCATTGAGGTGAAAAGGTGCCACGTGCACATTTAAAGACTTTAGGTTACTTCAGTCATGCCTGCATGTGTGTTGACTCAGCAGGGATTAAATAAATAAAAAAAAAATTATATTTGACAGCAATACAGAATGCCTTACAGCACTATATTACACTATTTTTTTTGAATTGTCACCTGAATTTTGTGTTTCTTTTTATATAAATAAAGACATTTGCTCAATGAATTGGTGCAGAAAAATTCACCAGAATGCAGGAAATGAAGTGTTTAAAGCCCAAATTCTTCAGGGGGAGTTTGGTGGGCTGCCTGGGCCAAAAATGCCAGGGCCTTTTTTTTTTTGTCCCAGTCCAGCACTGGCTGCGTCTATACTATACTTGACATTGATAGATTTGTTAAACAGTTCAGCAGGTAGCTTTGACAAGAATGAATGAATAAAAAAAATGAAAATATGCATCCAGCAATCCTCCTGCACCTCCGTTTCAGGAGAAACCAAATATGTATGTGGCAGGGCGCTTCTATAGTCGCTGTCTGTTTGAAAAGATGATCTGTCACAGGAGATTTATAATTGTGTCCTTATTTCAACGCATTTCTCCATGCAGCGACATGTGTTCACCGATCTTATAATTGATCTGTATAAGCCCTATGTTTATGAAAATTTTTATAAGGTATAGCCTACTTGTCAGCGTGGGTATTTCCCTGATTAATAGGTTAAAATCTGTTTAAAAAAAAAGAGGGCAAGTAGTATTCCGTTTACCCTGTCAGTTCATTAAGTCCATAAAAAATGTGTGACAGCAATACCACAGTATACTATAGGCGAATAAGCCCCGAATTATTCCTGTACATGTCCTGTTTTTACGTTATTATTAATAATACGCTATGCGGTCGATTTGCTAGCATTACTAATCATGCTTATAATAAATGATTACTTCGTGAGCTCTTCAGATCAGAAGCGTTTAAGTGCTGCACAAACTTCTGTCAGTCACCGGAGTTTGATTTCCCCACGTGGGTCCTGATGATGCAGGATGACAATCGCCAAAGCTGTCCAATCAACAAGTTTCCTGTACATCTGTGTAATGTCATGGTTACTTCTCTGTTTTTTTTGTAAAACTGCTGTGTGAACATGATCCGGACCAGAACTAAAATGCAACAGCGTATCATTTTTTTCACTTGGTCTTGACCAAATGAACCAAACTGCAGGTGTGAAAGCGCCCTTAGTCCAGATCAAACTGAACCATGTTTTGGTTTGTTTCTAGTGTGAAACAAATGGATGGTTCGGACTTTCAGATTATTTACAGGAAGTTTGGCAGTTTCTGTGTAAATAGGAAAAAAACAAATGCTCTGAAATAAGGACACAATTGTAAATCTCCTGTGACAGCTCATCTTTTGAAACAGAAGGCCACTATGGAAGCAAACTGCCACTCACCTCTTTGGTCTCTCCTCAAACAGGAGATGCAGAAGGACTACTTGTCGTCTTCTCCTTTCGTGCCGGCAACAATATAAGCATAGAGTAGGTTCAGTCTCAGATAACGACATTATCAGACAAATATGAACTGTAATATGAATAATTTTTGATTCTCTGGTAATATTATTTCAAAGAGTATGGTCTAGACCTGCTCTATGAAAAGTGCAATGAGATATCTTTGTTATGAATGAAATTGAACTGAACTCTTCAGATTCAGAGGGTGAAAATACCATAAATCATTAATTTCACAAGACGATAGCCAATGAAAGTGTTTCTGTGATATTCAGCTTGTCATTCAGCCATATGATGTTCAGTTTTATTCATTGTACGTGATCCCTTGCAGCATTGAAAAAAGTTAGCTACAGTATAATGTTATACACCTCTCACACAAAGTAGGTCAAAAATGTATTTGGGTTAATATCCCATCTGCATATTTTTCCTGTGAAATTGTTGATTTTTAATGTTGCACCAAAAGAATTCCAAATGTTGAAAAAAAATGGGAACCTAAACAAAAAGGCTACTCTACTGTCACTTTCTCTGTGTTTGTATAGTTTATTGTGCAGGCACTATGGTGCACTACCCCTGAGGATTTCGTATCTAATCTGATTGCCAAGAAATTTGCGAAGTGCACTCCAGAGGGTAAACTCTTTTGGTTTGAATGATCTTGTTGCCTTACCTCCAGCGCTCAGTTTTAATGTGTAGAACTAAACGGCTTTAGACTTGTAGTGTTCCTGTCACTGTAGACAAAGGGTCCATCCCAATACCCTCACTTAGTTGCAAGTGCCTATTTGTGTGATGCATTTCTGGTCATTGCCATTGTGCCCAAACGGCCGCAGACTGCAAGGATGTGTGTGTTTGGCAGAGCTCACTGGGACACCCTTGATTAATAACAGCCTCCTGTCACATGCACAAATACATGGCTCATATATGCTCAAATGTACTTTTTTATGCAATGATTGAATAAATAGTATCAGCCATACAGCATTACAGCTACTCATCAAATCACAGTGAAATACAAATACATTCAGAAACCATGCATTGAGGAGTAATACGATGAATGGGCTAAAGCAATTCACTGAGTTATCTCACATTGTCATGTCAGCATAATTATGGGGCGGCTGTGGTTCAGGAAGTATAGCGTGTTGTCCACAGTTGGTGGTTTGATCCCCACCTCCTCCTGTCCACATGTCTAAGTGTCCTTGGGCAAGATACTGAACCCCAAATAATTGTTCCCATGGAGTTTGTGAGTGTGAACACGAATGGGTGAGCAAAAACCTTGAAAAGCGCAAAAAAAAAAAAATCATCTTTTGTGTATCACAAATTATTTTACATAATGAAAAGTGCTTTCTGCTTACAAATAAAATTAATCTTCCCAAGGTGCCCTTATTGCAACATGTGTGCAGTCAGTTGCTTTGATTATGTTTGGAAAGCCTGACATTGCTGCAAAAATGTATTTTGATTTTGGCCAGCTTACCTGCAGTGTGTATGGGAATCTAATGTACCTCCTAACACACATTACATTAATAATGCCCACACAATGGGCATATCACAGCTTAATGTTGACTGACATATTCGGACCTGTCGGCCAGCTTCCTCTAAAAATGTTCCAATTGCAAGGAACCCAACACTTGTTAAAACCTGAAGATTGACAGGAACTGTGAAGGAATAATATTGTATTTTAAAAATCACCGGTGATGCAAATGTATTGATCACAGGCTGAAATTAGCACCCGTCCCTGCCAAATGCGGGTAAGTTGTTGACAGTGGCAGGTAAACTGGCGGAAAGGGAAAATGCACAATAGAAAGACAAATGTAGTCAGGTTAGCATCTTGTGGCGAACACCACACGCGCCTGCGTCACACAGACACCCCATCTGAGGAGGTAATTCTGATGCTGTCAGAGAATCACTAAGCTTGTCCATTTTCGTTGGCAAAGTTTTCTATTGAGGGCAGCGCGGCTCTGTCTTCCTCCCACCATCCAAAGACATGCAGATAAGGTTGATTGGTGACTCTAAATTGTCCTAAATTGGTTGGTTGGTTGGTTGTCTATGTGTGGCCCTGTGATGGATTGGCGACCTGTACAGGGTGTACCCCGTCTTTCGCCCGATGGCAGCTGGGATTGGCTCCAGCCCCCAACGACCCTGTACACAGGATAAGCGGTTGACGATGGATGGATGAAAGTTTTCTATTGAAACTAAGAGATTCTTTTTTGCTTGCTGAGATCCAGAAAAGGAGGTTTTTGTTGAGATATGGACTCTAATAGACTCATTCATTGGTGGTGGAACTCTGGGTTTTGTATTGAGCACTGACTCTGTGGTGAACTTTGTGTTTCTTGTCCCCTGCAGGTTATGTACTAAAAGACATGGGTCCTTTGTGTATGCAAATATGCATATAATGTTTTTGTGCAGATATAGTGAACATTGAATGATACCTGGGTTAGCTGAATGTTATTACTTCATATAGCGCATAGTGCATGATTCTCGGCATGTGGTATCTAACAGTACAGAAAACTACAGTAATAAACTCATGTAGAAACAACAGTTTGGAACCTGTAGGCCTGAACCTCTGAACTTGATTATGGTCGACCACTGAGGTTCAATTCGTGTCCAGCTCTAAATGACTGAAAATGATGAAGTTGCTGCCGATATGTTGGTGTAAGCAGGTGTTGCTCCATCAGGGACCGGGCCCGTCGGCATGACTTTGTGATGATGGACGTCCTGTCAGCTATTGTCTGATGAAGATGACGCTACACAGCCAGGCCCTGGGACCAGGCAGATGACCTGATCCATCATCACACAGACACGCCACAGCTTACAACCAATGGAAGGGGCTTTTATTTTGCAAGCTTCCAATGGATGTGCTTGCGTCCTGGATTGCGCTTTCTAAACTAAAATGACATGATGTATCAAGGCAGAGGGGCAGAGCCAATCAATAGCTAGCCTGGTCAATGCATCACCAGGGCAGGACACTGTGATCCTGCTCTCCATCACTCTGCTCTTAGGAAATGGAACTAAGGCTTCTCTCTCACGTGTTAAACTCCCCCGTGGCTTTTCAACAACTACCCCACTACTAAAACATTTGCCTATTAAAGGCTTTTTAAAAGATAAATGGCTAGTCTTTGCATTTGGACCTAAATAGTGTATTTGGAGATAAGAAATTCATCAATTTCTCTACAATTACCATGTTCATTTTTAACCCCAACCACCCCAGACACAAACTGTTATGCCTGCCTCTGTCCGGCCAAGGTGCCGCAGAATCCAGACCCGCACCACCATGCCTCAAGACAGCTTCACCCTCAGGGTGACTGTTGACTACTGAACTCTTGAACTCTCAAGCTCATTACTGGCACTTTACTCATACCTTATTAACAAAACATATATTTTTACTACCAGTTTATAAGCTGTGCAACCATATATAGTACACTGCCTGTCTAAAATCTTACCATTACTTGTCTACATTACAGTTTATTCATTTTATCAGTGCTGTTCACCTGCCTACCACAGTATTATATTTTATTGTAATATATTTTATTCTATTATATATTAGAAATAAAAGGTGCTGTAAGTGTTATTTTCTTGTTAAAATAAGTGTTAAATAGCTCCACATTCTGACAGCCGTCACTGAAATCAGTAACATCGGTCTCAGAGTCTTTCTGGTGTGCAGTAAACAGAAATACATTTTCTAGTATAGAGACAGAGTTCAATTAAGTCCCACCCACACCCGGAGGGGAAAACTCTCGCTGACCATTGACTTTGTATGGTGTGAAGCTGCCTTGTCACTTACGTGTGCTAAAAACGCTGCAGAAAGCTGCTGTGTGATGGGATGCACTACCAAGAGGGTAAAGAACCCACCAGACAAAAGTGAATTCTGGCAATAAAATGTGAGGCAGCAGTAGGATGAATGGGAAAACACTCATGCGCCGACATGTGCAGCAGGCATTTTGTCACTGGTCAAATATCCAGATGTCAGTTTTATTTCTGGAAGTTAAGCTAAAGCTTAAGCTATTTTGACAGTCTGCAACTTGTATTAAAGTGGAATGTAGATACATCAGAAATCTATGCGGTATTATGCATAGCTAAAGTAGCATTTATCCAAGAAAAGCAAGGGAAGGAGAAGGACACCGAGAAAAACCAACAGTTGAGTTTGTCTATATACCTTTTCCTCTCTAGTGAGCTACAATAATCTTCAGACATGGTGAAATATAAAGTTTTTAGCTTTCTACAGGCATTTTGTTAGCGTTTCAGCATTTGGTTGCATATTGTGGTGCAAATCGTTTCCCCCCGTAGGGTGAACGTGGTCTCTATCCCATTTCCCCTTTTTCCAATCAGAAGAGAGCCCTGCAAAGAGGTAGTCCTATCTGCGCATTCACGTGCAGGCAGTCGAAGCTATGTACTGTAACTTTGGACTTTCTGAGTACATGTGTAGCCCTCTCAGGCTGTCACTGGTGGGTTTATTTCACTATGTTCAAATTGTTGCAGTTGTCTTCCACTGTCATTCCTTTTTTCTAACCCTCTATGCAAAGCTGTGGAGGATGAAATTTGGCGCTCTGATGCTCTCCGGGGGATCGATCCCAGAGGAATGATGTGCCTGTGAAATACCCTCACACAGCTAGTGTGACAGGCACTGTGAAGACAGAGGAAGGCCCTGAGATTGCTCTCTGTAGTAAACAAACAAACACTGGGAACGGCCGTGAGTGCAATATAGCATAACAGCCCCTGCGCTGGGCAGAGATGATGAGACGTGACTTCCTCCTCAGACTTGTGAGGAGGAGGAGGAGGAGGGAAAAAACATAAAACATTATCATTCTGGATCTGAAAGAACTAGGGATGCTTTTAGGTGTAAAAGGCCGCAAAATCTCCCATCTCCGTGGATCCCGAGACATGATGGAGCCACAGAAAGAGAGGATAGGTCGCTAACTCTCTTTACCAACGTCAAGAGTCAAAAGTAGAACAGTTTTGGTTGACAGACAGTGGAACCTGATCCAGGTTCAAAGGGGGCTTTAATCAGCACTAAATCTGATTGTGGGGCTAAGGAATGTGACACTGGGCTGTGTCTCTACGCCCCTCAGAAAGCATTTTATCAGAGGGTGGCTAAACACCTATCTTTTACCAAATCCTTCGTGACAGGATGAAACACAAGCTGCACAAGTTTTAACCATGCCCACAGCCAAATTCCACCTGCCACTAGCAGTTGAGGGATTGACATGTGAGGTAGGGGACACGTAATGGGATCCTGGCTCCATCAGCGCTGTCCAGCTGTCCATTTGGCTGTGGAAGACATTCTAGTAGATGCTGTGGATAGTATGCACAACATCCAGAGAGATGCCAAGCCTTTCTAAGCGTTCACGTTCAGCAGCCAGACCCACAAACGCTGGTCTATCACCGGGTAATTCCTGATTACTCCCTCTGCCTGAGAGAGAGCATCCCAGTGCCAAGGGAGTTCCCATGGGCAGCCTGATGTCACGGCATGCATGGAACCATCATGCACCTTGCACTCCGAGGCTATCAGGATCGCTGACAGCAGCTCCTACTGCACTTCGTCAAAGAACCGAGGGATCAGCGGGATATACGAGCATGCTGGGCAATGGCTGACGCCCACACGCATCCACTCCAAGCAGAGGATTGTCCCCTGTGCTCAGGGAGAACTAAAGAGTGCACTGCATGTTCTGCATGCAGGAAAGAGATCCACGTTCTGCCGAACCTGCTCCAAATCTGAGATCAGTTTGGGATGGAGCCTCCAGTCCCCCTGACAAGGACACCCTCTCGACATAATGGATCCCCCTCAGTGTGTGCGTGTGTGCACAGCCATCTAGCTATGTTAAGAACACGTCACTGAACGCACTCATCCCAGCCGATATATGTAGCCTGCTCTTAGTTGTGTGTTCTAATCACCATGTGGTGGCTCGGCAGCAGAGCAGCAAAATGTTGGGTTACCAGTTTATTCACCTGTATCACAGCTTCCACCCTGGAGTAACAGTATCATCCAGATAAAATTACACTCTCATCCACATCCTGTGCAATGGCTCCAGGGCTGTCTCCACACACCCAGAAGAAAGAAGGAACCGAACAGCAGACAGTTATGTATGGCATGTATGTGTATGTGGAAATATGCGTCTTTCCGGTCTATGGAAGTGAACAAGTTGCCCTGGTGAATACATTACAGCACGTGTTTGAGCGTCAGCATGCGAAAAGGTCTGTCCTTTATTGATTTGTTGACAGTGACCGAGAGTTCCAAGAGTGGGAAACCCTGGAAATGGCATTTTTCATCAGGAGTTCCTGCTCGTCCAACCGTCCATTAAACATAGGCATTGACACTGAGTAATACTCTTAAAGCGTGTGTAGATGTGTTTGATGCACTGCGGTTGTCATGGAGACAAGCCAAACCAGAGTCAGTGCTGCTGTTGCACTCTCTGGTGCAACCCATTGACCGGGCGCTGCTGGGAAGGATGTTTGTATTGTGCAGGGACAACGTGGTAGTCAGGGGTGTTCACACTCACACAGAGGAGAGGAGACGCTGTGTGTGGGCAGAGGCGTGTTTGCGCTGTCGACATGAGGCGTAGTGACGGCACTCGTGAGCACATTTTCACACACTGTTGTGTAGGGAAAACCTGTGTGTGACAGAGGAGATGTGCTGCTATGATTTCACGAGTCTGTGCTGTCCGTAAAGCGACAGGTTAGGGGCTGATTGCCCACACAGTGTGGGGGATGTGTGTGTGATAGCTGCGGCTCAGAGTGTCCCATCCCACTCCCACAAACACACGTCCCTGAAGAATGACCCATCCCATTCCATTCCCGGTAAAAAAAAAAAAAAAAACAGAAAAAAAAACAGAAAATAGCATTTATTTATACTAGAATGCATATTTATATATTAAAAACTGATCTATGATTCCTGTCCTGCCTGTTCCTGTTTACTTTTTTTCCCGTCCCATCCCAGTCCCATGATGTCCCCTGGGTGTGCCCCCAGTGAGCTGCCGTTGAGCTCCGGCTTCTCCATTTGGGGGATCGGAGCTATACAGCAAAAGGGACACAATGCCTGAGGTGTGAGAGCCAGGCTGGCATGCTCTGGACTCAGGCAGGACTCGCAGGTCAAAAGACATGATGTAGTCTGCCATATAGGACAAATACAGACACCACTCTCAGAAGACATCTTGTTCTTCAGTACCTTTGCTCTTTAATTCTGCGGCACTCGTAGGTTAGCTGAAGAAAAATGGCAGCTGATTGTCCAGTCTCAAGGCAAAAATAGTCATGGTGAGATTCTGAGCCACAGGTGGGCCTGAACTGAAGTTTTCATTGCTACATGAGCGTGCAAGGGATAAGCCCATTAGCCATAGCCTTAGAGGGTGATGCCTGTGCAAAATAGAACTACCTATTCCAGCGGTTCCAGGAATGGCTTACACCACCAAATATGTGGAACAAAATAAAGAAGAAAATAAAGCCAGGAAAAACATTTACATTGGTGTGGCTGTTGATAACTGGAAAAACCTTAAAGGTTGAAAAGTGATACGCAGCAAGCGTTACTGCGTCTGGACAGGTAAATTATATTTCATTCTGCAGTAGCTATATGGATATTTGTTAGTTTTTTTGGTGGTTTATACCCTGATATCAAATGTTTTATTTTGGCAAATAGGGACCTTGGGGTTAATGTTGAATATCTCCAATAATGTCCAAAACATCTTCATACTTTATTGCCAAAAAAAACCATGACCTAAAATAATAACTCTAGCACTTGGAAGTTAGCTTCAGTGCCACTGGTACTAGTACTACTACTACCAAATAAGTCAATTAGTTTTTTACGTATATGATGAAGACTTTTGACTCTTTTGTCTCTTAAGTTTTCAGCTCCACCCTTAGGTTTTTTACTTTGCTTTTTCTATGTTAGGTTAGGTTAGGTTAACTTTATTGTCCCCAAGGGGAAATTCTGCTTGGGCACAGTGCAGTGTTGCTTCATAAAAAACATCACAAAAGACATCACACATCACAAAACATGTCAACTAGAACCTGAGAAGCATGGACATGTTGTACTTCACAAGAGGAAAATATAAAAACAAAAGAAAAAGGACATTGTTGACAACATAGTTCCATGGATTAAAGTTCAAGTGCTAAAGTGCTTGAGGTTGTTCCACATTGCTCCATTGAACTGAAGTTGTATAAAGTGCATATGCTAAATTGCCAGTATGTTTATTGCACGTTGCCCTATTGCACCGAGATCACAAGTAAAGTACTGTAGTGCTCACATATTTATTGCACACAGCACTATTTTACATTGTTCAGCAGCTTAATGGAGGCTGGCACAAATGATAATTTTAGGCGATTGGATTTGCATTTTGGTACACAGAGTCTTCTTCCTGATGGCTGGGTTTCATATTTAGGGATGTTGAGGGTCTGATTTAATTTTCCTAGCCTGTTTCATAACTGCCTGGTCATACAGGCTCTGTATGAGCTCATAGTCTCTCCTCCCTATTATTTTCATGGCTGTTTTCTGCATGTTGGCAAGCTTGTTTTTCAACTTAACTGTTAAGTTGCTGAACCATGCATTATTCCCATATCTGATCACACTCTCTAAGATTACATGGTAGAAAATCATCATGATCTGACTGCCCACACCATACAACCTTAGAAGCCTTAGAAAATAAAGCCTCTGCTGCAGTTTGTTACACAGGTTATCAACATGCGTATTCCAGTAAAGAAGACTGTCAATGTGTACACCTAAATAGGACACCTGAGTTACTTCCTGGTTTTAATGACCACTGGCTCATGGTCGGTAACTGGCTTCGGGTCGAAGACCATCTCCTGTGTTTTTTGGATGTTTAAAATTAGATGGTTGGTGTCACACCATTTAACAAATGTGTCTATTTCGTGTTGGTACACAGAGGAGTCCACATCCTTGTGCAAAAGGATATATATATTTGTTAAAATGTACATTCCTACAGTCATTGGTGTACAATGTGAAGAGTATTGGTGATACAACACAACCCTGTGGAACTCCTGTGTTACGGTATTTGATCTCGGATAGCGTCCCATTGACCTTCACTTGCTCTGCCCTGTCAGTTAAAAAAGAATAAAGCCATTTAATCAAGATAGTATTAACTTTCATGTTTTTAAGCTTCTCTAAAAGCGCGTGAGTTTGACCTGTATTAAAAGCTGAACTAAAATTGACAAACAAGATTCTAACATAAGCTTCTATGTTCTCAAGTTGTAGCTAGTTTTCAAGCTGCGTGTGAGTGAGACAAAGGGGGCGGGGCTAAGGGCTTCGTAGACTAGAGATCCATATGCCCGTCGTGTCCTGATGGGGCTCAAAATGCTGAGCTGATTCGAGCATGTACACATGCATCAGCATACACGGACAGTTGACAACACAGAGCATCAGGGAGTAGTTTGTGTGTGTGTTTGCTTGTATCAGGCAGAGCCTGCATCTGAAAACACCTGGAACACCCCGGTCCAGGGCCAGGCTAGAGCTACAGTTTTTGCCAATGCAGAGCTCTATTGTAGACATTAATTTGGAATAGACCAATAGGCCTGGGGAAAAGGGGGAGTTGGCCCAACATTTTTATTAGTAGTAAAAAAATGTAAAGGAAGTCTCCCAGTACTCCTGGTGGCCAGTCCACTTCTGTGTGAAACTGTAGGATCAATTCCTACAAATGAATCTGCATCCTGCATAAGTGTAGGACACAACAAATTTGTTTCTTTGAATCCTTTTTCAAAAGGATACAGCAATGTGAAGAGTTAATACGTAAAAGAAACAGCAGTGAAAGTGATGAGAATGAATAATAAACATCGCCGTCTCCTCTGTGTTATTCAGACTGCCATGTGTTTCCCTCAAGGCATCTCACAAAGTAGATGCAGAATTCTCTCACATTCCACCAAATGTTAACTTGTCTGAATGCAGTCAGTACATTTGGCCTCATGGGCTTCATGCCACAGTATGTTGAGGGGATGTAAGTTTCTTTCTACTATCTTGTTATTTCTACTCTAGGAATATGTCTACTACTTCCTTCTGAGAAAGAATCAAATCAGCCAACAGTTTCCTGTCAGTGTCTGACATCCTGAAATATTAAAAGCAACATTGAAAATGCAGGAAAATGTTCACTCTTTGGAGGCTGCCCTGTAGTAACATGTAGAGGTGTAATTTGCAGGATGTGCATACCTTTCTCTCTCCTCCCAAATCAATCAACAGGCAAGAAGCTCCTCAGGACAAGAGTGTTGAAGGCACTGATAATTCATGTTGTTTTGTTTTTTTGGTATTCAGTTGATTTAACGGTAGAAACCCAAACTCTCCATTACATATGTCTTACAAATACAATTCTTCAACTTTGATAAAATAGTTTTGTTTAATTAATCAAGATAAAGGGACAAAAGAAGGCATTGGGTTAAAGGTTTGGAACTATGCATTGGTAGCTGTTATGGAAAGGAGTGTAATAATATGCACACCATACATAGGTGCCAGATCACAAAAGAATAAGTAATGCCCGCAAACTGACTACATGACAAACGTGTTCAAATAAGAAATAACATGTGGTTTAGTCACCCTGTCCCCCCAAATACATTTTCAGAGACATACTTGCTGCCGGCAAATGTTCACTGACAAATATTGTAGCACACTGAAGTTGGAGGGATACAGTTGGGATGAAAAGTGGGCAGACAAAGTCTCAGAGAGCCGTATCAGTAAATTATTTCTGTGTCTCATGCGCTCAAACGGCTCGGCCAGAGAAGGACCACAATGCTCATGCTCCATGGGCCCAAAAACATGGAAGCATGAGGAAGCTTTTGTGGCTAATGCGCCCAGTGAGCAACTTTTACCCAGGGATCAACAAGGAAGTAATGGGATGCCATCTTGTAACTATCCTGTTCTTCTAATATATGAGTGGGGGATTTGGGATAGACAAATGTTATGTGTAAGTTAATAAATTAAGTTTAAAAGTAAAAATTTCAAGTCTGTGGTTGATTTATGCATGCACGTGCACGTTTGTTTTCATTTAACATCATTTGGATGGTGTTAACACCCATTAGAGTAATGATAGCAGGTGTACCTGTTGACCTCATTTCAAGGTCAGTGCAGTTGAAAATTAAGAAAGCGCTAGTAGATCTTTGAGATAACACAACAGGTGTACTGCCCACTTAAGCTGCTGATGTTAGCAATTAACTTTTTTCCCATTGAAATCCGGAGAAGGCGAGCTTGAGAAAGGCCTTTTCTACATGGGATAGCATCTGGTATACACAAAAAAGGTAAAGTGAAAAAACATTTTTGCTCAAGTCCTCTATAGGTTCTCTGTAAATGAATTAGATTTGTACTTCTTTCTGATAAGGCTATAATGGTATGAAAGATTTTATTGGACTTTAATATTTGTAACCCACAGAAAACAATCCACAAATGTGTACTGGGTACTAGGTAGCGGTAGCGACATTGCCTCGCGTGAGTTGTAAGAATATCCACTGTAGTACCCAGGGTGATCAGTAGAAGATAACACCTTCTGAATACTTTATCACTGTATTTGCCCGCACGAACCTGTACGCAGGATATGCAGTTGAAAATGGATGGATGGATGAATCAGTGTATTTGTTCAAAATCCAATAAAATCTTCCATACTATGGCTAATAGAATCTACCACTGATTCATCATTTCCTGTGGCGACTGCCTTGTCTCACTAGATTCGTTTAAGGACGAGTATGTTTAGATCATGGCAAATGCAAATGTGTCCATATGTGTATGTCCAAACAGCTATCTGCCTACTACTACTGGATGGAGGAAGATCCACAAACACACAGAAACACACAAAGCTGTATCCATCACACAGCACTCCTAATGTTCAGATATGTCAAATCCCCTCTTTAGCCTTGAGGCTGTATGACATCTAATTCAGTCTTACACAGGGCTGATAATGACAGTATTGACTGGGCTTTTGTTCTCTTCTCTCTTTCTGTCTGTCTTTGAGCATAGACAGGACCGCTTCTTTTTAATGCATGGCTTGCTTTGTGGGCCTCACAGCCCTCTACACCCTCTCCCCACCTCTCTGCCCTGTAGGACCAGCACTAATCTGCCACCACTTTCACCAGTAGCTGTCACCACATGTGGGCTGGAGGAGGAGATGAGGACAGACCACATCAATTGTGAATTAGTCTAAATGAAAGTGTTCACCCAAAGTACAAAAAAATTCTCTCTTACCTCCAGTGCACTGGATCCCAAAGTGGGTATACCCTCATTGACTAAACTCCTGTCTGTGAAACCTCATATTTTAACAACTTTGCTAACACAGCCAAACATCAAGCTAGCGCAACAACACAAGCCGGGTAATAAGTTATTATTCCAGCCGCCTTTTAAAGGAGCACACTGCTGCAATGAGGTCACACTGTGCCTTGGTCTTGGAGCTTGAGATTTGACTCTTTTAGATGATTTTATATCTACCAAAAAAGCCACAAGCTCCATGTTATCATTATCCCGTGCTGCCTGGCTTTAGCCCAAAATCTTTACCTTACTCAGCTGCAGTGACCTGGTGAGACAGAAGGAAAAAGAAAATAAGCTCATAACTCATACCTAGGGGCAAAGCATCTTTAGTGTTATGTCCGAATGAGCTGAAAGGTCTGTGGAGATGATGCAAGCGAGCATGGCCCCCCTTAATACAGTCTTCAAAGAATATATACAAATGTTGTATGCTGTCTTATCTCTGGAATGTTTTTCTGCATCATTGATCGTTGTTTACCTTACAGTGTCCACATGTCGCAAGTGGCTCCTTTTCCCTTATGCCAGCCTGTCCTCCCAACTAAACCCAAATCAAATTGGCCACTCTGTCACAGCCTTGCCCACAACATTACAAAATATCAAGGCCATTTTTCATAATGCTGATGAGGATATTGTTTTCCAACTCGCTTGCAGATAAGTCAACAGTCTCCTCAAATCCCAAAAACAAATTGAATTAATGTCATATCAATAGCTCTGTGTAATGTTTGTGTGTAGAATGAATCGGGATCAGGTAGGATGTATAATACTTTTTAGCCTTTATTTCTGACAGGACAGCTCCAGAGCGACAGGAAATGTGGGAGAGTGAGACAGGGGACCACATACAGGAAAAGACTGCGTGTCAGATTTGAACCGCGCCGCTCTGGCAAGGACTAAACCTTTGTACATGGAAGTGTGCACTAGCGATGAGCTAGCCGGCATCCCAGGTACGATTATTAAAGATTTTAATAATGGAAGCAAGGCACTGCATACTGGAAACAACAAAAACACTTTTTCCTTTTTCTATTGTGTATTAGCCCACAGTACCATTTTGTGCTTCACTAGCAAGGACCACAATCAACAGGTATGATTAAATGATTTATTGATAAACGAACAGAAGCTGTATGAAGCTTGCAGTAGCTGAATAGACATTAGAAGGTGTTGTGGGGAAGCTACGACAGGGAAATCCGCCGTAGCTCCCGGGCACGACGGACCCCCTATAAACCTATGGAGAGGAGGTAGGAGATCAGGAGGCAGGACAGAGAAAGGGGTGGGAGGGAGGGATGCAGGATACGAGGGCGAAGGGGAGGACTTAGGACGTGTGGGTATTTATGGAAATGCTGGCGATGACGTGCTTGATGTGTGGTCCCACTCCTGAAACTCTGCTAATTAGCACCACTTCATTAGCAAGGACCACAATCAACAGGTATGATTAAAGGATTTATTGATTAACGAACAGAAGATGTATGAAGCTTGCAGTAGCTGAATAGACATTAGAAAGCATTGTGGGGAAGCTACGATAGGGAAATCCGCCGTAGCACCTGGGCACGACGGACCCCCAAAAGCTTCCAGTTATTTGAGAGAACATTGGGTGATCTGGGATCTCGAGATCTTAGTGTAGTGGTGCTAAGCTTTATAAGCCCGGGGTGCATGATCTGTATCGGATGCTCGGGAATGACGCTGCGGTAGCCTGAATGCTAGCTCAGATCCTGGAGGAGTGACCGAAGTAACGGATGGGAGAATACCTTGTGAAAGAGTACCTTTGGCGGAGCTGCTGGTAGAACCATAATTGAGTAGCTACTAGACCGGTCTCAGACGATCTCGCATGGTTGTGCGCCGGATTTCCCTATAGTTCACGAGGGTCTTAGAGGGTTCAGAGATGACTGGACTTTGAAGTAAAGATTAAGGTAAGCTGGCCTGATTGACTGGACTTCGGATCGCTTTGGTAGAAAGCGGTGTTGTTTGAGGAATGACTCAATTTGCGGGCATGAGATGCAGTGAAATGAAACCGAAGAGAGCGAGCGTGGATGTGACAGCTAAGGTTCAAGTCAAGTGAGGGATGCTGTAACTGGCGCAGATGGTGTGGATGCAGACCGGCCGGAGAGTCTGCTGTAAGAGGAAGGCTGCTGGGGTCTTGAAATGTCTCTTGACGTTGAGTGCCTCTAAGAAGTTGGGTTATCCGGGAATGCGTTTGGAAGCCAGTGCTTCCGCTAAGATGGACTTCAGTGGATTGCGTTTTGTTGCCACTGTCGGCGTGTTGGTGAAATGAGAAGTGGTGATGAGATTGAATGACGGGCAGGTCGTGTTGTGCTTGTTTTGACGGTGGCTGAGTTCTTCGAAGCAAGCCTGTAACCCGAGAGAGGGCTATGCTGTTGGTGGTAGAGTTTCGGGGACCATTTCCCTGCAATTAGTCTTCTTTGTAGAACCCCCAAAAACCTGCCGAATATGTGGCGGCGGTGTACAATTGGTATCTTGGGGTGTCACGGTTGTTTGTGAAAAGCTGAACCAGTCCCGTTGGCTAAGGTTGAGCCAATGGGCAATGGGTTAGAATTAGACCAGGAACCGCTTGGGGGACATGTTAGGGTTGTGTGGTCGAGTGGGCCCTGGTTACACCACTGAAGCAAGCTGTGGCTTGGGAGCGGTGTGGATTTTTAGTAAACCTGTGCCTCTGACTTGGGGACCGAATCTAGAATAATGGCCAAGTAATCGTTTTAGTGTATGGAGAAGGTGGGCGCAACTTTTCGGAGTGAGTTCCCTCAACCGGGCGGATGTTCTCCCTTTTGGGTAGATGTGCCCTTCGAGGGATCTTTTAATTGGCGGTTGGTGAGGAAAAGGCATGATAGGAAGAACAAGATATCATGTAGTTTACAATGTGTTTGAGTAAACTAGTGAGCTGAAGAATGGGAGATGGAGATGAAGAACAGGAGATGAAGAATTAGGATTAGCTGATGGCGGCGTAATGGGTTAAGACCAAAATTAGAAATGGAAATAACTTGGTTCTGTTAGGGCTATGGGTGCCAGTGCCGGAGCTTCTAGCTGTAGTTGCTGGACTGGTAATGATCCTGGCATCACGGTGCCAGAATCCCAGACTGGAGCGACCTGCAGAGATTGATGGATGTGGGCTGTGAGGGGTTTTTGCATTCCGGTGCCTAATAACCCGACTAAGCTAGCCCGAAACTGTTTCCAACTACGAATTGGATGGTTCTATGTAACGAACTGACTGGTTCAGTCAGATTGGGGATGACTGGGAGTGAGCGGCATTCAGGTGCCAGACCCCTTTAATTTGAAACGATCGTTTGTTCAAAACAACTTTAGTTTAAATTGCAGTTTGTTTGGAATGACTTTGCTTTGAAATGGCTGTTCGATCGAAACAACTATCCGTTGGGACAACATTGGCTCTGAACGACATGGTTTAAATGAATGGAAACGACTGTTAGCTGGATGTTAGCTTGAAACGATTGTTCGCTTGAAACGATTGTTCGCTAGAAACGCTGTTCGCTCAAACCTATTGTTATCTGGAGACAAATGTTAGCTCAAAATGAATATTAGCTCAAAACTAGTTTTGCTCGAAAGCTAGGAAACGACTGTTAGCTTGAAAGACTTAAGAAGAAACTAATGTTTACTTGAAAATGACTATAGCTTAAACCAAATTAGCTAGAAGATGACTGCTTGGAATGACTTAGTTGGAAAATGGCTAGGAAGCTAGGAAATGACTGTGGCTCAAGACGATTGTTAGCTCGACACAACTATGGCATGAAATGACTATGGCTCGAAACGACTGTTTGCTCAAAGCGACTTAGCTAGATACGACTGTTTGCTTGAAAGGATGTGGTCAGATAACGACTTAGCTAGGTAATGACTCTTTACTTGAAACGACTTGGCTTGAAAACGACTGTTAGCTCGAAACAGCTGTTAGCTAGCTCAAGGTTTGCTCTAACGGCTGTTAGCCCGAAGTAAGCGCGAAGCGGCTGTTAGCCCGAAGTAAGCGTGAAGCCGCTGTTAGCTCAAGGTAGCTTGAAGCTGCTGTAAGCTCGCTCGAAGTAAGCGTGACGCGGCTGTTAGCTCAAGGTAAGCGCGAAACGGCTGTAAGCTCAAAGTAAGCGCGAAACGGCTGTAAGCTCGCTCGAAGTAAGCGCAAAACGGCTGTAAGCTCGCTCAAAGTAAGTGCGAAATGACTGTAAGCTCACTTGAAATAAGTGCGACGCGGCTGTTAGCTCAAATTAAGCTCAACGCGGCTGTAAGCTCGCTCAAAGTAAGCTCGACGCGGCTGCAAGCTTGCTCGAAGTAAGGGCGAAACGGCTGTTAGCTCGAAGTAAGCGCGAAACGGCTGTTAGCTAGCTCGAAGTAAGCGCGAAACGGCTGTTAGCTAGCTCGAAGTAAGCGCGAAACGGCTGTCAGCCCGAAGTAAGCGCGAAACGGCTGTTAGCTAGCTCAAAGTAGGCGCGAGACGGCTGTTAGCTAGCTCAAAGTAAGCGCGAAACGGCTGTTAGCTAGCTCGAAGTAAGCGCGAAACGGCTGTAAGCTCAAAGTAAGCGCGAAATGGCTGTTAGCTAGCTCGAAGTAAGCGCGAAACGGCTGTTAGCTAGCTCGAAGTAAGCGCGAAACAGCTGTTAGCTAGCTCGAAGTAAGCGCGAAACAGCTAGCTGTTAGCTAGAAGTTAGTTTGAAATGGCTTGTAGCTCGAAATTAGCTTGAAACGACTATTAGTTAGCTTGAAGTTAGCTCGAAACAGCTGTTAGCTTGAAATGACTTCGCTCGTAATGATTAAGAACTCGAAACAACTGTACTTGAGCGATTAGCTTGTATGTTGCTAGCATCAGTTATAACAGAACTGTAGATTGCTATTGAAAGATAAGACAATGACTTTTCGGATGGTTCTGTGTAATGGACCATTTGGTGCGGTCAGGTTAGTGGTTGATGGGAGCAGACGGTGGGTAACCCGGTGCCTAATGTCCCTACAGAGGCTGCTGAGGTTGTTCGAGGTGTACGACTGGGCGCTAGCATCTCGGTGCTGGGGCCCCCTATGGAACTGGCTGCTGTAGCTGCTGGAAGTGTCCAGCTGTGGCGGTGGTGTCCCAGTGCCGAAGGCCCCTAATGAAGCCTGCTGCTGTGGTTGGTAGATGTAGACAGCTGGGGTGCTGGCATATCCCAGTGCTGGGTACCTGAAGCTTCGGGAGCTGGATGGCGGGGTGCTGACGACTCGATGTGGTTGTCCTGTGTGATGTAGGCTGCTGGTGCGGTCAAACCCGATGAGAGGTGGAGGCTTGGAATTCTGGTGTTGGTTGACGTCCTGTTTTGCTTTGGTACCGACTTCTTTGCTATCTTGAGATGGAGGTAATATGTGAACTGTCCTTTTAACAGTGGCACTGACGTCACAGCGTGCGTAATGCGCCACCTGGAAAGGAGCTGGTGTTGACGGAACTGAATGCATGGCACGCTGACATCATAGCTGATAGCGTTTTCTGAAGAGTGGCTATAGTTTGTGTCTTGATTGTTCGTGAAGACTGTGTGACCCGGGACCTCGCTGGCGCGTGGAAACGCTGTGATCAGCTGTTTGATGAGAGGCATAGGATTCTTCAGGTGCAATGTTTCTGATTATTGAGGACCGTGGAAGGCGGATGGCGTTAAGGCTGGACTCACCTGCTCCCTGGCCAACTTTAGGAATGTAGAAAGCGGGGCCTCAAGCGTAGAGACGGAGGAGAGAATTCGGCTTCTGGTGCTGGGTCTGCTGACGTGAACATGGAAGATGTCTCGAGTCCGTCCGAATAATTCAGCGTCCGATGGGGATAGCGATGTGCAGACACTTCTCAAAGAGGTAAGTGGATGGAAGTAGCTGGTAATAATTTGCGTTACTGGATGTTATGCTCGACGTGATGTTGCTTGGTCTCGGTTCGTGTGCGGAATGTGAGGGCCATGCAAGATACAAGGGCGAAGGGGAGGACTTAGGACGTATGGGTATTTATGGAAATGCTGGCGATGACGTGCTTGATGTGTGGTCCCAATCCTGAAACTCTGCTAATTAGCACCACTATAATGTAGAACAGAATATTTACTGACTTAACAAAACATCCCCCTTTCCTTAAGAATCGTTCTTCTTATAGTGGAACATTTCTTTCAAGGTCTTTTCACCTGAGGCAAAATAACAATGTAAAAAAAACTTAAACTCCTATGCATTATTATAACTGTAACATTTTCACAATAGACTGCCTGTTTGTTTCCAACAGAAATCAACTATATATTAAGGGTGTTCCATTCACCAAAAAGATCTTAATAAGAACATCTGTTATATCTACCATTTCCTTTAAGGCAGTCTTTAACAAGGGAAATCACAGTCAGAACATGCATTTTATTTTCTTATCTTGTTCTGTTAAGTCTCATAGTCCTTGAGCATCTTGTGTGCTCTAGCAGTCTCTAGCGGTCCTCGCCTCCTTAGGCCTTTCCAATTGTTCTTTCAGTGCTAGTCCTTGGCTGAGCTGAGGATTTGGGAATTCTGCTAGGTACTGAAGCCAAATGAGAAGCATGCCATGATTTTACATCATCCAGGATGTACTTGCTTTTTGATCATGATGGGGGCAGATCATTTCTGATGCCCCTTTAGCACATGCACTGGTTTGTTTTTTGGTGCTCTACAACCACAGTCACTGCAGGCTTGTAGTGTTCTTTTAATGCAGCAATGGCTGATGCTAGGTTATCACCGTTTTCTGGCAGAGAAAGATTCGCAGTCCTTCTGAGCCTAAACAAGGAAGAGCTTGTCTACTTGCCATTACCGCCATTTTGAACAGAAAGCGCAAATGGGACAAAAGCACAAAACCCACAGAGACACAACCCAGAAAATAAGCATTTCAAACTAGTAGAACTGTAACAAAAAAAACAACTGTGTGATTATGTGGTCTCATTCTAGTCTGAAAATACTGTGAACCTATGGTGGACAGTGCTGATAAACAGAGTTGAATGGTTAACAATAAACAATAACACCTATTAAAGGGTGGTATTATGCTTTTTGGCTTTTTCCCTCTCCTTTTTTGAGTTATATACCTTTTTTTGTGCCTGTAATATGTCTGCAAAGTAAAAAAGTCCAAAGTCCAGCCCAGAGGGAGTTCCCATCTCCCACAGAAAACTTTGGTCTGAATTGCATAAAAACAGCTCGTTTGTAGTCCAGCCTTTCATCCCTGTGATGACACAGGGAAGAATGGTAAATGCGCCTCATAACGCTCGCCAAGCGGCTACTCTGACACGCCCTCAAAAACACTGGTGGAAAAACACTGAGCTGCAGCACACCTCCTCTCCCTTCCAAACACTAGCTACCCTCCAAGCAGTCAATGGACATGAAGTTGTTACTGTGATGTAGAGACAGAGCTCAGTTAAAACTTTATGGATGAAAGATACATTTGTTACAGATTAATAACTCGCCACTCTGAAACTCTTGCTCCAGTCCAAGTTGCCAAGCTGTTCGGCAACATGTAGCTTACAGCTGAATTGAAGCTGTTTACTGGATTCTCATTGGCCCACCCTTCTCTACTTCTGATTGGCTATTAGTCCTTAACTAGGAACTGCGCATGTGCAACTCCCAACAAAGATCATTTAGAGACCAGATGTTATCACTCCATAGCTAAAACGAAGCGTTCAACACAGGGTGAAAAGAGGACCTGCAGCAATGTGACAGTATGACAAAAAATATTGTTTTTTTTTATTAATTAAACCATGTAAACCTGTTCCGGTACAACCCCTAAATACGATTATGAGCCTGAAAATGAGCATAATAATTACATTTGTTATTTGTGATATTGCTGTAGTGAGAGCAACAAGCTGTGGGACTACTGAGTTGCCTTCAGTCCAAAATGGCGGAGGCATAGATCTAGGAGGTCAGGTACTTAACTGACCCCTCTGGCTGTCTGACCAACTCTTGCAGCACAGGGTCATAGCTTGCCAGCAGCTCAATAATAACAAGGACATTCCAATTGTTTGGCTTTCCTATGCCCCCAGAATGCTAGGTTGCAAATAGCCAGTGTCACATCCACTATGCATTCCAGCACTTGTCTCCAAAAGATTGCTTGTTTTAAAACTGCTCTGGTTGAACCTCTCCTGAAAAAAACAAATTTAGATCCCTCCATCTTGAATAATTACAGACCTGTTTCTAAATTGTCAGCTTTATCTGAAGTCCTAGAAAAAGCAGTCTTCAAACAATTAGTGGCACATCTGTCAGACAATAACTTGCATGAAATATTCCAGTGCTAGTGTTCCATTTTAGTTTTGTGGACCTCAGAGCTGCATTTGACATTATCGATCACAACCTGCTCATCGGCGGACTGGAAAAGTGCAGGAATCAACTAATCAACTTCAAGTGGTTCAGGTCCTACATATCCACCTACATTTGGGTGGCTGTGGCTCAGGAGATATAGTGGGTTGCCTGTTAATCAAAAGATTGGCGGTTCAAACCCCTTCCAGGCTGCATGTTGTGTCCTTGGGCAAGATACTGAACCCTGAATTGCCCCTGGTGGCTGTTCCACCCATGTATGAATGTTGTTTTCTGTTTGAGCACTCAGGTTCAGTGTGTGAATGTGATGTAGTGTAAAAGCGCTTTGAGTGGTTGCAAAGACTAGAAAGGCGCTATACAAATACGGAGCATTTACATATCTAACAGACATTTTCTCTGTGACTATGGCCGGCTCAGTTTCATCCAGCATGGGCATGCAGAGACTTTTTCTGTCTATTTAAGACTTTTTAAGACCTTTTTAAACCACCTAGGATGAAACTTAATGCCAACTGCACTGCAGTATAATTATAAGAAAATTATTATTTACGAAATTACCTGAATTTGATAAAACATTTTATTATAATACTCACATTTATATTTAATGCTCTATAGCCTTTTGGGGTGTGTTTTACTCTGATAACATAAAATGAATCAAGGACAGCATCTAAAGCAGGGGCGGGCAATTCATTTTTACAAGGGGCCACATGAGAAACCTGAACTGTGTTGGAGGGCTGAACCCTTAAACTTAATTCTGCTCAATATTCATTTTCTCCCATTGTAAAGAGCAGTGAATTATACATTTTAAGTAGCTGTTCCTGGTTATCATAAAGATTGTTGTGGTGTGGGGACAGAGTGGACCCAAACGCAACACTCGGGAAACACAGGCTTTATTGAAGGGGAAACGGGGTTGAGGGAGTGGAGGTGAGGGAGAGGCGAGACGCCGGGGGAAACACGGGCACGGGAACCATGGTGACTGATACAAGGGAGCCAGGGGCACTGGGGACCGAGGAAGTAAGGAGGCACGGGGAGGAGCCGGGAGGGCGCCGTGGAAGAGGACCGAAGGGAGAGGGCAGGGTGGCGAGCCCAGCTGACGGAACGGAGGACGGAGGTGAGTGGACCTGGAGGGGAGACGGACAGACAGACAGGGTCAGACACTGGGGAAACAAAGTACAGGAAAACAGAAATTGCACAGAATACTCAGAGCTTGAGTGGTGAAGTGGCACCGGGTAAGGAGCAACGAAGATCAAGCAGGGGTTGACTGGAGAACTGGGGTAGGATTGCTGGCAGGTGTGGCAGGCAGAGGAGGTGGCTGACAAGGTGCAGGTGCGGGTTGTTGGCTGGGCTCAGGAGCGGAGGGAGAGAGAGAGGGAGAGCACACGCAGGGGAGGAGACACAGGGAGGCAGGCAGAGTACAGGAAAAAACAACACCAGGGGAAAACAGAATCACAAGCAAAAAGGGAGAAATAAACAGGACACTCACTGTCAGCCGGGCTGCCACCACAACAAAGGATATTCTGTAAACATATTAAATTGTGTTGTAGGTCAAATAGGAAGATACTCCTATAGAAGTAATTAACAGTAAAAACAAAAACAATCATTACATCCATGTTTCATTTTATTTTTAACTAGATAATCTTCACAAACACTTGGGTGTTTTGAGGTATGTTAAAGCTTTGCAAATGATCAACTTTAATAATGCAAAAACAATGCAATACATGCTTTTTTTCAGTTCATTTTACTTGTTCAGTGAGAGAAATCCAGTCTGGCTTGGTGTACCACAAACTAAGCACACCGCTTTACCTTTGACTTCTTTAAATAAATATTTAGCAGGCTAAGTCTTGTTGAAAACGCGGCATTCGGTATCAACTTTTCTTTTTTTGTCGTGAGCTGACATTTTGAGGGTTAACTAGTCAGCATCACGTTTTTGAACTCTGTTCACGCAGACACCCCATGGACGTATAATACGCATGTGCGTCACAAAAAAAAAGGCACAGTTTTCAAAATAAAAGCAACACAATTGTATAGCATTAACGGTATAAATTATATTGTCTAATATTTTTTCATTCATGTTCTGATTGACCTCACCCTCATGTGGGCCAGACAGGGAAGCCCAAAGGGCCGGATATGGCCTTAAGATACACTAAAAACTCCTGGGCTATTTCTTCAACCTATTTTCTGGGTTATAGGGCTAATATTTTGGCCCAATTCCTGGGTTGTTTGGGTTTCTGGGTTATTTTTCAAAGAATAACCCATGTTCTGAGTTATAGGGTTGGCTTTCTCTCTCTCAAATTCAAATTAGCTTTATTGGCATGAAAGCGACCACCCCGCAGTTGTTCTGGAATTTTCTCACAACAGTCGTTTGAAATAACCGTTGCTTCGCGCTCGATCCGTTGTGGCCTGTGCTTCTTCGGTGCAACTTTCTCGTGTATTCAAGGTAAGCAAGTATTTTCATTGTTGATGTAACGTAAACTTTTCTGTGTCCATGTCCCTGTTTTGCTGAAAAAATTACCATGGCTTAGTTGCTACGTTGAGACTAGCATTAGCCCTGGTAATTCTGTGGTTGCCATGTACATCTAACTATTTTAAAGTCCGTGTAAAGTCACACATGACATGACACAACCAATGTTTGAAGACTTTAAGCCTTAAATTCAATCCAGTTATTGAATGTTTGAGAGTTGTTTATTTTTATATTTTTTATATAGAGTTTATTTTAATTTAATGCAATTAAAAATGTAAAAGTGCTTGAAGTGTGTAATATTGTCACGGTCACCCCTAGTCATGTCTTCCTTTATTCTGTTTTCCAGCCACTCATCTGTTTCCATTGTTTCTGTCATTTAGTTCATCTGCATCACCTGTGTTTAGTTAATTACCATCATCATCATCTGTCCCACCTGTGTTCTGTTAATCATTGTTCATCTGTGTTAGTACAGTATTTAGTTCCTTCAGTTCAGTCAGTCTTTGGCCGTTCTACTTTGTAGTCTTGTTTAGTGTGTGTACATCCTGCCTGTCTGTACCTTTTGGATTTACTTTATTAGTAAAACGTTTGAATTGGAACTTTGGACTCCTCCTCTTCTTCTTCTGCCTGCACCTCACTGTGACAGATATAATGTAAAACAAAGTTTTATTTTCTGAAATAAGGCATAAGGTATAGTAACCCATGTGAGGTTATTTTTGACCCAACTCCTGGGTTAAAAAGGGACCAACTAACTTCTGGGTTATTTCAACCCAGATATTGGGGTTGTTCTTTTGACACAGAAGTTGGGTTATATTAACTACAATGTTTGTTTTTTTTTAACCCAACATTTGGGTAAGGTATTAAACCCAGAATTTGGGTCAAAATGAATAACCCAATTTTCTGGGTTGAAATAACCCAGCACTCACACTCGCCATAGTGTGGCTGACTCGCACGCCGAGCCGCTTGTTGTGCTAACCTCAGCGCCACTGCCCTCAGCCTTGTCCGCATCGCTGGCCTTCTGAACTTCAGACACTTGCCCATTCTGAGTCGACCAGTTAACGTTAGATTGTTAGTAGCCCATCAGAGATGTTTTGTTGTCTTTCTCGACAACTGACTGATTCACGCCTGAGTTGGATGCCCGAGCTCAGGCAGTGCGAACACTCCAAAGGCCAGAGCGGAAAGCGAAACACTGACGTAAACAGTAACATTACCGATACTGCCGTATAACATCCAAGTCACACCAAACGGAGTAAATTATAAAGTCACACACACAAAGTATTTATTAATGACATTACTGCATTTATTTACTCCTACGAAAGGACAAGAAAAAATTTAAGACCTTTGTAAACGAAATTTAATACTTTGTTAATGAAATTTAATATTTTTAAGGCCTTATTTTTAGAATATGAAATTTAAGACTTTTTTAAATACTTTTAAGACGCCGCGGGTACCCTGCAGTTAGTGGAAAAAACAAATGATCAACCACCACGATGAATTAATTTTGACATTAATATTAAGGTTGTCAAAATGATTGAAATATAGAAAAAATAAGCCTTATGCAGGATTAATTGTAGTAGACCATTTATGATCCGCAAATGGGCTGGCCGACTGGTTCGTCAGCTGCGGTGGAATGCCAAAGATCTGGAAAAACTCATCCATGCTTTTATCTCGTCCTGCCTCGACAGTTGTAACTCCCTATATGCCAGTGTAGTGAACATAGGGATGTCTCTCAGATTTCACAGGCACACTGCAGCATTTATGACCCCCTCAATTTCCAAAGAGGGGGGTTGGAAAAGCCTCTCTAAGACTCTTTGGATATTGCCATACTGACTTCACTTTCCCCTGATAGTAAAGGTGTCACTATGTAGACTTGCCAGACAAGAAAATAACTCTTCACCTCTGAGAAGATAGTCTTATCAGGATAATGAAGTCACAAACAGATGTGAATAATTATGTTTTCTCTTTGATTGCTAAAGCAAGAGAACACACACACACACACACACACACACACACACACACACACACACACACACACACACACACCTTCCTCTCAGCAATGTGGCCAAGATAAGGTGCCAGATGCCCATCATAAAAGATGGAGTGACTTTCCTTAAAAGGAAATTAACTGCTGTATCCTTATTTTTGAACCAGATCTGATTTAGGGATAGGCATCTGTCTTGATTGCACCTGCCCACGGACTGCAGATGGGAATTAGCTTTTAGCTCTATTTTGTACAGTACTTAGATTGTGCATTGTCCCTGTTAAATAAATAAATAATCATTCATTTTCCACAACACAGAATGTCTTGATGTTTAACACAATTTTTCTGTGATAAAGAATCGATGTCGAATAAAATATAGTAATCCCCTTTAGAGAAGTTAAGTGCCCTAGTGATCCGTTAGCGTTTTACTGTTGTGTTTTCATTAGATCACATTCTTCACATCACTATTGCCAATAAGATCAAGTTTTTGTCATCATTATATCTGCTATTTGTTTGCACGTTGTCTGTGTGTTTTCTTTGAAATAGAAGACAAGGTCTATGGAAGGAATTCAATTCCTTCTGAAGAAACTGACCAAATTAATAATCTAGTTATAATTACTCCGATTTAAGGTACCATGTTTTCCATAAACTGTGGTAGTGTTTCTCCTACACCTGTCTCAGTCAGAAATCAATTCATCGCCTACAATTAAATTTCCTCTAATTACTTTTATACTTTTAAGACATAGGCTGGCACCTTGATATGTCTCTAAACGTTTATCCCCTATTAGCTAAAAACCAAAGGAGGCAGGGCCTTTGCTGTCAGGGCCCCTACAGTCTGTAACAATCTACCAGAGGAGTTCCTGGTTTAATCTCACTTCTTAAGACTCATTTATACAAAAAAGCTTTCATGTATGATGCATATTTTATCTCTCCACTATTTGTACACTGACTTGTTTATGTTGAATTCAAACCACTGTGTGATGTGTAATTTATTTTTCCGTTAATTGTACGTTGTTTTGTGTTATATGTTTTGTATGTTGTACACCGTGTGTGATACTAATCTTTATTCGACTTGTCCACTTGTTTTACATTGATTGCTGTAAAGCACTTTGTTACCTGTCTTGAAAAGTGCTATACAAATAAAGCTATTACTGTTGTTATTATTACTACTACTACCAATGCTGTGCCCGCTCACAGGGGCCTCCCCATGCTTTTTAGATCAAAATGTGCATCTCACATTGATTTCACAAACAGCAGTAATAACACTGAAACAACATAATATTAGAGGACATACTGGTAGATATTAAGCGCTTCCTTAGAACTTCAAAAACTCTTACAACTCAGTTTCAACACATTTGTTTCTAACATAGGCAATATCAAACCTGCGTTTATATCCCATGGTTATGATATAAAGTTTTACAGCAGCATCTAAAACATTTTACTCAAAGTGCCTGTAAGGATGCAGTCGCTCTTGTTCTGTATTATGTGTCCATCCCCTTGATAACAACCCCACAGAGGTTAAATAGCTAGGATTCCTTGCAGGTCATTCAGAAGTGAAGAAGCTTCTTGGATGAGATGTGAAACATCTACAAGTATCTTCAGCCAAGTCCAGTTGCCCTTGATTTTAACATTCCCTGCATTAACAACACAGACACCCTGCACCAAATCATATGCGTTATTGACAAAAGGTAAAGTCAGTCACACTGAGCAGTGCAGAGCCACCACATATAATAACTTTTTCCCATGAAAACATTTAGACCTATGTTACATATTTTCTTGAGTTGTGTACCTACATTATCCCAAATGTTTTCAAGAATTTGCAAACACAGAGAAATGTGTAATTTTAATCAAGTGTGTTTCATTTGGTCGCCTGTCAGTGGCGTCATGTCGCCTTTGTGCATGTTTCAGTTTTGTAGTTGTGCGAAGCTATCATAAATTGACTGACTGTATTGACTGATCCAGTTTTAAGTAACAATTTTATGGTACTCATTTTTGATCTTCGTTGTTTTTAGGGCCCGAGCACGAACCGTACGAGGTCCCTATTGAAACTGTATGGATTATTTTTTTCTTTCTTCTTTTTTCTGCAAAGTAAGCTCAATTTTGGGGGCCTAAACATACTCAAACTCACCAAACTTTGCACACATGTCAGAAGTGGTGAAAAATTTCGTATTTTACGGGTTTGGGCGTGGCAAAATGTGGCGTGGCAAAATGACTCGCTAGCGCCACCTAGAAAATTGGAAAAAATTAGCCCCTTGTCCACGTTCAACCTAAATGCACGAAATTTTCTGGGGACATGTATTATGTCCAGACGCACAAAAAAGCCTCAAGAACCCATATCCTGAACTCAACAGGAAGTCGGCCATTTTGAATTTTACGGCCATTTTTGGATGATTTACACACTCTGTTAACTATTTCGGAATAGTTAAAATAAATATCATTCAGAGTTCAGAGAGCAGCTTTTAGCCTTTAGGAGGCAATCTCAGAATGAGGGACTGACTGGACCTGCAATAAGAGATGAACTTGTTACTTGTTAATACTTTTAAATGGTTCACCTCTGATGATTGTGCCTTTGTAATTAATGTACAAGTCAAGTGCAAAATATAAATAAATATTTATATAGGCTACAGTAAGATAAAAATGTTGTAATATTTGGAAATTATTTTCATTTTGCCTAAATTCCACCCTGAATCCAGTCTTCCGTTGGGATCAGGATAATCCTGATTTTTTGGATCAAAGGAATCCCAGTCCTACTAAAAAGTTTTGAACAACACAAACTGAAGGTTTGATCCAGATCAAACGCAGGATTGGATTAGGTGATCTATCTTCTTTTGAACAATCCATTTTCAAGATTTGATCCAATCTGATAGCTGAAATCTGATCAGATTTTGAGCAACTGGGTCCTTGGCCCTGAATAGCAAAATATGGGATTTCCAAATCAGGATCATTCTGATCCAGATTAAAACGTTTTGGAGTGGGCCCTGGTGTTTTTTACATACTGTGTTTAAAACTACAGATGGCACAACTTTGGAGTTTAATTCTTTTTAATGGTTGGGAATCATTGGAGCATTAGAAATGCTATGAGATAATGGTAGATTAATTTATGAGTTTGAGGTGTCCAACGAAGGTTTGAGGTCAAGTGCAACTGGACTTTGTAGGGGAAACAAACAAAAATTAAAGCTGCAAGCAGCGTTGGGCGGGCCCTCGCACTTGTAAGCGCGTCCGCGCGTGAGCCGGCCGAGTTGCACATTCTGGAGTTCTGCCGGTGCGGCTGTGAATTTCCTACGCGTTTCCGACGCCGCATGAATGTGCTATATGTCACTTCCTGTGTCCCCTATGTGGAGCTACATAGCACTTGCCGCTATGAATATAAATCGGTATTGACGTGTAGATGTCTGCGGGGTGGGAGAGTTATCAAGCACGTAAAGTTTGTTTCAGATGTGAACATGTACACTGAACAATAATGTACCCAAAAAATAAAATAAATTCCTTTTATATTTCCCTGCCTTGTTGTTTATGTGTA
>NC_060150.1:22540890-22564754 GCF_021292245.1 Micropterus dolomieu
GTGTAAATCATCCAAAAATGGCCATAAAATTCAAAATGGCCGACTTCCTGTTGACTTTAGGCTATGGGTTCTTGAGGCTTTTTTGTGCGTCTTGATACGATACATGTCCCCAGAAAATTTCGTACATGTAGGTTGAACGTGAACGAGGGGCTAATCATTTCCAATTTTCTAGGTGGCGCTAGCGAGTCATTTTGCAACGCCCATGTGCGAAACTTGTAGAATACGAAATTTTTCACCGGTTCTGACATGTTTGCAAATTTTGGTGAGTTTTCGAGTATGTTAAGGCCATGTCATTTGGGCCTACTTTGCAGAAAAAAAAAAAAAAAAAAAAAAAAAATATATATATAATCCGAGCAGATTCAATAGGGACCTCGCACGGTCGTGCTCGGGCCCTATATAATCCGAGCAGATTCAATAGGGACCTCGCACGGTCGTGCTCGGGCCCTAATTAAAGCTGCAAGCAGCGTTGGGCGGGCCCTCGCACGTTTAGCGCGTTGGGGCGTGACGCTGCCGCGGTGCATATTCTGGAGCTCTGCCGGTGCGGCTGTGAATTTGCTACATGGTTCGGACGCTGCATGAAGGTGTTATACCTGACTGCCTGTGTCCCCTTTGTGGCGTTACATAGCACTTGGCGCTATGAATATAAATCGGTATTGGCATGTAGATGTCTTCGGGGTGGGAGAGTTATCAAGCACATAAAGATTTGATCCGATGTGAGCATGTACACTGAAGTTACAACAACTTCCTGTGTCATGATGAAGAGTTGATCTTTGACATCACGCCACAGACACGCCCATTGACGAAAACTCACAGATAGCACAACTTTTCATCGTCAATGCCCTTAGAAGGCACAGCAGAAATTTGAAGTCGGTCGGACTAAATCCCTAGGAGGAGTTCGTTAAAGTACGGAATGTGGAAATCATTCAAAAATTGCCGTAAAATTCAAAATGGCCAACTTCCTGTTGGGTTTAGGGCATCGCTCCAAGAGGCTTTTTGGTACGTCTGGTAATGATACACGTGCCACAGAAATTTCATACATTTAGGTCAAATGTGCGGCGGGGGCTGCTTTGTTAAAGGTCACTTCCTGTTGCCAGCAGGTGGCGCTATGACTGTGGGTGAATGTCGGCATGTACATGTGTTCAGGGTGGGACTCTCATCCTACATGTAAAGTTTTTTTCAGATATGAGCATGTACACTGAAGTTATAATAACTTCCTGTTTCATGGCGAATCATAGACGCCACAGACACGCCCATTGACGAAAACTCAAAAATAGCACAACTTTTCATCGTCAATGCCTTTAGAAGGCACATCAGAAATTTGAAGTCAATCCGACTAAATCCCTAGGAGGAGTTCGTTAAAGTACGAAGTGTGTAAATCATCCAAAAATGGGCATAAAATTCAAAATGGCCGACTTCCTGTTGAGTTTAGGGTATGGGTTCTTGAGGCTTTTTTGTGAGTCGTGATATTATACATGTCCCCTGAACATTTCGTGCATGTAGGTTGAACGTGGACAAGGGGCTAATTTTTTCCAATTTTCTAGGAGGCGCTAGCGAGTCATTTTGCCACGCCCATGCGCAAAACCCATAAAATACGAAATTTTTCACCACTTCTGACATGTGTGCAAAGTTTGGTGAGTTTTTGAGTATGTTTAGGCCCCCAAAATTGAGCTTACTTTGCAGAAAAAAATAAATCTTTATTCTAAATAATCTTTACAGTTTCAATAGGGACCTCGCACGGTTCATGCTCGGGCCCTAATAATCTTTACAGTTTCAATAGGGACCTCGCACGGTTTGTGCTCGGGCCCTAAAAAACTAGAATATGTTCCGTCCCTCATCCAAGAGACCTTTTCAGTTCTGACTGACTGGTAAGGATACTCTATACTCTATTTAACCTCAGTGGGATCGTTAGCTAGGATCGATACCGCTGGTTCATTAGTGCTCCTGGCTGTGGTCGTTAGAACCACCCATGGCCAAGTCTGAACGACCATCATTGGTATCCTTACCTGAGGCCAAGTGGTAGTGCTTGTTCAGTTTCCTGGGAAGTGATGAAAGGACAGCATTGTAAGTGGTTGACAAGTGGTGGCGTAGACCCCCTCCTCTGTTCAGCGACGGCTTCTCAACCTGGGTGTAAATGGCTTCCTTGACATTCAGTTGTGATTTCTCTAACCAAATTTTTTATTTAAGTGAATGACACAAAATCAGTGTTTACTGATGATATATACATTTCTTCATATTTGAAGCGTATATGAAGCATGTCACATCTAATGAGATATGGTAAACAAAACAAAAAAATCTAAAATCTCAAAGCTATCAGCTGTCAAATAAACATCACTGTTGCTCACAGCTCTATAATTCAATGGCAATGACAACAACAAATATACTCAGTCATTCAGTAGCCTAGTTAAAAGTAATTCCTCACAATTGCATCTCTAATTACATGTCCAGTGTGTCCTTCATTAGGTAAAAACATTGGCGGCTGTTCTGGTTCTACATTAGGCTCAGGTCCATCAAAATTGTCATCAAGGGGGACATGACCTGTTGGCAATGTTATGCAAAACAATACAGGCAAGAATTATGTTGCATGCCACCTTGGGTTGTACTCGCAAGTAGTTAAGACACGCAAACCGTCTCTTCAGGACTCCATTTAAGCGCTCAATGGCACATCTTGTTTTGCAGTGCGAGGAGTTGAAGCATGCCTGCTCAGGTGTGTTTGCGACTGGAAAAGGGGTCATTAGCCATGGTAGGAGTGGATAAGCGCTGTCTCCCAATACTATGCCATTTAGTCGGTGGGATTGGAGCTCTCTGGATAGTGCACTTTCTCTTAGAATACGTGCATCTTGAACAGACCCTGGCCATTTCACAACACAGTTGGTTATTATGAGGTCGGCGTTGCCCACAATTTGGATGTTGATGCTATGCCTCCCCTTTTGATTGACATACTCCCACTCCCTTTCACAAGGTGCTCGGATATTTACGTGAGTACAATCAATAGAACCAATAGTGGTAGGCATGTTCCCCATTTGAAAAAACTTGTGCTTAGTCTGAGCTGTCTGTCCATCCTTGGGAAAGGAAACAAATTGATCAGACTGCCCAGTGCTACTGACATAACCCTCACCACATTACTCACGGTTCCTTTTCTCACTCCCATATTATCACCATTGACTTGGTAGAAAGTCCCACATGCGTAAATACCAGTAATACCCGCCATGTGGATGCCTCTGTAGGCTAAGAGAAATGGGTGCAAAGGCATGACGTGTTTAAATGGTGTCACCCATTAACCAGGAATGAGCTGATTGGTGTAAGCCTAATTGAGCACAAGCCAAAACAATCATGCTCAAGGAATTTAAGATCAGTGTTGGTGACACCACAGGGGTGGAACCATGGAATCAGAAGTGCCTAATTTCACTGTGGCAGAAACCTGTGCAATGCTGGAGGGGTGTTTGGGCCAATTTTACCTCGATAGTAGGAGGTTTCAGCTCTGCAAAGGGTGGAGAACTGACCAAAAAAGGAAAACACAACATTTGGGAGGACATAACCAATCATGTCAATGCCGTGGGGTCTGGCCAAAAGAGGACCATAAAACAAGTTATGTTGCGATGGAAGACGAAAGACCTTACTGAAGCCAAGAACCCCCAAACAGGTAACAAGCCATATAAGTAGGGTGATTTCACTGATATGGTCCTTGATATCATAGGAGGAGAAAAATCAGAGGCTCTGCATGGCATTGAAGGCATAGAAGCAGATGGAGAGGCCACAATTACAGAGATTAGGACTTCAGAAGAATGCGAGCAAAATTCTCCCGCAGAGGAAATGTTTGTCCTGGACTTGACTTCAGTGAATGAGGAGGAAGATAGATCCCCAGTGGATGTAATGAAGACAGTCCAAAACGTTCCTACAAGAAAACGCAAACGTTCCTCAGCTACAAACCAGGATGGTGACAGCTAAGAGTTGCTTCTGAAACGGGACACTGAAAGAGCAGAACTACAAATTGAACTGGGTAAAGAACAAATCTTGCTTACCCAACTAAAGCAGAAAAAAGTGCAGATGGAGATACATCTCCTACAGGCAGAGATGGAAAGAGCTGGTATCTGTCCTGTAAATGATTTTTGACAATTAGATAGTATTGTTTTTGTTTTGTTATTTAACATTATAACAAAATAAGGAAAGTAAAATGTTTGTTTATTACAGTGTTTCTTAAAATTAAAATAAACAATGGCTATTTGTGGCCACTGGTATTTTGCCTACCTGTTGTTCTTTGCTAAGCCAGTAGGCTGCACTGTTTTAAGGCATTTAAGGCTCTGGTAAACAGGATTTGGTAATCCTGAAATTTGGTATTTGGATCAGAGTGATCCAATCCAATGTTCCTTTAAAAAACTGGCATAAAAGTAAAATGGATCAGATAGCAAAAGATGTGATTTCCAAATCCGGATCAATTTGATCCAGATACATTTTTTGAAAAACTGGGCCCTGGTGATCCTCAAACGAGTGTCCTCTGTCCTTCAGATGTAAGTAAATTCTGAGTCTTGAGGAGTTGGCCCTTCTGTGTTGAGCTATGTGTTTGTATAGTGGTTGTTTAGTTTCCCCAATATACAGGTCTGTGCATTCCTCACTGCATTGGATCGCATACACTAGATGACTTTTCTTGTGTTTAGCTGTGCAGTCTTTGGGGTGCACCAGAATCTGTCTTAGCGTGTTCTTGGGTTTAAAAAACACAGGGATGTGGTGTTTGTTGAAAATCTCTGATACTCCAGACACGTATGGAATTACAATGTTGTTGCATTTGACCTTCTTTTCCTCATCCCCTGTGATGTGTGTCTTCTTCCTTTTTTTGTGGCGGTTTTCACAAAGGTCCATTTAGGGTATCCACAGGCTGTAAGTGCCCCTTTCAGGTGGTTCTGTTCCTTCTCCCTGGCTTCTGCATTTGTTGGTATGTGGTCTACTCTGTGGTGCAGGGTTCTGGTGACTCCTAGTTTGAGGTGGTTTGTCAAAGTTCAGGCTGAAACCAACAATCAAACTGGACACAGTGTACGTTAAGGTAAAGTGATTTATTGTCAACAAGGCGTGTGATTTCAGGCAGATGAGGGCTGGCACCAAAACTGGAGAGTCAGGTTACGCATGAAATAAAGAAAGAACACAGACAGCATGACAGTTAGAAAAGTGTTGAACATATCTCACTTACTGAGATTGTGAAACTCCTGTATGGACTAAAACAAAAGATTTATATCATTCTCTGTGGGCACAGAGAAGCTGTGTGGATCATGAAGATATTATAACCAACCATTGAATGAAATAATCAGAAGAAATGCCATTTACAGAACCAGCTTTTATGATATCAAACCTGCTCCTATCACTGACATTAGTGCTGCTATCACACACCCTAAATACCACCAGTCGAGATGGATTTTCTGCTCTGAGTTCTGTTGATTGGGAACAACTCAATGTCCAAACATCATCCTTATGCTATTATAAATAAAAATCTGTGTCTTTATAGATTTAAATCACCAGAAAAGTGCAGAATAAACACGATTTTATCACATCAACAGAACAATAAGCATAAAATGAAAGATAATTTGCATTTATTATAGATGGTTGTGTTTCTATTTGAATGACAAATGCAATATCTGCCAGCACAGAGGCCAGCTCAGTGATTAAGTCAGCCCACCATACTCACAGCAAAGGATCAAGCCAAACTTAATGTAGATTGCTCTCTTTTATGTTCCTATTGATCTATATTATCACATCAACAGAATAAGATGTCCACTAAACATAATATCAGTGCACTTCCATCTTTACATGCCACATTACTAATTGGATTTGTCACAGATGGGAAAATATAATGGTCTTTTTCTCCCACAGTCTGGCACCATTAAACTGCGGATGTTCTTTTTTTTTTGCAAGGCACCCCACATTCTGAGGTAAAAATTTTATTACATGGTAATTTAAGACATGGTTCGTTCATCTCAAGTGTCGCCGCTGGACATTCAAATCAAAAAGAGGCCCACTGATATTTTCATTCCTCATCTTCCAAAGCCCACACATTATCCTTTTTTATAATCTGTATTTTATTTGCATTCTTCGCCCCCGAGGTGAGGAGAGGAATCTGGCAATAGCCATGAAAACCCACAGACGCCTGCTTTTATGTGTCTTGCTTCACTGAGGACCTGGGAGATTTATCACTTCTTTATGTCACTGTGCCTTTTATGACTTACATTGATCATCAAGGTGTACAACCATTATTGCGCCAAGTACATTATCGTCAAGACATTTTTCACCCCCACAGACATCTGATTCACAACTCCTTCCCTGTCTGCATCTAAATAATCTGATAAAGGACTGTCGTCAGAAGTCATGTGGAGAGAAAAAAAAACAACGCACTTTTCTGAAAAGAGTACTACTGATTTAGCATTGCACTCCTTGTCAGACTCTAGATCAACAGCTAAGAAGAAGTAGCACTTTACATTACAGCTCTGTAATATAATGTTAATAGTAGGGTAATGATAATAAAAAGGTAATACGTAATACCTTGGTATTAACACTGGGTACATCTGAGAAATTTATGTAACAGGGCAGTAAGGGGACAAATGGGGATTTAAACACATTTACATATAATATATAATTTCAGCATGATTATTTAGTAATATCATAATAATATTTTGGTGACAATATAGCAACTTTCTAACAATAACATCTTATATCAGTCCAATATTTGGATTAAAAATTGTAATATGGTGACATTAACCCGTTTAATCCCACTGGTCACTTTTGTGACCGGGTATAAAACCTAATATTTCACTAACTTAACCAACATAAAATCAAAAAGTGCATAAAGTTTGTGTGTTACGGAGGTCTAAGGAATAAAATGCGTGTGTTCAAATTGCTTGGGAAAATTTGGGATTAAACGGTTTAATGGGGTAATAACATATAATATGGAGGTAATATAGGTTGTTTTCACAATATTATAGGCTACTATCAGTTAAATCATTAAATTCCTGGAAGTCAGAATTGGTAATTACCAATTATAACGCTGAAATTCATCTGCCCTTGTGTTCCAAACATTCCCTGTTGTTTGAAGGTAATATTGTACAAATTATATATTTCTTGCTGTGACTAATTACGTGGAAACACTTGTAGTAGTTTCTGTTTAATGAATCACAGCTGCAAAATGATAAACTACCTGTTTCTGTTTAATTTCATGGTAAAGTGGCCTGATGATTACCTGTGGCTCAGGAGCTAGGGTGGCTTGCCAGTAAGTAGAACACTGCCCTCTGTTGCGAAGGTTTTCCTGCCTTGAATGCCAATAGCAATGACAGAGATGGTCAGTGTACCATCAAAATGATTTTGAAGTTTTTATTTTGAGATCAAATTACTACATAATGTTGTTTTAGGTCGTAATGTGGAAACAACATGGAAGCTACAAAGAAGATGTGTTGCATTTAACTGTTAAGCTTAAACAATATGTTGATAAAACCGTGTTCCACCATGACCTTTACCTAAGTCTAACCAAGCTAGTGTCTAGTTATTACATTGGTAATTACATGGTATAACTTAATTAGTACCCCTTTATATTCAAATATTACTCTGCTTTTACTCTGAGTTTTATTTTCATTTTCAAATATGCAGTCTTTAAACCCAGCTGATGTTAAGTCAATTGACATCACTTGAGGTAATTTATCAGACTCCACAACAACTCCCTCAGGAACCAAAAAAGTCTTTAACTTTTTTTTTTACATATACAGTAGTACTCCCCAACACCGGACTTTGACTTTGATGGGTAAAGTCAGTGGACTTCCCCTTTAACCCTCTGAAGTCTCTTTCTTCATAAAAACTGTAAAGACAGAAGCAAAAATATGGAAAACAGATTGTTTACACGGGAAAGCACTCTGGATGTGATTCGCCAAAGCAGCAATGAGGAGAGAGAATATCTTTGTTAACCTTAATTGAGCTACATGGAAGATGAAGACAATTTTATTGAGGGTACCCACAACAGGAGGTGTAAGTATTAGTAGATTATCTACTTTTCCAACTACACAGGGTTAGATTTTTTGAGTTTGTGTGCGCACATGTAGCAGTGAGAGAAGTTGGTCAGTGTGAGTTTCAGAATCAGAATCAGCTTTATTGGGAAGTAGGTTTACACAAACAAGTAATTTGCTTTGGTGACTTGGTGCATCACAATAAACATAAAATAATAAATATAAACAAAAAATATTGAAGTGACATGGTATAAAAAATATAGACAAAAAATATTGAAGTGACATGGTATAAAAAATATAAGCGAATAACAAAGAATGTATGCAATATGGCAGTTTGTGCAGTGAATGCAAAATATTCAGTTTGTATATCAGTTTTCCAAAATCAAAAGACTGAAACAGTTTGTGTCCAGGATGGGAGGGATCAGCGACAGATTTTCCTGCTTGCCTCAGAGCCCTGGAGTCGTGGAGGTCCTGGAGGGTTGGAAGATTGCAGCCAATCACCTTTTCTGCATTGCAAATGATAAGCTGCACTCTATCCCTGTCCTTGGCAGTGGCAGCAGTGTACCAGATGGTGATGGAGGAGGTGATGGTGGACTAAATGATTGCAGTGTAGAGGTGCACCATTATTGTTCTTAGCAGGTTGAACATTTTCAGCTGCCGCAGGAAGTACATCCTCTGCTGGGCTTTTTGGTGAGGTCCGGGGAGGTCCTTGTTTGATGATGGTGCTCAGGAAACGGAAGGACTCCACAATGTCAACTGCAGTGGGTCAAGGTGGTGGTTGATGGATTTCAGGTGGGACAACACAAGACACTCAAAGGACTTCATTACCACAGAGGTCAGGGCGAGGGGTCTGTAGTTGTTAAGTCCCATGGTCCATGTTTTTTGGGGGGGACAGGGATGATGGCGGAGGATTTGAAGCAGAATGGCACATGGCATGTCTCCAGCGAGGTGTTAAAAATGTCTGTTAACACCGGAGACAGCTGATCAGCACCATGCTTCAGGGTGGATGTTTAAATGTTTGTAACAACCTCTACAAGCTAATGCAAATAGGTTTAGTGGGGATGTGTGTCACATTTGAATGTACATTTTTCTGTTTATGTGAGAACAAGACTGAGCAGGAGTAACGCACATCCCCCTCAAGCCATTTACATTAGCTTGCAGCAGAGCGTTCCACTCAAGAACCTGATATGTATACAGTTATAATTAGAGTAAAATAATTTATGTATTTTTTTCAACACTGCCGCCGCCGACTCAGTGCAGTCCCAGAGACCAGATCCAAGTGTCAAGGGTGCAGAGGAAACCGTGACCAGAGCCCTCAAACACCAACTCTGTCAACCTCAGAGCAGCCTCAGCCAGCCACAGGATGGAGCGGAGGCTGGGCAGAGAGGCCTAAAAAAGGCAACATAAGGAAGGAGAAAGTCCACACTCAAGCAGCACTCTTTCATGTGCAGGGCATGTCCGGTGCCTCTCTGCATCAGTGCACTGTATTCATCAACATAAATTTTCCGATTAGAATAGATCGGTGAGACATTATATTCATGCGGGGCTTCAGGACTCCACTCTGAGGAATGGAATTAAGCACATAAAATTGAAAAGGTGATGATGATGTCACGACTGGGGCAATGGGGGAAGGACCAAATGCCAATAGTCCAAGGAAAACTGAAGATTTTCAGGAATTTATTGAAGAAATCAGCTGACAGGCAGGTCAGTGCACAAAGGATCAGTTATTGAAGATTGCAGAGTACTATGAAGTTGAAATTGTAGACAAGAAGCTAAAAGACTGTAAAATCTTGTTTAAAGGAGAGTCTATTTGAGCCAGTTGTTAGCTCTGTAGCTAGTGTGCTTCCTAGCGCAGGGACTTTAACTTTTGAGCAACAAAAGGAGTTACTGCAGTTGCAACTTAAGCAGCAAGTGGAGTTGGAGAGGTTGAAATATGATAAAGAAATAGAGTTGCAGACCATAAAACACACAACTGAGCGTGTAAGATTGGAGATAAAACATTATCAGTTACAGTTAGTAAAGGAGGGTAAGTTTTCTGAGGGGCTTGTTTTTGATAGTCATGAGGCTACGGGGGGCAGGAATATGCAGTTGGACTTGATGTTGCTCTTTTCATCAAAACATGCCATACCAGTCAGATCACTGGTAAGCCTAACCAGGTTGTCAAGCCAGCTCCTTTGTATCCGATGCCTCCAATTGGGCAACCTTTCGAACACTTGATTGTGGACTGTGTGGGTCCATTACCTCGGTCTAAATCTGGACACATGTACCTGTTGACAGTTATGTGTCAGGCTACCAGGTATCCTGCTGCATATCCACTTCGCACCATTACCGCTAAAGGAGTGGTTAGAGTATTGACTCAGTTCATTTCTGTATTTGGCATCCCAAAAGTGCTTCAGTCTGACCAAGGTTAAAATTTTACATCGCATCTGTTTGCTCAAGTGCTTAAACAACTGCACGTTAAACATAATAAATCGACAGCATATCATGCTCAAAGTCAAGGCGCACTTGAACGCTTTCATCAAACACTTCAAACAATCCCTGTTGCATCCTTATTGCACAGAGCTGTCTGGGAAGGTGACTGGGAAGAGGGGTTGCCCTGGTTGCTGTTAGCAGCTCAAGAAGTGGTTCAGGAGAGTACTGGATTTAGCCCAAACGATTAGTGTTTGGACATAAGGTGCGTGGCCCACTGGCAGTATTAAAAGATGGATGTTTGCCTGAGGACCCCCCTTAGAACCTCATAGAGTATGTGAATGGCTTCAGGTTGAGATTGTTCAGGGCAGGTGAGCTAGCGAAGCAGAATCGTGAGGTTGCGCAGGGAAAGATGAAGGGCCGCTATGACCAGCATGCTGAGCTTCGCCAGTTTAAACCAGGCGACAGAGTCCTTGCTCTGCTTCCCCCTGTTGACTCACCGTTTCAGGCTAGGTGGCCCTTTTTCCGTGGTGCGTCAGGTCTCTGATCTGAACTATTTACTTGAGACTCCCGGACACAGAAAGTCTACTAAGTTATACCATATGAACCTTCTGAAGCCATATCTCAGCCGGGTGTCTCCTGGGGAAATAGGGTCCATAGTGCTGAAGCCAGTGTTGGTTGCAAGTCCCATTTTAGACTTCCCCTCTTCTGCTACAGCGGTAGTGGATGGCGAGGTGGAGATTGTCCATGATGGGTTGTTGCATGGCCGTTTGAGAAACTCTGATACACTGAAAAATCTGGATATTCTCGTTGGTCATTTGGATGCAGATAAACATAAGGAGCTGATTGAGTTGATTAATGGCTATCCTTCACTGTTTTCTGATACCCCATCTAGAACCCACTTAATTGAGCACGACATAGAGGTGGAAACTGCTGAGCCTGTTAAACAGCGTTTTTATCGTGTGTCAGAGGAAAGGAGAAGACAGTTGGAGGCTGAAGTGCAGTATATATATGCTAGATAATGGCATTGCTGAGCCTTGTTCATCATGCTCGGCCTCACCGTGTCTTCTTGTAAATAAACCAGATGCTAGTTTACGGCCTTGCACTGATTACCGTAAAGTGAACAGTCTTACAAAACCTGATTTGTACCCGCTTCCACGAATGGAGGATTGTATAGATCAAGTAGGGTCAGCCATGTTTGTAAGTAAATTTGAGTTTCTCAAGGGGTACTGGCAGGTTCCACTCACTAAAAGGGCAAGAGAAATTTCTGTATTTATAACTCCCTCTGGCTTGTATTCATATACTGTGATGCCATTTGGCTTAAGGAATGCTCCTGCTACATTTCAGCGGCTCATGAACCGTGTGGTTTTAGGGCTAAGGGGCTGTGTGGTCTATTTGGATGATGTGGTGGTGTATTCAGACACGTGGGAGGAACATGTTCAGAGCATTGCTGCCCTCTTTGATAGACTGGTCTGGGCACAATTGACTGTTAATTCAATTCAATTTTATTTATATAGCGCCAAATCACAACAACAGTTATCTCACAGCGCTTTTCATGAAAGAGCAGGTCTAGACCGTACTCTGTGATGTTATTTACAGAAGCCCAACAGTTCCCACCAAGAGCAAGCACTAGGCGACAGAGGCAAGGAAAAACTTCCTTTTAAGAGGCAGAAACCTCGAGCAGAACCATGGCTCAGGGTGGGCGGCCATCTGCCTCGACCGGTTGGGGGTGAAGGAGAGAGGGAGAGAGAGAGAGGGCAAGAGAGAGAGAGAGAGGGCAAGAGAGGAACAGAGAGAAAAAGAGAGGGATGGAAGGAGAGAGAGAGGGGAGGGAGGCAGCCTACACAATATACACACAGAGGTACAGACAGTAAAGGTGATGTTGCTATAGACTAAATGACTAAATGAAAAATTGTATAGATATGTATAGTAGTGTTAATGATAATAATCCTAATGTTAATGATTATAATAACAATAATAACAATAGGACTAGTAAAAATAGTTGTTGTAGCAGAGGGTGTCGAGCAGGAACACGGGGGCAGCAGGTAACCTGCAGCCACAGATCCAGACTCCACTGCTCCAGAGACAGAAACACCTGCAGGAAGTGATAGGAGGAGAGAGGAGAGGGACAAGAAAGCACAAGACTACCGGAAAGGGGAAAAGTTGAGTTAGTAACATGCAATAATGGGATGAGGTTGCATACAGAGGGAGAGAAAGTAGAGGAGAGAGGAGCTCAGTGCATCATAGGAAATCCCCCGGCAGTCTAGGCCTATAGCAGCATAACTAAGGGATGGTTCAGGACTCACCTGAGCCAGCCCTAACTATAAGCTTTATCAAAGAGGAAAGTCTTAAGCCTACTCTTAAATGTGGAGATGGTGTCTGCCTCCTGAACCCAAACTGGAACCTGGTTCCACAGGAGAGGAGCTTGATAGCTGAATGCTCTGGTGTAATCTCGCTAAATGTGAGTTTGCTAAGGCCACGGTGACCTACCTTGGGAAGGTGGTCGGTCAGGGCAGAGTTCGCCCAGTTCAAGCTAAGGTCATGGTAGGATACTATCATGGGTTCTGTAAGAACTTTTCATCTGTGGTTGCACCTCTGAAGGACCTGTTAAAGGCCAGTGCCAAGTATGTCTGGTCTTCACGTTGTCAGGATGCATTTGAGAGTCAAGGCCTTGTTGCGTTCAGCCCCAGTGTTGGCTGCACCACGATTAATTGTCTTTCAAACTCCATGTGGATGCCAGCAACGTGGGTGCTGGGGCTGTTTTGTTGCAGGAGAATGCAGAGGGGGTACCTGCTTTGTTGTCTTTTTGTATCTCTTCAGAATCAAAATACAACTGGCTTAAACCTAAATATGTGAATTGAGATTTCACTGTTTATCTTTCTCTTTATTAGCAGTGTGTGCACCCAACAACTACAACTAACAATGTTCAGTGTGTGTGATGGCCACAGCCATGGCCACACAACCAGCTTAAGAGTGGTAACCTCATGCACTTATGCTTTTCATTAGTTTATGCTGTTTTTTTCCCTTAGGATTAGTTTATATACTCTTTCATACACATTATACAATTGTTGCAAACATTTATTTAGTTACAAATAACAACTTACAAACTTTATCTTTATTTTGTTGTAATGATGTTTTGGGAAAATAAAAACTCTTACTTTTGAAATTCCCTTGTGACTCCTCTTGCCTAACTGCTTGGTCCCTCAGTGTGCATCAAAACTGAATGAGAAACAGAGTATTCAGGAGACAAGGACAAGAATGTGGTAACTCAATGTTACTCATTTTGAAGAAATTAATTCAGTAATTCAAGGGCACACATGATTAATCCAGAAGCAGTATTTACTAATTTACATGCGCCTGTAAAATCATTTGTGCCCACAAATTATGCAAAACTTTCCCTGATATCAGCAGGGTGCTGTAGAATTTCATTCATGTGTAAAATGCAAATAATTAGGTTAGCAATTACACCCACATACTAACTGACTCCCTTTGGGTTTGGAAAAAAAAGAAAAGAATATTTGTCACCCACTTCAGTCAATGATTGGTCAGCTGTGTGGTGAAAAAGAAACCAGGGTTTAAACTTGTCTCTGTTTCATTCATTACACAACTATTTCTTTCACTTTTCATGTGAGATTACACACTAAACTATGAATGTGCCTGAAAATGTGTGTGCCAGTTTTAAAAACAAAATCTTATCCTCCCTCAAAAATGACGGCCACCAATTAAGTACACCAATGATAAACTCAAGATCAAACCCCACATGTTTGCACCCCCAATAGCCGACTGTCAATCTCACAGTCGAAGCTTCGCAGCAAAACAAGGATCATGCCATTTTGGCGATATGGGGGTGCTCAACGTCTGATTTTACACAGAACTACCAGTTTTCTCCCAATAACTTAATATACAGCCTATTACGATATACATTTCAACATTTAATGCTGTAAATAAACATGTAAAAAGAATAAAACTTTTAATAAATGTTTTTAAAGTGCGTAAATAAATCCTAAATTGTAACCCTAACCCTGGGTCGTCAGTGCGCATGTGTAGGCGTAGCGTGTATATAGTGGCAGAAGGGGAACACTTGCCGAAGAGACTGAACCCCAGCTTCACTGTTGTTGTGGTGCCAAGTTATCTGACTTTCGGATAATTTATTACCGCTGATGAACCACACAAAGAATATTTTATGGTTTTTAAATAGCCGGCTACTTGAAATAGACCCGCGAGGAACCGTGACGTGCATGCAGTTGTCAGCAGCACAGCATGACCATGTGTTACACCCACCGCCCCCCCGCTCGACATGATTCAACTATCAGCTGACTATAGGCTGGAGTTGATGATTCGGATTCGACTATGTTAATCCTTTATAGGGGACAGCCCTAATTTATATATATAAATATATATATATGGATAAATGTATGTGTGGATATGTCAGAGGTTGCCAAGGCAGCAGAAAGAGGTCACAGTAACGGTAAGCTCTAAGAGAGACTGACAGGAGTGTGCATGTGTACATAACTCTATTAATTGAAGGCAAGGCAGCAAAACGAATGGGGAACCATTCCCTGTTTGATTTCTCCATCCCACCACCTCACGCACCCACTTGCACACTCCAGGTAGGAGGTGAAAACACACAGCGAGACATTTATTGGGAGATTAAAACCAAATCTTCCAGATTGCCATATAAAAAGGTAATTTACAATATTAAACTGACTTTTATCTATATGCAAATGACTCCCCCTCCCACAACCAATTTGAATAATTTATGTGAAGGTTTGTTGGGGAAGTGTCTTTTCCTCCTGTCTAAAATAACTCAGTTATGCTAGAAATGACACTATTACCTTCCCCCTTTTTCCTCCATCTTCTGTTTCGTTTTTTTTTGTTCCCAGAGTTTATTTCTTTCAATTACACCAATATCTTTCCCTTTGGGTAGTACAGTGAGGACAGCTAAAATTTACAGCTTACTGAGCAGCTTGGTGATTTTTTCCCCACCCCGTGGACATGTACCACCTCCTTTCTTTCCTTTTTGCCGTCAAGTGTAGTGATGATTAGGAGCTTCAAGCTCTGTCCCACGGAATGTCACTCATTGAGACATGAGACTGTGGTTGGTAATTTCATGTCATACATTGCCCCTGTTTGTTGTCATTCATGCTTTTTATCGGCTATGACTAGCATCTTCAATACCTGAGCTGTCAGTCTGCTGTTAGCTGATCTGAATGTGCGATGATCCGGTGTCTGGTGGTTCTCATCTGGCCTCGTCATATCTCCGTCCTCCCTGCTAACAAAACTACTACTGCTATTGAAGGGTCCCAGCTATGATGGAAAACCAGGAAAAACGATATATTTGAAGCATACGCTGCTTTATCGTCTATTTCCCCCTAAATAGGACCATAATTTACTAAATGAACATCATGCTGTGTTGAAGAAGACTTGAAACTAGACTATAAACTCATTAGGAAAGTGTTTACTGAGGTAAAAAATCAGTTAAGAAGTAGCCTCATTTTATCATTTTTTCTAACGGAACCAGACTTCGTTTTGCCACCAGAGGAGTCGCCCCCTGCTGGCTGTTAAGATAAAATGCAAGTTCAAGTTACTACACATGGCTTAAATTTTCAGAACAGGAGGTTCAGGCTTGGTCTTATTACACATTCACGTCTCTGCCATTGGCTTGTTATTGGTTCTATTAGCTGGCTGTTCCCGGACTGGGAGCTCTGTACAGTGGGAGAGTGTTGGTGTTTGCTTACACCACTAGCACAGGAGCTTTGGACCGCTGGAAGGAAGAGATTTTCAGGCCCGGGGCGAGAGTTACCTAGCAGGGAGAGAAATCTGGGCAAGGGGGCAACAGAACCAATGCTCAGCAGCTTCCCAGTGAACATGGACCAGTACAGAACACATCCCTCAAGACCGACGGAAGCCAGTTTGACAACAGGGAACACAGCGCCAAAGTGACTCTGGGGACGACGAAGACACAGCGGGTTCAGCTGGGGACAGGAGAGGCGTCAACCAGGACCAAGTGTGTAGGGGAGTCAATTTGTTTACATCATCCATCGTGTTGATAAGTCAGCAATTGTTGTTGTTGTTAAAGGGACTATATGTAAGTTTTTCAATGAAATTAATCAACTTTTCATTGCCTTATTGTCAATGGGCTCAAAACTCACTTAGAAATGAAGCACACGCCTGTTTTCTCGGTTGCTTGCATCAGCCACTATTCTGCTTTAAATGTGGGGACTCCGGCTCGGATTGCCGAGCCTCTCTCGTACTACAGAGACAACACGGCAGCTAACGACATGCAGTCCACTAACACCATAACATAACCGGCTCACAGCAAAACACAGGCTCCTCGTAAGGATAGAAATCAACAGTAAAGGTTTATGTGCTGAAGCCCATCAGAACAAACAGGTTCAGATGATGTCGAGTAAGAACAAAGTCATTCAAGCGGGAGAAACACAGAGAAAGTCATGTTAGCTCGCCGGTTAACGCCGAGCAGTTGCTAATGTTATCCGGTGCAAAGTTGTATCGCTTTCCATATTACCTCACCAACTAACGCGACCCATGTTACTATCCTGTGTACCACTGTTGATTTAGCCTGCAAGAAAGGATGTAACGGTAAAAAGCAAATGTGGAGCGATTTGTTTACTAGCCTACAGTGATACAGCCAGGAGCAGCCAGGAGCAGCCAGCTAACGCTACAGTAACGTTCAGTTTAGGTTTATTGTGATTTTACCAATACTCAGATACACACTTTCTCCACCTTTCAGTCGCTAACGTGACCCACATAATATACAATACTGCAACTTCACAGTGACAACAACCGAAGTAATGTTACTTACTGCGGTCTTATTATTATAAAGTGTGACACAATCTCGTTAATATGTGGTGTATAACATATGTGCATTTGACCATTACAGTTTAACATAATGCTCTGTAGCTGGGGACAGTGAACCCTTATGGGGACAGTGAACCCTTATGGGGAAGTAATGATTGATGGGTGTGCAAAGAGTGAACCCTTCTATGGAATTTGACCTCTGACCCAGTGGTAGGGGGAGTAGAGATTAGTGTGTATGAAGGGACTGTGCCCTTATATGGTTTTTAGCAGAGACCTAAACATGTCCTATATAAGCTGTGTTCGATGTACAGAGAGACAGAGTGGTCATCGGGCTGGGTCACTCTCCAAGCTGCTGCAGAGCTTGTAATTGATGCTGAACTCCTTGATGTAATAAACTTTTATAATCAAGAACAGTGTCAAGCGGATTTCTTCTCAACACATCATCGCAGCATTATTGTTCGGACACCACAATAACATTCAGTCCAGCTCAGTATCTGTTTTGTTATCATCCAATACATGTAGCTGTGCTGACATTGCTGAGCCTCCGGTGAAATATAAGCAGCAGGCGCACTAACAATGTAGCACGTTGGCTAAATGCAGTAAATGTAGCGTGATCATGTAACGAGCATGGATTAGTTCAACCTGATAAAACTGTTTCTGTAATGTTGCAGTAGGGGTTTACTTGAGTTTCCAGTATATTGTGTGATGCTGTCTCCCTGCCTGTCTATAGCCGCTGTCACTCTGCCTTTTTCCGGGAAGATTGTGCCAATATGCAGCTGGCTGCGCTGAATTAAGTAACATTACGGAGCCGGTGTTGAGCTGCCTCTGAGACGGGAACGTTGAAGTAACAAGCTTGAACATGTCTGAGTGAAAAGCCACAGCCTGCATGCTGGTGTTCCTGCATTTATTGCAGGATTTCTGTATGAAAGTGGTTGTGTTTCGGATTATGGTCACTCATGAGTTCAAGGGACCACACGTACGAGCACACGCCTGGCAGCAATCTTAAAACCGCACTGCTAGTGGCCGCTGGAAACTACATAATGCCCCTTTAAGTTGGAAGTTGTTTTTTCCTACAAATAAGAATCTTGAGCTGTTATACTGTGTTGAACGGCCTTTTTGCTGGTTGTTCAGAAATATTCAGAATCATTACTACGTGTCGTTAACAGGCGGCTTGCTTTGTGCACCGTGTAAAAATTTTATTTCAAAGGCTCATTATTCTGGTTTTGTATTTCCCTGGAATGTAGCACAGTATTAACAATGTTACTTAAACATTTTTTTTCAGTCCTGGAACTCAAAACCTTTTTCTGATATATATTTAAATAATTAAAATAATAAACGTGCAAAGACTAGTTAATGATGGTTTCAATTAATGACTACTAGTCGACAAGGAAAATCTTTAGTCAGGGCAGCCCTATTAATCACAGTATTTATTACTGAAAATAAGTCTGTTCCAGTGCAGTTTTTCACTGGAAATGACCTTTTTGACTTGTGACCATTAAACATGAGCAATGTCTCCCTGGTACCCCACATCTCAGGTTATGACCTTAGTGAGGACATGAATTGTGAGCAGTCCTCCAGAATATTTGATTTTAAACTTTGTGTTTAGTTGATATTGGCTTTATTTCCTAAATGTTGGGGGGCACAGTCCTCACTGCTGTATGTGTAGAAATAATTGCAAAGTTGACCTTTTTTACTATAAACGCTTTCTTTTCTTCTGACCTTATTAAAATCCAATATGTAGAAAAGTACAAAAATGGTAATTCTTCCCTTTGACACAAATTGGGCTTGTACATTTGATGAAGGTGACAGAATACAGATATGACCATCAGTCCACCAAATATTTCATGTTTTGTATTTCATGTGGGCTGTGTTTAAACCAATATATATTGCTTCTGTTTGCCAAAAAGTCATTCACAGACAAAGAAATGTACAGTATGTTATCCTGTGCAATGATGGTACTAATTTGTGGTTAGGGGCACAGTTCTGTTAGTTAGTACTATGTAAAAAGTCAACATCAATCACAGATATGGAACCGATGGAAATCCATAATTTATGAAAGTGTTTACTGAGGTAATTATTCAGCTGAGAAGTAGGGTCATTTTACCATTATTTCTAATGGAGCCAGACTTCCTTTTGCAACCAGAAGAGTTGCCCCCTACTGGCCGTTCGATAGGATGCAGATTTCAAGGACCGCAATTGCATGAGACTGGCCGGAAGCTTCCCGCTTGGTTTTAATTAGTTTTTGACTTGGGTTTGCTAGTTAAGTTTAATTTTTAGTTTTTGACTGTATGATGCCAAGCTAGGGGCTTGGGCTAAAACGGACACAGCTAAAAAATTGGAAGATAGTGTAGCCCCCCTTGGAGCCAGTAAGTGTATGCTTTGTGTACAGAAAGTTCAAGTCAATTCAACTTTGGCAGGGGTGGCGTGTGCAAGACACGAGCGTGACGGCAAAAGCTTCAGGGGAACACGCCTGCTACTCGCTATGCCTGTCGCAATGCCCGCGCCTTCCTTCCTAGACACTCGCATCTCATAGAAAATTAATTACGAGGTGCGGAAATTGCGATGAGATCTCATAGTTGTTTCCTTCTTTTCTCCTAGACACAAATGAGCTGATTTTAATACCAAGGTGAGACCAAAGCCCTTTTCTCCCACTTCTCAAATTCATCTCAGGAGAAACAACCATATAAAATCTCATTTATGTCTTGACTGATCAAAACAAGAGATCTCTAACTGATCTTATATCAGTCTAATTTAAGTCTCCTGAACATTGGACCATGAGATCAGAGAAAGAGCTCAAAGAAAACTCAGCTATGTCTGCTAGGATCTCATGATTCTTCTCAAATATGTCTCAGTTTTCTCATATTGGCCTCAGGAGCAAAAAACCCATCTCTGTCTTACTCTGCTCAAAAAAAATGTGGATCAGAAAAAAAGCTCCAAGATATTTCTCAGTTTTGTCTTAGTGACCCCACTAAGGAGTTATTTTACTCAAGTACTTTACTTACGTCAAATGTAGAGGTTGAGTATTTTCTTTTTATGGGGTTTGTACTTTTACTCCCCTTAATTTCAAATCCTTATTGTATTTATTGTTAATTATCTGTTACAAGTTACTGAGAAAAATAAAATAAATTTTGACATTGAAAATAATGCACTTTCAAACGTCATGTTTTCCAATTTGTTAAGGTAGTCACAGCCAGCATAACTGGAACACCCAATACTTTGACATGATGTTTAAAGATGAATTCATTAAGGACCGAATGCACGCAAGAACTGAGATACAAGATGTATCTGCATACAGAATAAGCACTTTTACTTTTGATACTTAAGTACATTCACTGTGGAATACTTTTATACAGTGTTGTTGCACATTAGACTGTAGGAGCGAGGTTCAAATCCAGCTCAGGGCCTCCAGCAAAGTCCTCTAAGCATAGACAGTAATGTGATACAATCAAGCTCACAGAGCTCCCAACTTTTTTTTAGGAGCAATAAGCAAGACATTAATGATCTCAAAAAGATACAATGTTGAGATCTCATCTGTTACTTCCATATATCTTTAGTGTAATCTCAATTCAGTATCCATTTTTCTTACCTAAGTCTCAAAACCTCAATCTCTCTTCATCTCATCCTTTTCTCCTAAGGGGTTTTAGGAGCAACAATTCAGATTGGAGTGGTCTCAAAAAGATATACTATTGAGATCTTAGTGTTTTCTGAAGAGTTAAAGAAAAGACTACTCTGAGCAAAATATTTTTCCTCTGGGTTAGTTTAGACCAAAAAATTAGACACGTTACCCCAGGCTAATTTAGGTCTAAGATTCTACGTTACCTTGGTAACCAGCAGTAATGATCAGTTCAATTACAAACAGCCAAAAGAAAAAGGGAAACTGGCTCATAACTTGTGGTTTGCTGACAGCCTTATGGAGAGAGCTATGAGAAGGGAAAGAGTTTTTAGGGACCGAAGTAACCTACTGGAAATATATAATAACGAGGACTTCATCGGTCGGTTTCGTTTGCCCAAGTAAGATATACTGAGTCTGACAGATGAATTAGTTACTGAGCCCTGCCACAGCGTCCCAGCAGTGCTACAGGTTTGCACTGCATTGAGATTTTATGCAACAGGAACTTTTCTGAATGCTGTTGGTGACACAGTGGGTCTCAGCAAAGCTTCTGTGTCACAGGTGGTATACAGGGTATCAAGGGCACTTTCAAATCAGCTCCCTCAGTTTTCAAACCAACTTGCTGAGCAGAACAAAGTCAAAAGAGGGTTCTTCAGCATAGCAAGATTTCCCAATGTTGTTGGCGCAATTGATGGGACACATGTCAGAATCCAGGCTGCACGGGTTCAAGAACATTTGTTTGTGAACAGAAAAGGATATCAACGCCTAATCATTCAGGCTGTTTGTGATTCTGATCTCCGATTCCTCAACTGTGTGGCCTGCTGGCCTGGATCAAATCATGACTCTCGAATTTTTCAAAATTCTCAACTTTGCCTTGTATTCGAGCAAGGCATTATCGATGGGGTCCTGTTGGAGGACTCTGGCTACCCTCTAAAACCTTGGCTCCTTACTCCCTTCCTGAATCCTACTACACCTGCACAGATAAACAACAACACAGCACACTGTTCAACTCGTGACACTGTAGAGCAGGCATTTGGTGTACTGAAGAGGTTTTTTCGTTTCGAGTGTGTAATATCAGCTGTGTGACTGTTGTGTTGCATAACATAGCAAATTAGGCATACCTGAAAACAAACAATTTAAATTGCGAGCCATTTTCAAATATTATATAGGCCTAATTTAATTACTATGTACCACATGCTACAACTATAATCAAAATTGTTTACTTCATTAATCATTAGGAATCTCCAGCTACCTGACCCTGAAGGAGAGGATAATCACAACGACCTGGAGGACAGAGAAGATTTAGAGGAGCAGAATAGAAGTGGTCGATATGTGCGTCAAATGTATGTCGACAGAATTTTCAATGTCTGAAACAACAACAAAAATCACATTAAAGTGGGCCACCTTGTTGCCTTTTTAGCTATTAGGCTTAAATGAGTAGCAACCAACTTAACAAACAATATATAAGTTTATTTTTTTAAGTTTTCTCAAGTGACATACTGTTCGTTCAATAAACTACTCTAACAAATTATACACCACTAAAGTCTCACTTCATTCATATAAAAATCATCAAGGTTATTAAAAGTACAACATACCGTAAAACTTCACTCAATAACCGAGTCCCAAATAGCTGCCTACTCCGTTTATACTGGCCTGGTGTGGGAACACATTTTAAAAAAATAAACACCTGCCTCAATTTAATGCCTGGTCTAGTTTTTATAGAAGTTCTTTGGATGTACAAAACCTCTTAAACCCCGCAGGGTCGCTCGCTTTAGCAGCTTCTAGGCTGCTTAGATCGTTAATACAAATATTAATGTTTAAACGTATGATCAATATGTCCATATGGACATGCTACACATCGTTAGATCAGTTAGATTCTCCACAATTCAATAGTTCAGTTCATTTAAGGGAAACAACAAGACCCAAAGTTTAATTCTTATAGATTTATCTGTGTAACCTGCATGGTACAAGATTTATATTCCTTTAGTCTGCAAGTGTCCACCCATAAAAATAATCAAAATGGCTTTTTACAAAAATTTATCCAAGTTGTGAATCCTGTCATGTGAAGTCCATCACTCTCTGTCTGCTAACTTCTCTCATCCTCTTCATTTCCCGTCCCCTCCTGTCTCTCACCCGGCTCCTCCTACACTGCCTCGCTTCGGTCCCAAGTCAAAGACAGGGTCACTAAAAATAAATACAGACATAATCTTACTTGCTTCATGAATCTGATTCCCACTATAAATATTGCAGACCTACAACATAGCTTCATGTATCGTAGGCTGAGTCATTACTTTGTTAACGTTTATTTGCGGGCTAGCAAGCTTACTGGTTCACATTAGCATAAATCAACTTGACTTTATTAGCATCAAATCGACGACAATTAAAGTTAAAGTAAAAAAAAACAGACAAACTGATTTCTTTAAAACAATCACCCACTGTTACCTGTATTCTCCTCTTGACTGTCTGGCTCTTCCTCTTGACAAGGAGGGGTGCTGTCAGTTGTTGAGGGGACTCTGCCTGTAACGTCAATGTTGACACCACACACTCCACTTTCCTGTCGTCCGCTTATCCCCCAGAACATAGGTGACTGTCCACTATATACACTCACCTAAAGGATTATTAGGAACACCATACTAATACTGTGTTTGACCCCCTTTCGCCTTCAGAACTGCCTTAATTCTACGTGGCATTGATTCAACAAGGTGCTGAAAGCATTCTTTAGAAATGTTGGCCCATATTGATAGGATAGCATCTTGCAGTTGATGGAGATTTGTGGGATGCACATCCAGGGCACGAAGCTCCCGTTCCACCACATCCCAAAGATGCTCTATTGGGTTGAGATCTGGTGACTGTGGGGGCCATTTTAGTACAGTGAACTCATTGTCATGTTCAAGAAACCAATTTGAAATGATTGGAGCTTTGTGACATGGTGCATTATCCTGCTGGAAGTAGCCATCAGAGGATGGGTACATGGTGGCCATAAAGGGATGGACATGGTCAGAAACAATGCTCAGGTAGGCCGTGGCATTTAAACGATGCCCAGTTGGCACTAAGGG
>NC_060150.1:22564854-22573991 GCF_021292245.1 Micropterus dolomieu
CAACTTTTGCACATACTTGTCAGCATTGTATTATAGTATTATTGTATCTTTTTATGTTTTTTGTATACGTGTAATTTTTTTTTGATCTCCTTACTTTTTATATATTTATATTACTATTTATGTTATGTGTACTGTAAGCACCAATCCATACCATACCATATGTGAAAGTGTACCTGGCAATAAACCCGATTCTGATTCTGATTCTGGTCTTTTGTTTATTATTTATTCTACCACTGATCTCATTAGTTTAAATTGTGAACTGTGCTGCAACAGATTAAGCATCCCATCTGTTTTTAGACTAGCTTAGCATGAAAGGGAAGAAAATGTCTTCGTTTTTTTTTCTTCCTAGAAATACAATAACAAAAATGTGAGATTTATTTTTGCACTTTGAAAAGCTTGTCTCACAAGAGACAGATTAATAAAAAATTGTCAAAATTGAAGCAGCAGAGGGTGAGATGTTCTGACTCCCCTAGTATGATTCAAGCTCTAAAAGCACCGGATCATACACGTCCCTTAACACAACTTAATAGTATGTCTGATTAGAACCTCCCTGCCTAGGACACATCGGGTCTTTCAAACTCCAGGCTGGGATGTCATCTGGGTCATCTGAAAAAGCTTCTTCAGAGCCACAGAATACATTTAGCAGTTAGCATTCAGCAGCAGTTAGTACTCATCTCAGCTATTAGCCGTACGATGTAAACGATTACCAAAAACAGAAATTCTCACTGTTAAGAAGAAATGAGATGTTTTTTTAATTTTTATTCTTTATTGGAAATATTATTTGTATGATGATTATTTTATTGTTGCTACTTAGTAAGAAATATATTTTTTTATATCTTCACATGCACCTGTACAGGTAATTAAGTTATTAACTCATCCTTTTTCTTACATTATAATCAGATCATTACACTTTCAGTTGTTGTTTGTTTTGTTTTTTTTACAGTTTTTATTACATTTTGCCTTTGCTTTTGACGTGATTTATTATGATGATTATATTTTAAAAATAGAGTATGCCAGAACCTCACACTTATTAATTTCAGTACTTGAGTAAATTTGAGTTCTTAGTTGCTACCTGCTGATGGGATGGGCGGATCTGCAGCGCATGCTTCACACACAGAGCAGAACTGCAATGTGGGGAGGCCATATAGCTCTGTGAGAAGGACATTATGCTTTCTTCTCTCCAGATGGGCAAGATACTCTCAACAGCACCAAGCTCTGACCTTGAAAGTGCGCTTGGCACACCACTTCCTCATGTTGGGCAAAACGTGGAAGATATTTCCCTCAACAGAGCACAACATCTATCATTTGCATTCAGCGGCTGGATCATGGCCAGGCTGAGTAAATATTATGTATGGCCGCGGAGGGAGCAGTTGCAGGCTCAGATGAACTGGGCTGAATGGGGAGCTGGGCTCTTATGATGATAGCACGTGGGATAACAAGGCAGCTCACAGACAGATTGGAGGTGGATGCTGGATGCTGCCAAAACATGATGATAATACTCTTTACAAAGACAAGAAGGAAGCAGGGAGGGAAAAGTTTGAGAATAAAAATTAACTATAAGAAATAAATCAGATTTTCCTGTGACACAACAGTTAAATGCACTCTTTTCATCCACTTGATTTATTTCTGAAGTAAAAATTAGCTACATTTTTCTAAAAACTACAAGCCTAGTTCATTTCCCAGTTTCTACTGCTGAAAGTTGTCTAGCTATGTATTGACAAAGAGCCATTTAGCTTTGATGTATTAATTAAGTGTGTGATTTAAAGGTCATTGTGTAGTATATAGGTATTGGTACAGAGTTACTGTCGTTTAATTTGTGTATTTAATTAGGTTTATTGTTGAAGAATGTTTGATTTTAGCTAAGGTAATATGTGTATAAAAGTACTTATGTTTATAACTATTTGTATATCTTTATAGTTTTCATGGTGTACAACGGTATTTGGATACGGAGGAAAAGAAAGAAATAAAGAAAACGTAAAGGTATCAGCGTATAACAGGTTATTGACTGAATGTGATGAACAGGATGTTAATCAGTTTAAGTTTAATAACCAATCCTGACAAACCTGTTGATTTGTAATTTGTAATTGCTTTTCAAATAACCAATGTCAGCTTCTCACCACAAGGTCCAGTTTAGAGGTTGTTGTGGAGCTTTCAATCACAGAATTTTGCACTTCGAGTCAAAAATTATCTTTAACCTCAACTTTTAAGCCGACATTGATGAGAACTACTTAATGTGCACCAACAAAATAAATAAAATAAAATTTGAGGAAAATCATGTGACATGATCAGCCCCAGAACTGCTAGTAAATGGATCATGTAGTGAGATTATTATCCCAACTGCTGTTCCAAGGTCAGGAATAAACACACATATAAACCTTTTAAAGGCAAGATGATGATTTTTGACAGTACTTTCCAAAAACATAAAGGTCACTGTTACAAAAGATTAATGTTACTGTTCTCTGATCTGCTACCTCTGTGGTAAAGGTTGTGGATCCATTCATCCACTCCGATCTCCTCCCTACAAAGTTTTGTGGTGTTATAACGTCACGCTTCTTCCCCTTTTGCACCTGACAGAGAATAATCATAACTCACCCGGCCACCAGAGGTACTTGTCAGACGTTTGACAGTGAATACATGATTGGCCGAAGAGAATCACAATCAGCTTTATTGCCAAGTAGGTTTACACATACAAGGAATATGCTAGGGATATTTTGGCGCATAACAATAAACATAGTAGTTAGAAAATATGAGAAAGATAAAGCTAGTACTGCAGGTGAGGAATCATAAACATAAAATTGACAATAATAAAGAATATGTACAATATGGCTGTTATTTAAATTATAGTTTTACATGGGATTTACATATTAAAAAATTTACAGTATGACTATACTGCAGACTGTGATGGAGGAAGTGAGGGTGGACTCAGTGATGGCGGTGTAGATGTGCACCATCATTTTCTTTGGCAGGTTGAACTTCCCCAGGTGCCACAGGAAGTAAGTCCTCTGCATTGCTTTCTTGGTGAGGGAGGCTCCCATTGAGGTCACAATGTCACAAAGGGTGATGGGGGTGGGTGGGTCTGGACTCTGAAATCCACAGCCATCTCCACTGCCTTAAGAGAGTTGTTCTGCAGGTTGTTCTGTCTTCACCAGGTGATCAGATGGACAATCTCCCACCTGTAGACAGACCCCCACCAGAGATTCAATTCAATTCAATTTTATTTATATAGCGCCAATTCACAACAACAGTTATCTCATAGCGCTCTCATATTGCAGGTCTAGATCGTACTCTGTGATATTATTTACAGAAACCCAACAATTCCTACCAAGAGCAAGCACTAGGCGACAGAGGCATGGAAAAAAATCCTTTTAAGAAGCAGAAAGCAGTTTTTGTAGCTAGCATAGTTCCCTCATGCAGACACAACTTCGGCTACTGTGAATGACCTAGGTCCATGTGTATCAAGATAAAATTGTTAAGATTATTAGGGTGCCCTTGATAAAGATGCAACTGTATAATGCGGCCTATTATACAACACCTGTAGCATACTGTGATAAAATGAATTAGGGCTGTCCCCGACTAACGATTTACATAATCCAATCAGAATTGTGTGTTTTGTGTTAGCTTTTTTCTTTTCACATGTGTATTACAACATTTTATGTTGAAATGTATATTGTAATAGGCAGTATATTAATTTATTGGGAGAAAACTGGAAGTTCTGTAAAATTAGACGTTGAGCATCCCCATATCGCAAAAATGGCATGATCTTCATTTTGCTGCGAAGAATCGAAGGTTACGATATGGTAACCCTAGTTCTATAAGCACAGGTGGAGCCGTTTACTGGACTCTATGGGTACTACCTCTTCCAATCACATGCACGCACTTGCCCACTGAAATTTTATCGTGCATGTAGCCGACCAATAGGACATCGCTACCGATATGTGCGTGACGTATAAATAGTAGTGTCCCTACTGCCTCAGCATCCGACCGTCTCTTCTGCAGATGGTAAGTATATCGTAACCTTTATTCTATCTCACACAGGCGCCGCCCTCTACTGGACTCTATGGGTACAGTGGGTGGAGCCCGATGACTGCCCGCCCTAGACGCGACAAGCCAAAGTCCACCACACCAACCCGGTCGGCCACAGGCCGGCCAAAGCCCCGACCACCACATCACCTAGTGACAGAATGGTGGGACACCCCTGAGAAGGTCGCTGGACCGATAGGGGCTTGGCCTGACCATTAACACCTGCACTGCTCTAACGTTTCACTGAAACGTCAGGCACTGCCAGTGTATGTTCCACCTCTATACCCAGTAGTCACCAGATCCTCACTTTTCAGATCCTAGGACGTACTTGCGAACTGGATCCCGAGAAGGAGCCCGACATATCCAAGAGATTCCATTATGTCCAGGAAAACTGGTGGTATGCAGCAGAATTGAAGAGATTAGCCTCATCTCAGAATGCTGTCAACAAGGCTAGCTCAATGGGATGGGGTTGGTGTTGGGGAATTAGCACTTTTAAGAATGTAATGTGTTTCTAATAAACAGTTTAACATTAACAAGCAGTGTAGAACTGCAAAACTGAAGAGAGTAGCCTCGTCTCAGAATGCTGTCCACCCAGCTTATCAGCATGCAACGGGGTCGCCATTCTGCATGAAAATGTGTATGGAAGTTTAGCCCAAGGGGGGGGGGGGCGACGTCGAACGGGCTATAGTGTCCCTGAACGCACCAGGACCAGTTGCTCCCTAGTGTCTTTGAACGCATCACAGCTTGCTGCTCTGTGGTGTCCTTGAATACCCCACGATCTGTTGACCCATGGTGTCCTTGAACGCACCACAGCTCGCTGCTCAAATGATGGCTCAACATGTAACAGTGTCACCGTGAGCGCGTCGTCAGTGGTGCAATCAATATCAACACAGCTGCCGAGTGAAGCCGAGTCAGGATAGGGTATCCTCCTCTCCACTGCAGTGAGCTGCCGCTGGGAGAATGAGCCGCTGTTTACTGTGATAAAGTGCCATGTGCCCCTGGAAGAGACGTGTTGTCTGGTTGCGTCTCTCCGGCTATATCTGACCTAGATTGGCGTTAGCTCGACTCCTGCCGTCGCAGCCAGTTAGCTGAACGCTGCGCTGGTTCGGTTGAGCATATGTTGACAATGCGGTTGTGTGTTTTAGGAACACACACACACACACACTGTCAGTGAGCTAGCAGTGTTCCCGTGGACACTGTCGTGAGTGCACGGGGAAAGCAGAGTTATCTCGCATTGCTGCATTGTGTCACCGTCATTGCAGTAGCCCTTCATTCGGCTGCCAGGCAATGTAGGCAACACGTTGCACGGGCCGGACAGCTGGCTAGCAAGGAGGAAGCCCAGGTCCTACTATCATCTCACTCGGATGCCACCAGAAGAGCGATGTGCTATATAAATAAATATGACTGACTCCATAACAGTCACTTGGCCAGTCGCTCCCTTCCCCAGCCGCAGGTGGCTGGTGGGGGGGGCCTGGACTCGTCCAGACAGGACATGGGTCACCTCGCCTCGGTTGCAAAGATAATTTTCTTGAAGTGGCGACTCCATCAGTGGAGGTGGTGAATTCAGTGAGCAGTTCGCCATTGCTGAAGAAAAAAGGATGCTGAGGCAGTAGGGACATTGCTATTTATACGTCACGCACATATTGGTAGCGATGTCCTATTGGTCGGCTACGTGCACAATAAAATTTCAGTGGGCAAGTGCGTGCGTGTGATTGGAGGAGGTAGCACCCATAGAGTCCAGTAGAGGGCGGAGCCTGTGTGAGAACATGCTCCGCCCATCGAAGCATCGAACCTTCGACTATGCGGGGACAGCCCTAAAATGAATAAATGCTTATTTGTTAGTAAAACATTTTAATTTATAGGCAACGCAGTTGTCCTAGGTCTGCTCCATGAATTAAATCAATAAACAGCTATTTGATCATATGTTATTGTTGAAACTGTACAGCTTTGTGAATTCTTGACCTAATAATAATTTGAAACTTTAGCCGCAAGCAAGTTGTGAAAAACACAACATTTGACATTTTCAGAGAAGAAGTACAGATGCAGATGACTTGAGAGATTAAAGTGATGAAAGAATTTGGAGATAATTGGGGAAACGCAAACTCGATTTTTACAGCATCGCCTTGACATCAGAGAGTGTTATATGTACCTGACTACTGGGTGACGTGATCAACCCACCTGTGACATTTTGTGTTTCCAAGATTTAAAGTTTAAGCTACACAAACACTTTAAGCAGTGAAAAATAAGAAGAAAGTGTCACGGGATCCAAATCAAATAGAGAACTTAGACTCACTGTGATCTGGACAAGGTCACCTGGGGATTTGAACTCTAGAACTTCAGATATCTAGATATCTAGGCAACTTACTGACTGAGCTACTGATGAGAGGCTGTGTCCTCACACCTTCTCAAGAGTTGAGGTAGTCACGTCACATGTGCCAGACATGGATAATTTTGTCAAATTAAACATAAAACGCTTGCAACAGTCAAGATGTTGGTGAGAAAATTCTGAAAGAAACCACACATCATTCTGCTGGTTTTGGGTGTGTTTTGCTTGTGAAAAGATTTTAATTGAATTAGCATATTCTGAAAAATATAGAGTGACAGACTTCTGAATTGACCATAGGTTGCAGTGAGGCAAACGTTAGTCACATATCAGTGGATGTGCGGAAAAAATTTCAGCTCTCTAGAATGTATGGGAGATTTTTTGAACTTTGGAATAAGAAATGTCTAGAAATTGACATTTCTTGTAATACGCCACGCCTAGTTTGAGCAATCATTACCAAATTTTATACATCAACTGAGTGACCCGAGATTGTATAAACCGAATTTTGTACGAATCCATTCATCGAATTACGAGGTATAAACTTTTTGCAAGTGTAGTGCCCCCTAGTGGAAGAATATCCCAGGACTGCTCAGCGAAGCTCGGATCCAATTTTGATTTACGGGTATTTACGTAAAATTGTACGTAAATACACACACAAAAAACCCCCCACAGATTGACGTATCAAAATTCTTTTGATAACTTTTGATCAGTGACGTCTGTAGATGAACCAGCCAAAGTTTCAGGTCGATTGGCGAAACTGTCTGGGACGAGTTCACAAAAATAGGTTTTAGAGAAAAGTGAAAAAAGTGAGAAAGTGTAAATGAAGCCATTTTTTAAGATAATTGCCAAAACTTGAAGTTGATTTTGTGACCAGTACTGCCCGCTCCCGCAACATGTGTGTTACTCTACCGCCCATTCCCGCAACATGTGTATCCACTCCCGTCCGCACCCGCAATCATTGTGACATGCAGAGTGAAAAAAGGACACAAATGTTTGGGCTATGCCCGTGTGACGGAAACCAGCGAGGCTGTGCAGTGAGTATACCTCACTCCCGACACCTTTGGAGACGTACTGGCAACTGCCATCAATGAGCACAGGGTTTAGCTCCCTCGTCAGTGTGTCCGCCTCCCGTACCAGAAGTCACAGATTTGAGTCAGGCCCGCAAACTACGTTCTCGTGAGCAGTCGCATGTGCTCTTTTTAATCTTCTTTTCAGCTTTGTTTGTTGACTCCATCTTATCAGCGCTACTGTGAGACCTGCAGTATATTTTTTAACCGCCTGCAGCACAGTTTAAACCGCCCGCTCCTGCAGGATTTCTGTTGGGTCCCGCGCAACCCACGGGATCCCAATCCCTATGCAGCGCTCTACTTGGATCCCTAATGATACTGTGACTTCTAGCAGAGTGTTTTGTACTGTGTACTGTGGAGTTGTGTACCCCATGGCCACCTCTGATCACCAGGGAGTAGCACTTACTACTCAGCTTTTTAATGATTTGGGGGAATATTACACAAAGTACACAAATGGGAACTGCAAGGATAACGTATTGGTGGGGGGTGTCCAACCGATTGTGGTGGGCCGCCTGAGCCTAAAATGCCCAGGCTGATTTTTTGTCCCAGTCCAGCCTTAGTTGAGTCAAGGGAAAAGTAGCAAGTGATGTCGAGGAAACAGCTTGTTGAAAAATAAGAAAAGTCGATCTGTTTAAAGCTGACAGCTGCACTCACTTTAATTAGTCAACGTTCAAAATACTGTCAAGAAAAAGAAAAGTCTAATTTCTCTCAATGAGTTGAGGAAATGTCAGAGGGAGGACGTGTCAAAGCTCTGATATGTATTTTGCACATGAGCCAGTGAAATTAGATCATTTTCTCATTTGTTTAAACTGATTTGTTTTTAACAGAACTTTGTGTCAGTTGTGTTGTTGTCACTGTGGTTATGACTGAGGAGTCAAAATTGTATCCTGATTTACTTACCATCATGCTCTGTGTCAAGAAACAGCACCCAGATGAGAGTAAATAAAAGAGGGGTCGGCAGCCTGTGGTTCTGGAGCTGCATGCAGCTCTTCAGCTCTTCCAGGTGCTCCCGATGGTTTGACATGGAAATAAATAACAGCTCATTTTTAAATTTTCATTTTCATTTATCATTGTTGTAGGCCTAAGGGATACTTACATTCTCCAATTGTAAAAATGTGTAGCCTACACACTGATGATAAAAAAATGTTTTGAGATTTCAACAACTAAAATGTGTATCACGAGTTACGACTTGGTGCCTTTCCTCTAAATTTTGCCAAAGTTTTGGGTCTCCCTGTCTAAGCTAACTATGGATTCCATATCCAAAAGAAGAAATGTATCAGAGGAAAATAGAGAATTTACAGTTTTTCTCAAATGCTAAAACACAAAAGCCAATCCTCTAAACCAAATGACCAGTTGTCTAAACACATTTACTAAATCTAGCCATCATTTTCCAATATTATAAACACATTTCACATGAAGACACAATTCACAAAACACAATCCTCCGTTCACATAAATCTTAACACATTTTTCCTTGCTAAAACACAAGTTGCAAAAGAACTCTGCTCATATTCTCAAATGAAAGCTCATGTGATGCAAAATGCTTGCCACAGTCAGCAATATTTGAACAAAATGAACACACCTGGCGTCATTCATTACACACAACGACTCAAAATTGAAAACACCTGTTGCTAATGCTGTGACCACATGTATAAAAGCAAGTTCAGAGTGCACAGTTTGCTGAAGATTCCAAACAAACACAATGGATGAAGGCAGAGTCAGGGGAAG
>NC_060150.1:22574091-22579570 GCF_021292245.1 Micropterus dolomieu
ACGTCTGTCTGCCACCCTACTCCCCTTTCCTGAACCCTATAGAGGAGTTCTTCTCATCGTGGAGATGGAAGGTTTATGACAGACAACCATACACTAGAGAGAACCTCCTAAGGGCAATGGAGCTGGCGTGTGTTGACATCCCAGTGGAGAACTTCCAAGGATGGATCCGCCATTCCAGGGCGTTTTTCCCGCGGTGCCTGGCAAGAGACAATATAGCCTGCGATGTGGATGAGGTGATGTGGCCCAATGCAGCTCAGCGACATGATGCCGCACAGTGATTGTGGTGTAAATAAAAAAAACTTCACACCCTGATCATGTTTTCAAGAGTACTGTTGTGTGCAATAGATTCTGTTTTTGCATTGAGTTGTGTTACAGTAGTGTACAGAATTTACTATAGATTTATACTCTTCATATGAAACTCACAAATCTAAATGCCCAATCCTCTGCAGAGATCTAAGAAGATCCATTATTGTAAAGTTTCTAAAAATATGCATTGGCAGTTATGAAACAAAGAACCTTCTCACAAATTGAGCATTGTGTTTTCAATTGTTTTGCTGTAGTGTGTAATGATGTGTATAGTATTTACATTTTTGAAAGCTTCGAGCTGCTCTTTTGGTGTGAAAGTTTGAGTTTTGAAGGGAGAAGGTGTGGTTGTGTTTATGTAGCTTTAGAAAAGGGTGTTGTGTTTAGACATTGGAGAACATGGACGAAACGTTTGTGACGTGTTTTAGCATTTGAGAAAAACTGTAATATGGCATGGACAGATATGTTTACTTTCATCTTCAACCGGCCTACTGGTATGCTTGATCTGTGGCTGGAAATATGCAAACAACAAAACATTTAATATTTGAAGGCATTTCCAGAACAAGCACACTGCATTTGCAGGAAAGTCTCCCGCTGTAGAGCAGCCACCTTGGGGTAGAACATATTAATGAATGCTCATTTAGACCTATTAGTAATGTTGATTAGTTAACTGAGACTTAAAGCCTTAAAGATATGTTTTTTAATGAAATCATTTATCACTGAAATCACTAATTAATTTTTCATTGCCTATTTGTGAATGGGTTGTATGAACCACACGCCTGCTTTCCTAGTCACTTGGATCAGCCACTATTCTATGTCCTCTGTTAAGGAATAACATTTGTATTGTTATGGCTTGCCACATTACTTCACTAGCTAACGCGAACATTATTACTATATCTGTACCACTAGTATGTCAAAGTGTAGATTTTAGCCAGCAAAAATTATGTAACAACAAGGCAGGGGCAGCCAGCTGCATTAACTCAGGCCTGCCGCTGTTTGTATCGTGACTTTCAATTTAGATTGATTGTGGTTTTATTAATACACAGGTACACAGCTTCTTCGACGGTCTCTGAGGCCACTGAAAACTACACTTTTTTTTGCAACTGCTCTTTTGACGGTGAATGTTGACCCCTGGTATAAGATGTCACCATACACAGATGTCTCTTGTGCACTAATTTAGAAAAAAAGAGGAAAAACAACTTCTAAAGAGTGAAGAGGTGTTGGTGTGCAATCGTCTTGACTAACACACAAGAGCTCCATACTGTATACACATGTCTGTTCCGGTAAACTCAAGTTCAGGCCACACTGAAATGTCCACAGACCATCAGACTGTCCTGTACATGATACATATCACAAGTTAAAATGAGGCTCAGTAGTCTCAGGTAGACATATTGAGTATACTGTCACTCCAATGTAGCTCAGCAAGGAAACACTGTCCAGGGAAACACATAGAGGGAGGTTTATACTAAAAAGACTTTAACTTTGAAAGGTACCCACTTGATTTGATTAAGTCACTGCTGAAGTTTACTGGAATAAGACAATCTTTCCTAATGAATAATATTGCAGTATTTCAGATTCATTTCTGTAACGTAAACTGTAAGGTAGCCAGTGTTACTATTTCCAAAACAGTAATATTATTACAGTTACTAATCCAAGTAACGCTGCGTTACTGAATGCACCATCGTTGACGTGAATGCGTGCCTGCTCAGCAGGTCGGCGGCACCAGACCTTATGTTGTTCAAGTCAGCTGCTAGCCAAAATCCAACTGTAAAAAGAAGTGGAGAAAAAAAGTCATCTGTGAGATGCTTCACATTGACACTGGAATGAGAATACCCCTGGCAACTGGAACACTGTTTTTTACGTTATATCAGTGAAGTCATTTTTTTATATTTTATAGTTAGTTCTCTTTCTCTCTCTCTCTCTCTCTCTCTCTCTCTCTCTCTCTCTATATATATATATATATATATATACACACTCACACACACACACACACACAGGTGGCACGGTGGTTGTGGGTTCAAACCCCTTTCTGTGTTTGCATGTTCTCCCTGTGTTCCTACCACCATCCAAAGGCATGCAGGCTAGGTTAATTGGTGTCTCTGAAATTGTCCTTAGGTGTGAGTGTGAGTCTGTCTATGTGTGGCCCTGCAGTGGACTGGTGACCTGTCCAGGGTGTACGTTTTTTTTCCCAGTTTACATTGTTGTAAACTGGGATTGGCTTATCCTGTATGATTGATGGATGGATATTAGTGAAGTTTCACATCAAAGTTATGCGTGTATATGGTTATGTGAAAAAATACTAAACAATAAAATCTAAGTATTATCTTCTAAACAAAGATGTGATTAACACCTTTATTATATTTAACATCTATAATTGAATACAAATTACACACAGCTGAACTACTTCCTTGGCCTTTCCTGAGTATATCAAAATAACAAAAAAGTTTTCCAGAAAAGTGTATATCTCACCGCGTGCCTGTGTTGTTTGTGTCTGCATGTGTGTGTAATTAGTCCATAATTACCAGTTGGGGTGTTTGACAGGAGAGAAGGTGAGTCTGGGAGCCCTTCACCAGCAGGGCATCTGCAAATGAGACAGCTTCACAATTAACTAGCATCTTCTTGATTCTAGCTCCGCCATCTACCGCAGGATTTACATCACTTTTTTAAGAGGTGTTGAAACGAGTCAACAGGCAGAAAAACTCAATTAACTCTCTAATCGTCCCACATGAAGCACATCAACTCTGACCTGCTGCTAAGTCGAGGCACAAGGAATTCTTCTCATTAGAAACAAGAACATTTGATCTGGTGGTTCAGTTCGTCAACATGTGGAAGAGAAACTTCGAAGGGTATTCATTTTCATTTTATAGCTGCTGATCTTTAAGATCCAGTTCAGAACAGAGTACAACGTGAGCTCTGATGGACAATACAAAGTCAGTTTTCATTAAGGACCAGTATGTTTTTTATTATTATTATTTATTATGTGAATGCTCTCAGCTGCCAACACTGTGTATGTTTCCAAAAATGCATATTAAGGAACCAAAGGACCTCCAGTTCTGCCAATAGTACTCTTCTGAATCTGCCTCTAAATTCAATTAAAGCCAGTAACGCCTTAGATTACAGCATAATTACTCCGGAGTTGCAGTGTAATCATTAGTATACGGGGTACCAGTACAGTAAGAACCAGTATGTAAGTAACCTGTATATGTAGGTACTGGAAAAAAAATATGAAATAAAGGAGTAACTATTTGGGATCTCACAAAGAATTTACACTACTGGGTACCTAATCTGTTATTATGGGGTATGTATGACCTACTGAGCAATAATCTGGACATTTCAGGAACGATGGAGTGATGACTTCTTCATTACTAAATCTGATGTGATTCTATTACAAACCTAATAACCTTATTAACAACAAACAGATAAACTACATTGTTCCTTTATAATTTTGAAATAATTAAAATAACTACAGGGGACATTGTGAGTTTACTTCGAAACAAAGGTCCAGGGATACTGTTGGTGCAACCACAAGTTCAAATAAAGCTCCTTTTTCCTTTTGAAGAAAGACATTAAGAAAAGCAAGACAAGTGACCAAGAAATAAAAGTTAATCTTTCAAAATAAAAGCCAAGAGGACAGGGTGTGGTGTGACCATCTCTGGAGCTACAAATATTTTTCCTTGAGCCTCCCTGAATGACTAGGGGGAACTGCATTACCCTCCCCCAACCATTAATAACAATATTGTTCCCTGGCCCCCTGAATTCTGGCATCCAAGCTCTGGCTCGAATCAGTCAGTTCTTAGGAAAGAAAACTAAACATCTCTGACGTGGTACAAAAAAAGCCAACACTAGCTTATCACCCCAGAAAGGGCAAGTGTCTGAAGTTAAGAAGTCCAAAGATACGGACAAGTTGGAGAATGAGGCTGAAGGCAGTGACGCTCAGGTTTGCACAACAAGGAGATTGACGTGCGAGTGAGTCACACCACACCAGCAAGAGTTAATGAAATAGCTGGAAGAGGGTGCTCTTCCAGCTATTTCCGCTGCTTTCAAATGGCCTTTAGATGCAAAACACAGACATTTTAGAGGAGATATGCCACTCAATACAACTCTGTGGGGAACTATGAATGTGTGTGAATGTTAGTTTATATTTGAACACTTACTCAGTGTAAGAATGTGTGTGAATGCGATGTAGTGTAAAAGCGCTTTGAGTGGTCGAAAATACTAGAAAGGTGCTATACAAATATGGAATCTGGACCTCAATTAGAGTGAATCCTATACTGCACTGTGATTGGCCAGCTGCGTATTTAGGTCGTGGCTTTGCGAAGGGTCAATTCCAGCTTTCAAATAAGAATAAGATGCGAACTTAGTCCAGCCAATGCAACAAGCAAACAGCTACTTTAAAAAACTGTTTTATTGTAAAATGATAATAATTGCCATTATCATGATATTGCTAATTAAAAAATTTGTAACATAATAATTTTTCTTAACTTTTCCATGTATGATCTTTCTGATCAAGACTACTTTTAAACATGACATTTCCTAACTGTACTATTTGATGTTTATCATGTTTACCCTCCTTTTCACACAACAGTCTTATAAAGAGGTATGCCCACTTACAACTTCTAACATAATACAACACTCTTTTAGATTTAAAAGGTGGACAGTAAAGATTTTAACTTCAGCCTTGATCAATGATCAACAACTTCAGCCAATAAACCACTATACACTATTCTCTCTCTCTCTCTCTCTACATATATATATACATACATACATATATATATATATATATATATATATACAGTGGGTACGGAAAGTATTCAGACCCCTTTAAATTTTTCACTCTTTGTTTCATTGCAGCCATTTTCCAAAAATCAAAAAAGTTCATTTTATTTCTCAGTAATGTACACTCAGCACCCCATCTTGACAGAAAAAAACAGAAATGTAGAAATTTTTGCAAATTTATTAAAAAAGAAAAACTGAAATATCACATGGTCATAAGTATTCAGACCCTTTGCCGTGACACTCATATTTAACTCAGGTGCTGTCTATTTTTTCTGATCATCCTTGAGATGGTTCTACACCTTCATTTGAGTCCAGCTGTGTTTGATTATACTGATTGGACTTGATTAGGAAAGCCACACACCTGTCTATATAAGACCTTACAGCTCACAGTGCATGTCAG
>NC_060150.1:22579670-22589267 GCF_021292245.1 Micropterus dolomieu
TTTCCCAAAATGACTCATGGCTGTATTAGATCAAAAGGGTGCTTCTACTAAATACTGAGCAAAGGGTCTGAATACTTATGACCATGTGATATTTCAGTTTTTCTTTTTTAATAAATTTGCAAAAATTTCTACATTTCTGTTTTTTTCTGTCAAGATGGGGTGCTGAGTGTACATTACTGAGAAATAAAATGAACTTTTTTGATTTTTGGAAAATGGCTGCAATGAAACAAAGAGTGAAAAATTTAAAGGGGTCTGAATACTTTCCGTACCCACTGTATATATATATATATATATATATACACACTCTAAGCTGGGATTGGATCCAGCCCCCCGCGACCCTGTACACAGGATAAGCGGTTGACGATGGATGGATGGATGGATGGATATACTCTAACCACAATACAAGGATACAACAATCAGCAAGCGTGTGTGTGTGTGTGTGTCTGTGTGTGTGCATGTGTGTGCATGCATGTGTGTGTGTGTAGGTGACTCTTAAGCTAAGGGTTACAAACCAGAATGGAGGACACGTCCTCACCAAGATGGCGTAGAGAACAACTGACATTGCTCCATTTCAGACAACTCAAACCACTGTGAAATGTTTATTAAAGCAGTTTGGTGTCTAGGCTCCAATCTCTTTACTCCCAGCAGGTATGTTTACGTGGAAATATTGGGGTAGAGATGAGCACAAATATTACCCCCTAAAACTGCATGGATTCAGAGTCTCACCATACAAAGTGAAGATCTTCTATGTGGACCTTGGAGCCAGCCACTGGGTGTCAAAACCCCTTGAGGGGAATATAGTATCTAGTGTAACTGCTTTGTGAGGGCCTATGCACCAGCCATCGTGAGGTCATTCCCCATGAGCACCTTGGCCTCCAGGGGAATATCCTATCTAGTGAAAGAAGGCCGGAGTTGAAGGCAAAACCCCTCTGAAGGCCAGCAGCAAAGGCAAAATCCGTCAACGTGAGTGGATACCAAGATCAGAGTTTGATGGTTAGACTGCGGGGCCAGAGACCGGTGAGAAACTATGAGCAGGTTTCGGCTGGATTGCCTTTACAAATTGACAAAAAGTAAGGTCTCGTAACAGGTCTGACCCCTCTTCATGTCGGTGTGTAGTAGGCCTGACCCCGAATAGTCGAAGATTCGATGCTTCGATGGGCGGGGCCTGATGTCAATCTCACAGTCGAAGCTTTGCAGCAAAACAAGGATCATGCCATTTTGGCAATATGGGGGTGCTCAACGTCAGATTTTACATAGAACTACCAGTTTTGTCCCAATTAGTTAATATACTGCCTATTACTTTTACATTTAATAAATGTTTTTAAAGTGCATCAATAAATCCAAAATTGTAACCCTAACCCTGGGTCATTAGTGCAAATGTGTAGGCGTAGCGTGTATTTGTGTAGTGGCAGAAGATAGAGTCTATGAGAGGAACACTTGCTGAAGAGATGGAGCCCCGACTTCACTGGTATTGTGCAGAGTTGTCTGCACCTCGCGGGACTTTCGAATAATTTATCTCCGTTGATGAACCACACAAAGAATATTATATCGTTTCTAAATAGTCGGCTACTTGAAATAGATGCGAGGAACCGGGATGTGCATGCAGTTGTCAGCAGCATGGAATGCACGCTAAACTCTACACAAGACCGGTGAATGGCAGGCGAGAGAGAGAGAAAAGGGTCAACAATAAGCCTCAGTTTAGCTGGAAATTTAAAGTGTAAGTTGAATGAATAGAGAGTGCAGCTCTGCAGTTTCCCAAGATTAAAGTGGAGCCACCATGTGTAGCCCCCCAGCCCGCCCCTCCCCGCTCGCAATCGTGCACAAAAACACACATGATCAGTCAACTATAGGTAGGACTTGACGATTCTGATTCGGCTATGTAAATCCTTAGTTGGGGACAGCCCTAGTGTGTGGTCCAACCTATTTTAAGATAATAGATAATAATCTTTGTGAATGCATAGTTACATGCAATTCCACTAGCCTAGCCAGCCAGAATATGGAATAGTTTACACAATCATAATTCACTATATCACACTAACCAGCTAACTTTAGTTGAATCTGAAACTACAGGTAACCACTAAGTATTTTCTATGTTGAGAAACCTGCAGTCAAACTGCACGCAAAGTAAAAGCTAGTATCCAACTGAAAAAATCCCACCTTCTCCCTTCAGGCCTCCCTCCAAAGCCACTCCCCCAAAACACATGTTCATGCATAGTGAGTGGACGGGCAGAGTGCAGTAATCTAAAGTGTAACCTAAAAACATAAATAAAATTAAACACAGCAGACATATCAGATAGGATGGACCAACAGAAATAATCAATTTTTACAAGATTTTACAAGATTTTACAAGCTAACAAGCTTGCAGATACAACTTCGTTAGCTTGTTCGCTTAGCTCAGTCACTAAAGGGATAATAAGCTCAAACTGTTTATTCTAAAGACATATTTGTACCATTGATTACTGTCTCATAACTGTCTGACATCCATTCCTCCATTCCTCTAGTTCTTTCTTCCGCTAGTCCACACATAATTCAAATATAATTGTGTTACGACTGGAAAGACCAACATGCAGTTTTCGTGTTATTGCCGCAAGTCTCTTTTTGTACCACAGATATAAAACAGATTTATTCTTCAGCTATGGGGAAGTGCAACCTTAGCGATTCTTGGCTAGAAAAAACAGAACTCAGGGCTTTGTTAAAACCAGTTGCTAGCAAAGTATTTGAAACCTACTGTCGCTGCTTCATATATGAGCGCCACTAAAAACATTTCACACGATCGTTAATTATTTTCAATACAGTAACACTGAACACATGGCTGGTTCCCTCTCCTCATTCTTCAAATGGCGAGCAAATGTGAGAGAGCGGCAGACAGTGACAGTGAAGGTTAGCGGAGAAACAGATTAGCATTAAGTGCTGTACACACACTGTTAGTTACATCTTGATAGTTAAATTACATTAAAAAGAAAGGACGTTGTTTACCAGGGAGCTGAGGTTAGTAAAGCAAATTAGGGATGCAAACTAGTCCTTTCAAGCTAATGAGGAGATTATTCTTTTGGATTTTACTGTACAGTAATTATACAGATTGATCAACCTGCAAATCACCCACCCAAACAAGCAGTGGAGGGAGGCTTCAGCAAACTACACTGTCATCTCTTTTCCGTATTATTCCACCTGCGATCCGTTATCACAGCAGCAGGTGAGCCACTTGCTTGTTAATGACGCAGCCTATCAAACAACCCAAACCAACATCTGCACCCTGTGTGTTCAATGCTGCTTTAACGTTACCTGGTCCGTGCTTGTAAAATATCCACCGTGACTTGTAACGTCATTTCAAGTTTTTTAACCAAGTAAAGTCTGTGCGAGTGAAAACATGCACATAAGACGACTGCTTTTAATTGTTGCCCAGTACTAATTTATACTTGGCAACTAATTTTAAGACAGTATTTCCTTTATAGGTTTTCTTTTTGTGACGTTGCGATATAGGTCTTAAATTTCCTTCTTAATGGTCATTAAATTCGACTAGGTGAATCCTGCAGAAACGCTGTAACTAAATAATGGTCGGGTTATGCTTGAACAGAATTACTTTGTATGTCCTGTTGTCCGACCTGTTTAGAAATCAGACGTGATTATATGTTGCCCTTCAGTTCACTGGAATACAGTAGTTGTGTACATAATAAGAAATGTGTGCTAGTGAGAGAAGTTCAACAAAGTTTATATAGAATAGTGAGCAGTCGTAGGTGAGGCAAATGATGAGCCTGATTAGTCAAAGCAAACTATTGGCCATCAGTCCCCGCGTCAGCCACATCAGTCCCTCCCAACATGGTGCAAATGTCAGAGAACACAGGACAGATTCAGATTCAGCACCTCGGACAGCAGTTATGATAACACACACTGTTTGTGTATCTATGATGACATGATGTGACTATTACGATGTGCGAAACAGTAGAATTATGACTGAAATACAGTTAGATAAATGCAGTCATATAAACAGTTTCAACAAACTATTGCCTCATGTCATACTTTGATATTATTGTGATAGTTGTTTTCTTTGTATTGTTTGGCCTCTTCATTATCCATTCATCCATCGTCAACCGCTTATCCTGCGTACAGGTGGGCTGACAGGTCGCCAGTCCATTGCAGGGCCTCTTCATTATGTGAGGGAATAATATTGACTTTTAGGGGATTGTGAAGAGTCCCAGGTGTAATTATTTCTGCTCTGATCCAGAAACTGTGATTAAAAAGCAGGCAATGTTTTAAACCATTAGGCATGACTGAATACAGTATTTAAACATAATTTTTCTGCTTGTTCTTCCTGAGGGCCTGGTCACACTAGCATTTAAAATGGCATTTCCAGTAATGCACTAATCATGGTGATTCTATTAGAAATAATTAAATCCACCCTGATGCACACAGGGCGAAGTAAATCTACAGGACTTTTTCGTGTTGAGTTCAGCTTTGGTAAACTTTGACCTTGCCATTTACCAAAAGCAGGGCGCCATGACAGCGCTGACCATTAAGCTGTAGGGAAAAATTAAGCTGAGGGAAAAATATCTGGCCACTTTTGTGACTGACTAGCGATACGGGCCAGCTAGCGAGTTTGAGGTTAGCTCACCAGCTACAGCAGTTCACCAACTAGCCCTGGGGGCACATTCACTAACTCACCAAGCTTCTAGAAGCAAATTATTTGTAAATGTCATGCAGGTTAATTTTGCTGTACCATTTTCTGGTGTGACCAGGCCTTTGGGTGCCTGAGAAACATTTTCTTACTTGTGACCAGTTGTTTCAATTTCAAGAGCACCTTAAGGTTCTAGTGATGTGTTGGTCACAAACATGTCAGCTCTGGGAACCAAAACTCACTTTTTAAACAACAATATGACAGAATATTTCAATGTATTGCAGATGAAGAATCTTGAAAAGGAACGGGGCCATAAGCTCCCTTCAAAGAGCTTTAATTCCCATCACTATAAGGTTCCCTGGAGTTACTGCATATGAAACTCTGTATCTTTTTGTGTTTAGAGTACAGAGGCATTTGTATTCACTCTTCTCCCCAAATAGCTTCTATCTGAGTAGCATTTGTTTAACGTGAATTTTCAAAGCTTGACTCCCACATGAACAGGGACGATTTATTCTCTTTGTGTGCTCAGCCAAACAGATTCGGGGAGGGGATGGTATCTCTGAGTCTTCAAGGGAGAGGGATTCCTTTTGTGACTTTATCATAGATTTACCAATATACGTGATGCCATGCTCCGGAGGTAGCACATTTGTTCTGTTTGTTTTATCTTCTCTTTCAGACGCGGCATTTTTGTTCTACAGAGGAAGGGCAGATGGATTGATCTGCCGAGAGGGAGAAAAAAGGGAACTCACTGCAGTCCCACAGCTATTAGAGTAAAATATCTTTTCCTTCCAAGAATGGAAAATGATAAAGATGTGAGAAGGTTATTGAGGGATGGAAATTTCTCTGATACAAATGCTCTTAGGCATTTTTTATAGCACATGGCATTCACACTACAGCCATACAGGGTACATGTTCAGTCCCACAGCATAGGGCTTTGTAAAAATGTATACATACACAGGAAGTTTTGGATAAAGGGTTTTACACCTTGTCAAGAATACTAATTCCTAGGGATGTTCTTATGAAAATGTGTAATTCCATTAAATATACTGAACACTGCCTAGATTTACTGAATATTAGAAGCCTCATTTCCATTGAAATGGCTATAAGAAATGGCTTTTAATCTTTTCAGCACAACCTTGGGTCCATCATAACAGATGCGTTTTTAAAATATTGTTCAAACTCATAGAGCCTTATTTGTGATTTGTATAGAATTATGTACAACCAGTGGTTTAAACGGGGTGAATGCACAGGAACGCTGTTCTGGGAGTAAAAGTTGCGAGAGGAACAGCGTTCATGCACAGATTTTGTACAATGTTTTCCTTTTTAGAGGGGGAAATTGCTTATAGCTGTTTTACACTGTTTGTGCGTGTTCATGGATAATAAATAATTTATTGTGCTTAAAGGCACCATAAATCCAGCTACTACCCATATAGCCAAAGGAAAGACATGACATTACAGGATCCCTGGAACTAGTCCCCAAAGTAGAGTTTCTGTGTAGGTGTTGTCATGGCTACCGCCTACAGGTGTGCTGGAAGCTGCAGTATGTGTCCTGCGTCTCTAACGCATTGAAATCAGAAAGTAAAATTACTATCGACACACACTGGTTATTTTTGTTTTTTTTAAATTATATTAACGTCACATTGTGAACAACAAATCTGTGTTGAAATTATAGAAATCGTGCGTTCTGTGAGCTCCTACGCACACACGGAGCAAAGTCAGAGAACAGCAGATAAGACAGGATGCTCATTTTTAAATAATATATTTACAAGTATTAGTATTGATAACATCTTAACAATACCCATCCCTGAACACACTCACTACAATTAGTCAAAAATCTAATTTTAAATGGCCCTCTTACTCACTCAAAGGACCACCTGTGGAACATCAGTGGTGTGGTATAGGGAGGTATAGTCTAGTTAATGTTACGTTAATGTTGATAATTTGATGATTCATGTGTATATTGTTGTTGAACAGGAGAGGAAGGGAGACAGCATGAGAGCAGCAGAGCAGAGAATAGTAGGACAATGTGTCTTTGGAAGCTGAAACAGTATTATCAAGTCTGTCATAAAGAAAATAATCAGTAGATCTCTGCAAGCTTTGTCATTTTAAGTAACTTTAGTAAGAGCTTATGATGTAGCTCTCGTGATAATGAGACATGATAATTGTTTATAAAAAAATCTGTGATTTTGATTTTCCGGTCAACATCCCAACAGCAATCAATAAATCAAATGCTCTGACACAAAAATGAAAACCATCCAATATCTGTGGCAGGACGGTTATAAACCCAGCCAATCATGGCCTACCTCTCTACCTACCTACCTACTTACCTGTGCAGTCTTTGAGCATGACATGTGTTTTGGGGGAGTAGCTTTGGGGGGAGGGAGTGGGATTTTGCGGTTGAATAATTTTAAAATCTAGCTGTCTCTGGGTAATTCTCCAGTGTTGTCTTCCCTAGCTTTAAGCTTTCCATATTCAAGTTACAGAGCACAAATTGTTTATAGCATCCTCTTACAGAATTGATTACAGTTAAAATAAAGAACTTAAAATATATTAAAGGAACAATGTCAATATTAGAATCTCTACTTGAACATAAAAATGGTGGTGAATCATGATATGAAGTTGTTGAATACCTATATATCATGCCTGGGGTGGACTGATGTTTACGTCCCTGAGCAGGATGAGTGGAGTGTGATGTGTGGAGTGTGGAGTGGCAGCAGCCTCCAGCAGTGCTCAGTGGATTCTGTGGTACTTGTGGAGTTTTTTCTCCTGCAGGGTTTCCCACCAGCTCAGGGGTCATTGACTCCACAGCATTGACTGCAGCTCTTTCCACACTACATTGACCAGCTCCACTCCACTAGGCCAACTCTCCTCTGCGCAACACACACACACACTTAGGGGTCTGAAAAGCAAAACAGTAGACATGAAGGCGAAGGGAACACAGACAAATGCACACAGCAGTGCGAAAAAAGGCAGCAAGAAACTGAGGCACAAATACTAGGCAGAAACACATAAATATATGCATACAGATGTTATTTGTTCCAATTTACGCACTTCCTGCCATGTAAACGCAGTTATTCCGCAGCGGTAAAATGGGGAGGGGGTGGGCTGCATTTGATAACTGTAGGCGCTAGGTGGCAGCAGAATGTTTGTCTTTCTTTCTTTCTTGTCTTTATAGTAAATGAAACTCGTACAACTTTTCTTTGTCAAAGCTGATATTCATCTGCTTACTCAGCTGTTTCTCCACTGGGGAACCGGGTGAATGATAAGAAGAGACAATCTTTGTCTGTATCTGTGTTTGCCTGTGTGTACGGGGGCTGCTCACTTTATCTATTTTTGAAGCCACACTAAAAGCAAGCATTTCTGATTCGATTCCTCAGTGGGCATGGACTTCCTTTGTCCATCTGCATCAAGTCTGCTAGCAACCAGCCTCACTCTGGCCTACTAGCATCCAGCCTGCTAGTCTCCAGTCAGCTACTGGTTAATTGGTCAGCTTGGTATCCTCACATTTCCTCCTTCCCACAGAAAGTGCTCTGTGCTTTGAAGTAAATTTTGCATGCGGCCAAACCAGCGGCTGTAACATGGTGGATCAATATTTTTGAGCGTCACAACCCATGTGAAATGACTCGTATCACTTTCAGAACTTCGATTTTGTTGATAACATTTGAAAAGTGCCGCCCGATTATCATTTTACCCCCATTGAAGATAGCGGAGGGCTAAACCAGAAGTTAGCTTGCTCGGCCAGCAAAAATCATCACAGTGGACGTTAAAACGCTACCACCAGCTAGCAATTTGGTGGTGTAATTGCAGAATGACGCAGATACCAACGCACAAATATAAATGCATGGCTACGGCATAGGCTCAACCCACAAGTATAAATCACGCGTTAGAGACATCATTAACTATATACCTTTTTATTCACCGCGAGAGATTTCCTCGTTCATTCTGGTCGCAGTCTACATCCCACCTCAGGCCTGTGTTAGGGATGTGTTACTATACCTGGCTGACCAGATAACTAATGTGGAGAAAAAAGACCTGCTTATTGTTCCCCTTCGAGGGAACTCGAACTGCGTCGGTTACGACACTATGGGAACGCCTCTAGGCGAAGCAGGTCTGAACGTGAATGAAATCACTCCAATCCTATTGGCCTGTTGCTAGAATGGTAAGGTGTGACGGAATAACCGGAGGAGTATAAAGCACACCTGTACACACTCATCATTAGCTTTTTTTTATTCAGCAGGCGCTCTGTATGTTGTTTGAAGAAAGCTCCAGTCCTACAAGCAGTATGTCTTACCTGAAGAAGAAGTCTACCAGCATGTCCGGCAACCAGATGTACAGAAGGTGTGTTTTTTCTTGCCCTCGGTACATCACGGATGGAGATTCTCATGAGATGTGTGTCTCATGTTTGGGGATGGAGCACGCACGGGCAGCTCTCGAGGGGGCTGCCTGCGCCCGTTGCGAAGCCCTTTCCGTGCGGGTACTGAGGTACAGCATGGCTCTCTTTCCGAGGATAGCTGGATGTGTTTTCCCCGCGGCGCGGGCCCTGCGGCCGCTGAGGCGGCCCGGCGGCTTCACTCATGGGTTCACAGCGTGATCTGTCGGAGGATTTCGGGACGGCTGAGGCTTTTTCCCGACCTTCATCCGCTGGCTCCGACGTTTCCTTTCCTCGTTCGGGAGCCCGTTTTCGGCTTCTCCCGCTCGCGGTTTTGGATCCGGAGACGCTGCAGCAATCCGACTCCGAGGAGGCGGACGTGCTCAGCGCAGTGGACGATGACTTCCGGGTGTCGGGGCGGCGTCATCTGGCCGCGCCCGACTATGACGTGCTGCTGGAGGTGGTGACTAGAGCCGTGGCTAAGCTCAACATCGGGAGGAGCAGACACCACAGGCTAGTGGTAGCTTGATGAAAGGTTTCTTAAGCACCACACGCCACCTCCACGCCGGTCTCTGCCATTCTTTCCTGATTACATGATGAGTAAATCATGGGGCAG
>NC_060150.1:22589367-22597399 GCF_021292245.1 Micropterus dolomieu
GGCACCTGGCACTCGTGCGCTCTCCTCTTAGTCGTGCCACTTTATTGCACACAGGGGCAGGCGGGGTTTTCGGCACGGTTTAGTGGGTATCTCGTTCCAATAGTGTCGTAACCGACGCAGTTTGAGTTCCCTCGAAGGGGAACGTCTCGGGTTACGTATGTAACCCTGGTTCCCCGAGAAGGGGAACGAGAGACTGCGTCGGCCCGCCGCACCTCTCTCCCCGCCTGAAGCGCCTGCTTCATAGTTTAAGCTAATGATGAGTGTGTACAGGTGTGCTTTATACTCCTCCGGTTATTCCATCACACCTTACCGTTCTAGCAACAGGCCAATAGGATTGGAGTGATTTCATTCACGTTCAGACCTGCTTCGCCTAGAGGCGTTCCCATAGTGTCGTAACCGACGCAGTGTCTCGTTCCCCTTCTCGGGGAACCAGGGTTACATACGTAACCCGAGACGTTCCCCCACATGAAGAGATGGTTCCCCCACAGAGTCTCAACTCCCCTGGTTCCCTCCCTTCTTACTGACACTGGTCTACGACAGTCCAGATCCATCATTCTCATCGACCCATCCCTCCATCCATCCATCCTTCCCCTCAACCCTCTATCCCTCACCTTTCCATTCCCTCATCCTTCACTCTTATCTCTTCATCCCCACTTCCCTCGACCCTTCACTCTTCTTCTTCATCCCTTCATCCCTCCATCCACGTCCCTAACACATTTTGGCATATAATCTCGCCTCTACTCCATCCATATCATTGTCAGTTTAATCATTAGAAAGTTGTCTACGAGTTGTCTTTAAAGCAGAAGACAAGGTCAATCTATCGAAGATAATTAAATTAAATTTAAGATCAATTTGATGATCAAGTTATTTAATAATTTGGTTTATTTGTTTCCCTGTTTTTAGTGTGGTGCCCCATATTGAGTGTTATTAAAGTAGGCCCATTGCTCAGAATAAGAGCAAACAGGTGTTCTGCAGATTTACAGATAAATATTTAAATAAAAATAACTAAATTAAATATAATAATATTCTAAATGTATTTCTTTCAATTATTTCCAAATAAAATGTGATTACATTTAAGTAGCGTTGTAGTACTCGAGACATCCTAACTTTGATTGGATGGAAAATGTATTGCTTCAAATGCAACCAATAACCCTAATTAAAAATGTGTTTTGTCACTGTCCCCGCGATGATCAGTATGGAAAAGGAGTGTTGAATAAAGATGCTTACGGTCTCAACCCGGTCTCAGCATCTAAAAGTCTTGGTCTTGTCTTGGTCTCGATAAACTCTGGTCTTGGTCTTGACTTGGTCTCGGTTTGGGTGGTCTTGACAACAACACTACATTTAAGGTGTAAAAGGGCAAAAAAAAAGGTTACAAGCATTTTAATGAGAGCATGATGTTGATGTGTGCAAAAAGCACAACCCACAGATCTGACTCCTGTGAGAGGCACTTTCCTGTCTTGTTTTCATGTATAACAAGAAGGAGAGAGCCACATCACACATATATATTATGTTGGGAATGATGGATATCCCTGTTACACAATCAGCCAAAACCTGTTACTGTATCTGTTACCATGAGCTGGGTAGTGTTGAGTTTTAATTTAGTTTGGTTCTTGGTCCTGCCAGACTGTGATGAGGGCTGACAGTCACTATTTTTCTGGCTGCTGAGCAACTAAAAAAACTCCAGAGCCGAAAAGCATGTTACTATTAAAACCAGCAACCATGAGTTGTCATGTCATTAGCTATGGCATTACTATACCGTATATTAAACAGTTATTGTTTTTTACAGTGAATTTGATATGTATTGCTTTTTTCTTCTGGTTTAATATTGTTTTCAAAAATGTAAATGTCTGCATTTTTAATGCACTGTGGTTATTAAAAATGCACAGTAAATTAACATTGATATAGATCTTGCGGCACCCTTAGGCTATATTCGAAACAGGACAGAGAGGCCTTAATTGCTGTTCCAAACGGCTTGAATGATCTCTTCCTGTCTCTTAAGATGCCTTCAAACTGCCCCGGTAACAGCCAGTTTTGAAGACAGCATTGATGCTGCCTATTACCCATAAACAAGCGTGGCTTCTGCTGCGGCAGCTTATGAAAAAATGTCAAGATGGCGGACAAACAAGCCGAACAGCATTCTGACAGCAAGAAGTGACGCAAGACGGCGTGCTGACATCACACGTTGCCGCCCAAGTGCTCTCCTAGAAGGCTGTTCGAAACGAATGTTAATAGAGATGCCTGCACTTGAAAGTTATGCCTTCTGAGGCAGCTGTCTATTACGGTAGCGAGGCTGCAAGGCACCAGCCTTCTGTTTCAAACACAGCCTTAGTCTGACCACAAGGCACTCTGGGAATTACTGCCAATGACATATTTCCACATATACAATAGAGATTATCTTGAGCTAAGGATTTAGATTATATACTATTAGATGCACCAAATAGGCACGTATAACATTGTTGAACCTCTACTTTTTTGTTACATGTCAACCTGAACTTGAATATCTATTTAAAGTTGTAGATTGATGCAACCAAAAAAACTGTTGTTTACTTGCAGAAGACTGAATGGAGAGTGACCTTAAAGTAGATCTAAAAACTTCCAGTTGGTGCAGACAACACTGATAACTTAGAATTTCAGCGTGCTGTGTCTGACAAGTGCACAACAGGGTCAGGCCAAGGGAGTAAATATCCAACGCTCCCCTGATTCAAGTCAATCCCCCTGCTCTCCTCTGTACAAATGGACCATGCCAGCACCATCACAGAGTGGTCCATTTTCCTGGTGAGGTAACCACTTCCATTAGTGTTCATCTGCCTCGCCTACCAAGGGACCATTTTACTGACATCTGCTTTATGCTGGCATCCACACACTATAAGGCAAAATGTTCCTGTAGAGAGAAACAGAGAGAGAAAGCCTATTGGCTCTATGCCACCATGAGTGCCAGAGCTCCACAAGTATTAATTGATGGGTTTGGGGCCACATTGGGGTATTAGTAGTTAAAAGGTTTTTCCTGCAGTCCTGTGGTGCCAGGACTAGCTTTGGTTATACTGGCTATTCTATTTCTTTGCCCTAATGGTGTCCTTTTATAAAACAATATATTGCCAGTCATTGTCAATTAGGTTTAATGTGAGGAATGGGATTACTGCTACCTGCTGCAGCTGGAAACAAGGCTGATGAGATCACTGAGACTGAACTTCACGGGAAACCCAAAACAATGAGCTAAAAGAGGTTAACAGAATTAGGAGTCTATAGCCTGTGGGGATGTACTGTATATAGGGACAACTGTGCTTTGAGCTAATGCAGCATGCTAACAGACACACAATTGGAATGTAATTAAGAACAATATTGTACTGTCCCATTATTGGACAGCTTTATATACTATTTATTTTAAGTTGCACTTTAAGAGATTAAACTACCCAACATTATATCAAAAAGTTAAAATAGGCTTAATCTCAACCACGTACAACAATCTGAATACTTTCTCCCCCACTGGTTAACATGCTGTTTAGTAAGTATAATGTTTACCAATGTCTTACTTTAGCTCATTAGCATGCTGACTTTGGCTAATTACATCAAACTGAAGTACATCTTAGATTGGTGGGAAATGTCATTAGCTTTGCAGGTATTAGGTCATAAAGCTAGAACACACAAAAAGTCAGTGAGTGGGCGCACCCTGAGCTGTTGTAGCTGTGATTATAACTACAGCCATGGAATGATGCTGTAGCTAGAACCCTTATTGAAGAGTTCACGTTTCATACTCCATGATCTATTGCTTTATAATCCAGCATTTTATTTAACCAGTATTCTGCCTTTGTTGTACCATCTTCCAACTCTCTGCATCTCACCTTTCTTTTTCTGTTGCTCCATCCCAGGGTTTTGGCCTGGTGTTTTCTCCTGTGAAACCTTTGACAACCATAGTATTTGGCACTGAGCTCATCCAGCCATGCCTGGTGGCAGTGGGCTTCCTTCCAGCACCAGCCCCACTGAGCAGGCCTGCCTGTCTGCCTGCCTGACGAAATGAAATTAGGGAAGACATGATGGCACAGTCATCCTCTCCCCACCCACAGGCTGATTGTATTAGCCTGGCATAAACTCGATTTGGTACTTTTCTACGGCCATCGGAGAGGAATTGATTTGGATTTAGCCTAACTGGCTCAGCCACATGTCCTCAGCAAGCAGGAATCATTTCTTAGGAGGGGCATTGGTGGGATGATGACGGTGGTGGAAATGGTGGTGATTGGAGGATTAGAATAGGAATTTAACTAGCATGCAGTGTGCCAATATGAATGTCTCAAAGTGACGACTTGACAGAGAGTGAAGTTCAGCTGTATCACTTTTTAATATGCCCCTGGTTTCATGCAGACATTTCTTTCATAAGACTGCACTTGTTCTTATATAGATGCATATTAAAATACTGGCGTTTCAAGGTCCACATTACTCTCTCTCTTCTATATATCCTGAACATACTGTATATTGTATAAAATGTGGGTGAAAATGATATACTATAAAATTAACAGACTATAAATAAATCTGTCCAGTGTTGTAAATGTGATATACAGTGCATGCAATCCCATAGGGACAGCTACTACTAAGCCCTGAGGTTTCTAACAGTTAGAACAATATTTAATTTATACTTGATTGAATTTATACAGTGACATCCCCTGCAATTTTTTACAATTAAAGCCTGACTAAAACTGGCAGATACAAATATTGATATATGATTTAGAGAAAATGGCAATAATATATATCAGTCAATATTTGTTTTTTGAAATAGCATAACTCCAACAAACATTTTAACAAGAATCCATTTCTTAAATTTTTTTTATAATTGTGAAAAGATATGTAGTGAGTTTACATTTTACTGTGTAAAAACAAACTTGTAGGTGCTGTCTGATGGACACACTGGCATCACTATCTAAATGATCTCAAACATATCTTTGACATTTATGTACTGACTGACTCTGTTACACCGATGTATCTTTGATAAGTTAACATTGGCTGTCTAGGCCATGCCGATAAAATGATATATGTTATTTAAGTCGAACTACCTTTTATTTAGTTTTGCAATTATTCTTATAGGGCTGGATTTACTAACATCCCGAATAAAGAGTACTAAATTGTGTGTGCATTTTAAAATATCGCATATGCAATTGTAGTACCTGTTACGGGTGATCAACTAAGAATTATTGCGTAAATGACAAGAGGAGCAAACACAATGGAGGTGGCAGTATTTAAATGAGGGTTTTGTGTGTTTTAATGGTTTCCGCCATGGAGTCGGTAGGGAAAGCAGCCGCTGCGTATAAACCTTGGTTTGTTTCATTCAGTGTGTCCCGATTATGTGGAAATCATATGTACCTGCCCATCCTGCTGAGATTGCACTAAGTACTTGGGACAGCACACCTGAAAAACTGCTTTGGGAAACCCCAGCAGAAACATACAGTATGCTGGCATGACCCAGACGCGAGGAAATGCCAGCAGATCGTGCTTCATCCAGCCAGAGGGAATAATCACCGACTGTCCGCAGTTTTTTTTTTATTATTTTTTAAAATACAACAGAAACACAAAGAAGTACTGGCAGCCATAATTTTAGCTTGTGGTAAAACGGGGCAACATTTTTAATGGGCATTTAGCATGTGAAAGTACAAATTACAAAATTGTGTGCACAGTGGCCGAAGCACTATCAAAAAAAATAAAAACTTTTTGGAAAGTATTCATTATTGGTCACTTGATAGGCGCATGGTCATGTATCACTATAAGCAGTAAAATAAATACATGTTTTCCTCCAGGGCAGTATTCAACAAATTTAGCTGCTGATCTGAGCTTCCCTGCTGTTACCGTTTCATTGCCAATAACGTTAATATTCATCAGCGGTTTCTCAGGAAGGTAAGGGCACATTTCTGTCCACGTAACAAAGCCATAACAGAGCGCTGTAGAATAACTACATTAAATTACAATCCAACTACGTATTTTTTCTACCAGGGCAGTAAAAGTTTAGCTGGCTGATCTGAGCTTCGATACTGGAAGCTACGTTTTCTTGCCTATTAGTGATCAGCTGATTGTTTCAGGAACATAACGGACAAAGCCAAAACAAAGCACTGGAGAGAGGACTACATGAAATTAATCCAACTACATATTTTACACAACAAGCCAAAGCACAGCGCTGGAGAGTAACTACATGAAATCCAACTACATGTTTTTTCTATCAGAGCAGTAAAAGCTTAGCTGGCTGATGCTTCCATGCTGTAAGCTAAAGATTTATTGCCAATTACTGATCAGCTGATTGTCTCGCGTAACAGGAAAAGCCAAACCACAGTGCTGGAGAACAACAAGGCTACATGAAATAAATCCAACAAGATAAGACACTGACAGGTGAAACACACCAGACTCTCTGTGATTTTGGCCAGCTTCTAGCTAAAGCTATCAAACAACAGCTTGCATTTGCATCGCCAAAGTCCGACTAACTGAATTAACTGTTCAGCAGCTCCGCTTTGAAAACATCAGTCCCACATCAAAGCCTTCCATTTGGGAAAATCCACATCATTATGTCTGTGATTATTTGCCGTCAGCTGTCTGCATCTGTCCACAGATCCACAGGCTGTCGGCTCTCGTGCTAAATAACATGTGCTCGTGCATTTATCCAAATGTCACTTCTCTTCTTACTTCTAATAAACCAGAGGACTACTCAGAGACTGTTTATTATTATTATTTCTTCTCCCCGCGACCCTGTACGCAGAATAAGCGGTTGACGATGGATGGATTATTTCCTCTTCTTCTTCTATGGATGCGTTTAATGTAGTAACAGCGTCTACACCATAGATATCCATATGGTCTACACTGCCCGTTATACCGGGATTATACAAGCAGAAGAAGAAGCCGTGATGACAAAACGCACTCTGTAGCGCTGTTTGTCCGTTGTCGGCTATTGTAGAAACATGACGACAAAATACTGCGATGTCCATAGGAGGGGGTGCCTGCGGTTATGTAGATAAAATCGCTCATTCTATGAAGGTATTTTTGTGTCTTTTTAAAGCAAGCAAAAAAAATGTTTTGAGTGCATATTTATCGTACTGCAATAAAAAATCAAGTTTGTAATTAAAAATAAACTGGCTTTTTTTGTGTCACAAAAAGTATTATGTCATATTATTTGATTGCAAGTCAAAAGTTTTCCTTGCGAGTCAGAAAGTTTTGCAGGTTAAACCATTTTGCAAGTGAGAGAGTTTTGCAAGTTGAAAAGTTTTTCAAGTCAAAAATGCTCAAAATAAGAGATTCTATTGGTGGGTTAAAAAACATAATGGTTCATTACACAAGGTCTTTACACACCACTGAAAACATAGTTATAGATATTATATTGCATTCTGTCAATGAATCCTCAGAAATATTACACACTGAACCTTTAAATCATATTCCTGTTTTATAGAAGAAAACAAAGGGAGGAAAACAGATTTCAAGACCATGTACAGAGGAAATGGGACACAACACATTCATATACAGGTACACACACACACATGAACATGCTTGTGATGTAACACAAACCCGTACTGTACAACACACATACAGTGGGTACGGAAAGTATTCAGACCCCTTTAAATTTTTCACTCTTTGTTTTATTGCAGCCATTTTCCAAAAATCAAAAAAGTTCATTTTATTTCTCAGTAATGTACACTCAGCACCCCATCTTGACAGAAAAAAACAGAAATGTAGAAATTTTTGCAAATTTATTAAAAAAGAAAAACTGAAATATCACATGGTCATAAGTATTCAGACCCTTTGCCGTGACACTCATATTTAACTCAGGTGCTGTCTATTTTTTCTGATCATCCTTGAGATGGTTCTACACCTTCATTTGAGTCCAGCTGTGTTTGATTATACTGATTGGACTTGATTAGGAAAGCCACACACCTGTCTATATAAGACCTTACAGCTCACAGTGCATGTCAGAGCAAATGAGAATCATGAGGTCAAAGGAACTGCCTGAAGAGCTCAGAGACAGAATTGTGGCAAGGCACAGATCTGGCCAAGGTTACAAAAAAATTTCTGC
>NC_060150.1:22597499-22615923 GCF_021292245.1 Micropterus dolomieu
AAACCTTTTCCAGAGTGCTCTGGACCTCAGACTGGGCCGAAGGTTTACCTTCCAACAAGACAATGACCCTAAGCACACCGCTAAAATAACGAAGGAGTGGCTTCACAACAACTCCGTGGCTGTTCTTGAATGGCCCAGCCAGAGCCCTGACTTAAACCCAATTGAGCATCTCTGGAGAGACCTGAAAATGGCTGTCCACCAACGTTTACCATCCAACCTGACAGAACTGGAGAGGATCTGCAAGGAGGAATGGCAGAGGATACCCAAATCCAGATGTGAAAAACTTGTTGCATCTTTCCCAAAATGACTCATGGCTGTATTAGATCAAAAGGGTGCTTCTACTAAATACTGAGCAAAGGGTCTGAATACTTATGACCATGTGATATTTCAGTTTTTCTTTTTTAATAAATTTGCAAAAATTTCTACATTTCTGTTCTATTTTTCTGTCAAGATGGGGTGCTGAGTGTACATTACTGAGAAATAAAATGAACTTTTTTGATTTTTGGAAAATGGCTGCAATGAAACAAAGAGTGAAAAATTTAAAGGGGTCTGAATACTTTCCGTACCCACTGTACATACACAGATACACACTTGTGATAGACTTCAACATTTCGACTCCATGGACCTGTGATCAAAGCCTTGTTTCATGGATGTGACAAAGTAATTCTTCCTGGCAGGAGGCTTCAAAGAGGTCCTCGGCCGGATGGAGGAGCCACAGTGGGTTTGGTCTACAAACGAAAGACACCAACCTGATTTCCCCCCCGGGCTGAAAATAGCTTCATGTGCCCAGAGCAATTACACTGATAGAAGGAGTTGTACTGCATCACCTCTCACCTCTAATCCAACCCCAGCCAACTCTGGATGATATAAAAACCACATTAGTCTGAGGCAAGCCCACATAGTTGCCTATTACTGAACCTTTCTGGTTTTAATTCAATTCAAGTCAATATTATTTATATAGCACTAATTCATAACAGAAGTTATCGCATTGCATTTTTCATATACAGTAAGTCTAGACCAAACCCTTTAATGGATATTTATTGGGAAAAATGTATTTTCAACATAGAATGTACAAAAATATGGACATAGCATCTGTGACATGGGTAGGGCTGGATTAACCCACTGGAGGTAAACGTTTTGAAATATAATCTAAGAGTGAATGTTGTGTAAAGTATTACCATAGAACGGTAAAAAGAATATATTAGACTTCTCCTGTGTGCGTAAAGCATGACACTGTATGACAACCTCATGACAGGATGTAAAGACCGGGTGGAGGAGAGAGCATAAGTATCATCTACACTGACATGTGCTATACGCAAACTCAAGTACTTTGTATGCAAAATTGTTGGGGACACGGCAGGAGCTGACGAAACATGTGACCCAGTGTCTACTGTATGTGAGTCAGTCTCCCCCATATACTGGACCTATGGGCTGACTCTTGCTTGCAAGCATTAAATTATTATTAGAAACTAGAGACTGACACATATATTTTGTGCGAGTACTTTATTACTGTCATCTCACCAACACTAGACAGCATCACATTTTCACAACAAGGCCCCTATTGAACCCCCCTAAACACACACACACACACACACACATTCCCCCAACCCATTTTGAGTCCCAGAAAAACAATATTTAGGTGCTCAAATAATACCCTGCTCAAGGTTTGCTGTATTTAGTATAGTGATAATTTAATGAAACAAAAATTTGTTTGAGGATACACACCATGTATGTATAAAATCAACTGAAATATTAAAGGAAGTATGGCTGAATTTTCTATATAAGACAGGGGCCCAAAATGCTATCTAATCAAATTCAAATTACTCAAATTACTAAACTGTAAAAAAAGATTAGTTGACTCAACTTAACTAAGTCAAGTCATCTTGTTGCTTGCAACATGTAGTCTGTTGACTCAACTTCCTGTATCAAGTAAGTTGGACTTGAAAATATTATTTGAAATAACTTTAAGAGATTATTTTATCAAGTTCCTACAACTGTGAATCAAGTTGGCTCAACATGGAATACATAATTGATACAACTCGCGATTTGTTGACTCAACTTTCTGTATCAAGTAAAGTGGACTGGAAAACATTACTTAAGAGAACTAAAAAAGATGTTGGTTGAACTTATTTTATCAAGTTAGGGCAACATTATTATTTTTTTCTCATGCTCTATTGCCAAGTTACTTGAGTTTACAGAAATTGCTAGATTTCAAAAATTTAATAATATGTACAAGGAATCTACATGAGAATTGGCCAGTCAAACTTAATTATTAACACATGAAAAAATAGCTGAAAAGACAATTCAATTCTCTGTAAATGACTTGATCAACCTCTACATTTTCATCCATTCTAAGTGAGTTTTCAGCATTGTTGCAGTAAAATGCAACAGGATATACATACAAATCTCTCTGAGAAAGTTGCTCAAGTGTCAGCCAATTAACACGTTCAAACATTACTGAAATCTCCACTCATGTTCATGTTTGCTCCACAACATAAAATACAAATTAGTGTCTAAAAGAGACATTTCCTCCACAGAGAACAATAGAGATCTGTTAGAACGTGAAAACGTTAAAAACTGTTGTGACCCACAGAAGGGCTTTACATTTCTTTTTCTCTTACTACATAGTGGACAAATGGGGAAAAAAAATTTGAACACTTCCTCAGGGCCAAATGCAGAAACATCCTCCTGAGCCATCCCTCTAACTGAGCAGTTTATTCTTTAGAGAGTGGACCCTGGGAGTGCACATCTCAGACCCGATTCCCATGAACAGGCGCTGGATAACCTCAAAAGTATATTTCATGTCTTTTGGATAGTCAAGGTTCAGCATGTACAGCAGGCCCATCAGGTTCACAAAAGCGTTGGGTACATCACCAAGATGACGCATGACAATCTTTTCCTCGATGACGATGGCAACATCGTTGTAGAAAACTGGAAGGGGCTCCTGATCTTCAACGACCAAAAGGATTCCAATCACCATTCCCTTGATGACGCCCTCTCCAGGATCTGTTGGCTTCATGCAAAAACAAACAAACAAAAAAAAAAAAAAAAGGTGCCTGTGCTTTAGACATGTTTTGCTGTATAGAGTATCCACACATGATGCCTGAAATGATAGGTGTAACCATGCCCATTTTGAACTAGTTTTTGTATAATTGAACAACATTTTGCTGCTTACCTCACATCTCTTTGTCAATGTAGAAGGATTTTCCTTCATGTACCATGGCAGTCCCTGCAAAGCTGCTGCTCTCTTCCTTTGGTTTGATGATTTCAAAATTCAGTTCAATTCAGTTGATATCAGAACTCTGATTTTTGTCAACCCTCAAATAACGGAAACTGAGCTTTCACTTCAAAGAGGTAACTTAAACTCTGACCTTCTCACTGGCAGATTTTATTCAACAAACCCAGAATTTCTCTCCATCTCCTCCATCTTACAGAGCCATTTTCTTATTCATTCAGTCTGTATCAAAGTGCCTATCCAAGCACATTAATTAGAGGAGGTTTACTGTCTGTCATAATCTACATCCTGGTCCCTCTCCTCAGTGGGGTTGCACAACTATTGTGGACCACAACTACAAAAAATTTGCACTTACATCCTTGTCGAGACTCTCCATTAAGGATGTCATTTCTTGAACTACCTCGAAGCGCTTCAACCGGAATATCTTAAGAAGTTTATGCAGGTGGCAGTCCAGACCCTCATAGAACTTATTGATGTCCATTGACATGAGCCTGGTGAATTCCTTGAGGATCTATGTGGAGAAGTAACATTACAGTTTTAGTTCAAGTTAAAAGTCACCTAAATTTTCACATTTCAGCACTACAACTGACATGTTGTCAGACACGTGACGTACAGCGGAGACCTGTATCAAGGTGCATATTTCATTAATATTAACTTCAACCTCAGTGATCTGTGTCCTCAGACTGGCAGATTGGCTTGTGTGACAGGTTATTGAGTTTTATTAATGTTTACATCAGACTGATATGTCAGTGCTTTGTTATGTTGTCATGATAATTCATACATGCTAAGTAACAAGGCTGTAAGTAACAAATAAGTATCTACTACTATGATTTAAGTAGTTATGTAAAAATATGTAATTCATATCAGTTCAAGCATTATTTAATATCATAATATATAGGAGTGGCTTACAGGAAAGATCAATTTATGTTTAATGTGTCAAATATTGTGTTAGTTATAACAAGTTATTGCTTAATTAAAAAAGATGAAATAGTTCCATGTTTGTATATTCTGGGTCACATCAAAAGTCATCAAATTACAGGTATAAGGTGAATTGTTGATGGTGTTTTTACTGTTATCAAATGTAAAAATGGGTCACGTTTGACCCTCAAGATTATTTAAGCATTATATAAATGTGTTACTTAAACAATTTTTAATTTTACTCCCAAATATTTTACTTTAGGAGCACATGTGCTCAATGGGAAGAATGTTAGCATAGAGCCCTGCAATATACACAATACAACATTACGACTTTACTATGACTAAGAAAAAATGTACACATTTTACCTGTCTTTCAGTAAAAAGGGCAGGCCATCTGACTCTCATTTTGGCCACAGGTGGCTCCTCTTCAACGATCTCCTGTCTTCTCAGTGCGTATGTGGCATTCATTGCATCATCGATGTAGGCCAGGTTTGGGTTGTTTTTCTCATATCCTGGACCATCTTTTCTCTATCTTCTTCAAGACTTCTGCTGTCTCTTCCCTGGGGGAGATCTGGAAGAAAATTTGTTTCAGACCGTCTAGGTTTCTTCACTTTGTTTCTCTTCCCAAAGCCCAAAGCTTTCGATTTCTGTCTGTAATTGCCCATCTTGACCTTTATGCTGTGTTTCCATCCATACCATCCACATGTGGAGCCAGGTTCTGTAAGGCAAGGGTGTTTTTCAACAAGTGCCTTGGCCACACATTCAAAATCTTCAAGTGTAGGGTAGGTCATGAATGAATATATTGTTTCAGCAAGTTTGAGCATAATCTCAGACTTCATGTCCCTTGAAATGGATAGAAGTGCTCCACTTTCTCTAAAAGCATCATTGCCCTGCCTGAGCCTCAGCTCTACATCATATGAGAAGGTGGGAATGGGAAAATGAGCTGGCCATTGCTGTGAACGCCGACCTACAAAGCACTCTGTTTGGCTGCTCAATGAAGAGGATGTCGTCGGAGATGATGAATGAGCTGAAGAGGATGCTGCCGGAGATCATGGTACAGCAGAGCAAAAAGTGTCCAAACTTGAGTCTGAAGAGACAGGGCAGAAAACGACTTGCAATGTCACCTTGTCCTTTGGTAGATCGTCAACACAAGTGAGGTTACAGAAGTCTTTGAAATCCTCATCTTCATATTGAAGGTCAAATGAAGAGCATAACTGCAGTTTGTTTTTCAACACCAGTTTCAGGCCGTCAACAGAATCTGAGTCCAAGCGGAGCTTTCAAATGTCCTGTGCTGAAATGATCACACGCAACAGCATCTTCTTGTGACTGAGAAACTCTCAGGACTTCTCTGGCGATGAAGAAAAAAAGAACGTAAGAAAAGACAAAATGAACAACAAACATTAATAACCATGAACATTCATACACATTTCATTTTAAAATAACAGCTCAACTATACCTTAATGAAGCAAAAAAAACTTTTGATGTCACCATCAGTTTGCCTGCTGTGTATGGATACAGGGGTTGATATCAATTTAGTTAGTGTAATTCCACAATCACCAGTTCAGAAGACTGTTTTTTCATCAACTCATAATTCCGCAGGTTCTCCATGTACCATGCATGATATGGTTCTATGAAGAAAGACACTTTGCTCACAACTACAGACACAACTACAATTTTAACCAGCTTCCCAAAGTCAGGCAGGCCACTGGTGTGCCCCACAGACAGAAACATACCCTCTGAATACTTTGTGCCATAAAGGTAGGCATGGGTTGCAGGAAACACAAGACTTATGTTTCCATATTTCAGCTCTACAGCCCGCCTCATGGAGTGCTCGAGTGCATCAGGTGAAACAACTGCAGTGTGTCCAACTTCCAGATCAGGTCTGAAAAGACTTGGCAAATCTAGATGGTAAGCTAAAGTAAGCTGGTGTTTTGTTGATAGAGTGAGCAAGATGTTCCTGAAATTGTGAGAATCATGCACCACCCTTTTAAAAAAGCTGTGCTTAGCTTCAAATCTAATGGTCCAGAAATCAACCAGGGGACCAAATCTCCAAAGCAGTTCGGGATAATGTTCTAAGAAGTGGTGCTTGGGCAGGAGGTGGAAATCAGGAAACACCTCTTTTAATAGGCACCTGTGATCGGAGATTTTGCACTCCAAATATGTCAATGTCTCTTCTGAAAAATGTCCACTAGCTAGAAACTCTACTATTTCTTTCAAATCTAATAGAATCCCCCAAGTTTTGTCATCTTCTGGTATGATGTGACCGATCATCAGAGGCAGAAGTCTCAATAGTGTCCAGTTTTCGTGGCAATTCCCACCAATAGATTTTTTTGATGCAAAAGACTTTGAAACTGTTGGTTTTATCTGTAAACTTGAAAGGGAAGGATTCAATGATGGAATTCAGCTCACCTATTGTAAAGTACTGTTTGGACATAAGACTTTATGCATAGACTTAATTCCTGTGGCACTATTCCTTCAAAAAGGTCATGCATAAAATATGGGGGGAAGCCCTGGTTTTTGTGGAAATGAGAAAGTCTATCGAGAACACAGTCACTCTTTACTCCATTCTCGGAAACTAACTGATGTCTGTTTAATTCCAGAAGGTCCTGTGTGTGAGTTCAACTGTCCGGAGTGGAAATTCTCTCTCCTTTACCTCGTGAATGTCAATATCTTGCTGACTAGCTAAACAAAACCGGCAAAATTTGTCAACATTAAAACTCTCATGAAACCCAGCAAGTGAGTGGGCCCCCAAGTTGTCTGCAGACACATACAGCACAGTACCTCTAACAGTTGTTCCCAATTTCTGAACATACAATCCTTGCTGCTCAAGTACTTCAAGGTCTTTTATCAGTGGTTCAAGAATGGCTCCATGCCCATATTTCTTCACATCATTGTTATGACACAGACATGCGAGGTAGGTTGACTGCACAGATGATCTATATCGTATAGGTAAATTTGAAATCACCCAATAGACTGCACAGATCTTGTGCTTTTTTTTGTTTTGATGTTGGTAGTGAGTTGTAAACTTCAAAGTCGTCTATATACAGTCCTAGGGCAATGCTAAGATCTTTTGACGAGAGCAAAATATTGTCTTTGTAATATAGACCGTCTCTGTATGTTTTGTACTGAGACAAGTGTTCAACTGTTTCAATGTCCTGTCTCCAAGACTTTATCTAACACATCATTACAATTTAACAGCTCTGTCAGGACTTTCCAAACCGGAATATAAACAAATTTCTGTCTTGAAGATGCATCTAAAACATATTCAATCGGCTCAATCACTTTAAAATTTTTCTTGTAAAAAGTTTCTCTTTTGTATTCAGAGCCGAAAGGCCCATCTTTCGACAAGAAACTTAGGGGGTTTACTTTTTTAACTATCTCTGTTATAGCAACAGTGACTGCACTGTTTACTGCACAATTATGCTTGATCAGTACACTTTCAATTATTTTTGGTGTGCACTCTTCTGCAACTGAGCTAATACTACAAAGCTCATTTATTATTTCCTGAGTTGTTGTTTTAAACACATGCAAATTAGTTTGCATACGCAGTAAGAGAGATGCAACTTTGTGTTGAAGTAAATCATGCAGGTCTTGATCCTCTATGAAATAATCTGTTAAGTCTAGATCGTTTGAATGTGTCTCAAAGTCTGTACTTTCAGAGGTTAAAGTGCCTTGAATAAAAGTTTGATACAGGTACCTCAATGGTACAGAGGTGATGATTCTTACTCTTATGTGCACGAAAAGTACTATACACACTTGACTGAAAACTACTTCGTCTACGTCTTTAAAGGGACATTTAACAGTTTCCTTATTATGTATGTGTATTTTCAAATGTGCAAAATACTGTGTATCACAAGTCTACTATGGTCTCTAGTTAAATCTTTTTTCAGAGATGATTCTGTCCTGAAGGAGCACACACAGTCTGCATAGACACGGGGAAGAGGACAGTTCCTTGCCTGATGACAGTGCTTTAGCTTATAATGGACAATTAGTGTGTGTTGGTTCGGCGAGGAGAAATTGCAACACTTGCAGGACCACCTCTTTGAGGGGCAGTTGCCCCAAACAGCACAGCCTACACTAAAGTGAAGTAACCCTGTACAGAAAACAAAGAAAGAAAGAAAAAAAAACATATACAACAATCAGCAAAATTGGGTTTTTCATGTAGTATCAAATATTTAATTTAATAATTGTCTAAAACAGTTCTCCTATATATTTGGAGTCATCCAGTGCAAAAACAAACATAATGAACATTATAATAGTGATGTGCGGATCGATCCTAAAGTATCGATATTTCTGATACCAATGTTTCCTGCTCTAGGATCGATACTCATCTAAAAGGATCGATATCTAAACTTAGTAATTTGGAGTGAATGTGTGTTTTATCATAACTATCTTACTGTCACCAGGATGGTCTAATTACAGGCTACTTGGTTGATAGGAACAACTTTTCCTTCCGCCTGTCAAAGTCATGCTTGCCCTGGCTCTGTGAAGGAGCTTCTTTGAAGTGAGCCGCTGCAGCCCTTTACATTTCCCGCGATTGAATACTGACTATGGCTGCCTGTATTTTAGCTGTGAAGGTAATAATAACGCTGTGTGTGGTGTGTGTGCAAAGACAGTGAAATACTTTGGCAACACTGCAAACTTCGCTAAACATCTGAGATTAAGTGAAAATAATATGATGATGTTATGAAGCAGCAATTCTGAGCAGGATATTTTCAGTATAATTAAAGAAGAGTTCAGTATAATTAAAGAAGAGTTATATGATATTAAGTTTGATGTCTTGTCATTATGCAGCTATTATTTTGAATTGGTAAGGCTACAGCCTACTCCTTATTTCTCTCATAAATACAGAAATGGGAGGAGGGAGGTCACATTAAACTAGAAATAAAATATGTAAAAAGTATTGGTATTGGTATCGGCAATACCAGCCTGGGTATTACTTGGTATTGGATTGGATAGGAATTAAGTGGTATTGCACATCATGACATTATAACTCATATAAAGGACAAACTATTTACATTTCTTCAAAAAAGGCCCAAATGTATGTCAAATCTCAAAACAGTGATGCCATTCTTCTCTTTAGAACAGTAACAGACTATCTCTGATCACATTAGAATATTCTGACCTGGAGTTATCTTTCTTTTCCACTGTATACTCTTTGCTCTCGCACAGATGCCCATTTAAGGCGCAATGTGTGACGGACCTGCCTTCCCATTGATTGAAAAACCGTAAACAAACTTGTAATGCATCATGATTTACCGGAGACAGTAGCACGGATCTAGCGGCAGAAATGACCGAAAACGTTATAAATTATGGACATCAAGTGGATAAATCTTGGATGTAACAGTTTCGGCTCGGAGTTCAACACTGTGCGTGACGTCACTGCAGGCGCATGCGTGTTGGTTGAAATGACCACCTTGACCAATTTTCTGAAGTGAACTCAACGGATTTTTTTCAAGTTGTTGTAACTCTTCTTACTTTGTTGTAATGGGCAATGAGTTCTCTCAGCTTGACAACAATAGTCCCTCTGGCTAAAAGCCCAAATTCCTTTTAACAGTGCACAGAGTAATTGCCATACAACAACCTGGGTCCCTTGGGGCCTCAAAAACCCTCACAGAGATTTAGAACATCTGGTCTGTTCTCAGCAGGGATGGAACTGTAGTAGTACATTTGTCAAGTCAATGATCCCTGGTAGCATAAGTCTACTGCCAGCATAAGTGCTTGGTTAAAAGTTAAAAATCCCCCTTTGTATTTCACCAGCACTTTTAGATGTGTTTGTGCTAGATACCTTGTTGTAGTTGTTACAAGCTCAGAATGAAACATACTAAAGGGTAGACTGGTTCAACACATTTAACTGCAGTGGTTACCTGTGTAAAACATATTAATAGCTGTGTTTCCACTGAAGGAACTTTACCCTGGAACTAGGAACCTTTGGAGGAACTCACTGGCTGTGTTCGAAACAGGCTAAACTGCTGTCTCAGAAGGTGTCTAACAGGGCAGCGAGGCATTGAGTGCTGTTCGAAACAGCTCGAACAATCTCTTCCTGTCTCCTGAGTAGTATTTTTCTCGCTTTGATTTTTGAAAATCTAGCGAGAACTAAACACTGAACTATCATATTAGCCCATGACTGTAACCAACCAAGTTTGTTCAGTATGATTTCTGAGGCGTCTGTTAGCCGTCTGGCTTTTCAATAGCTAGTTAGCTTATGCTAAGGCTAGCGTCTCTTCTGACAACCAGAAGACGTCTGACGTCACACGTTGCCGTAAGTGCTGCCCTAGAAGGCTGTTCGATACTAATGTAAACAGAACTGCGTTCCCTTGAAAGTGATGCCTTCTGAGGCAGCTGTCTATTACAGTATCGAGGCAGCGAGGCAACTGCCTTCCGTTTCGAACACAGCCACTGTGTTTCCACTGCAGGGACCAGGGTCTTTATTTTACCCCCAAAAAAGTCCCTGCTCAGGGGGTAGTACTTTCCGAAAGCACTTTAAATCGAGCATTTCGGGTGTTTTGCTGCTCCTGCTCTTCTCTTTTCCACTCTAATGACATTTGCAAACCAATAAATCATGATCAACATCCAGAAAGCACACACAAGTCTAAAGTACGTCTGCATTATATTTGTCGCCCAGAAACAGCAGCCGGTGTGCAGCTAGTCCAGATGGAGTTAAGCTCAATACTGGATCCGGAGTTATTTTAAGTTTTCATCAGTCGCAAGGAGCCGAAGTCAGTGTCCTCCTCCTCCAATACAAAATAACCGGCTGATTAACACAGGTTATAAAATGGGTAGCTCAAATCAAGCAATCTGATTAGTACATAGTAGTAGGGATGGGTGATATGGCCTAAAAAATTTATCACGATAATTTCAGGAATTTATTGCGATAACGATACAAATGACGATAAATTATTTTCTTTCTTTCTATCAGATTATGTTATGTTAAAGTTGTGTTCCAGTGACTGTGCTGAAAAACATCACACAACAACAATTAAACAATAATAATAATTCAAATCAATTACAAGTTTAAAATGTAAACACAGATTCTTTATTTATTTATACTCTCATGGTGGAAAAATAGTGCAAAGCAAACAGCAAAAGTAACAATCACCAACCATGTCTTCAGTTGTGTTTCAAAATTACAACAGAGTACAACTGCAAATAAATCCTGATAAAGTGAAGAAGTTCAGAGTGAAACACACTCTTAGAATGTAAATATAATACGTAAGTGGAACATGCTAACACCAATTAGGTAGTTAAATTATCAACACTCTTGTCCCATGGAACAAATTGTAAAAATAGTGCAAACACTGCATGTATCAAAAAGTAATGATCCCAACTATGTCTTCAGATAGTTTACAAAATAGTGCAAAATAAGATGATAAATCAAAAAACAAATCAATAAATTAAATTTAAATAAAAGTTTAATTAAACTGTAAACACTGATATACTCTTGCAAAATATAGAAATGAGGCTGACATGAACATGTCTGGTAGTGCAAGTTGCATGACACACATACTAGTGTGATTCAGTAGCTTTCAAAAAGAGAACAGGGCTCACACCTTAAGATTTTTGGTCAAGAAGACCAACATATTCACTGTAGCTGGTTTCAGAAGAGACCTTTGGCATGTCACTACATTTCCAGCAGCTCTGAACACCCTCTCTGAGGGTGTACTAGTGGCGGGGATGCACAAGTACTTTTTCACCAAACGACTGATGTTAGGGAAATTCACCTCATGTACCTTCCACCTTACCTCCGTAAGGGGATTGCTTTCACCATCTGCAAGTGGCCCATGCAGGTAGTTGTTTAATTCAGCCTCAATTTTCTCTGTTTCAGAAAGGGTGGTCATCTCAGCAACTGGTTTCTTGAAAAAACTTCCAAGACTCTTCTTCTGCCTTTTAGATGCACTCTGAGCTTCTTTTGTTGATTCAGATGACGTTACAGGGGTAGAAGAGCCAGCATCACTTGGCATGACAGAAAGGGATTCCACCTCTCTGACTACTCTGGCTTTGATGACCAGGATCTCTTCTTGACTCATATACTGAGTGCGGAAGCGTGGATCAAGAATTGTTGCCATGTTGATCAGTTCCTGAACCTCTTGGTCACCATATTTGGTGTTCATGTAGTCCAACATTGAACTTTTAATTGTCCTGGTGAGATCTGTGTCTTCATCTTTCCCCTGCATCAGCTCACTGTTGAATAGGTGAAGAGTAGGCTTCAAGCATGACACTGTGACATAGTTTCCAGAAGAGAGGGCATCTGTAAAATCAAGAAGAGGCCCAAGTGCTTTACTGACAGAGTCTAGGACATCATTATCCTGCCAAGTAGGCACCAGATGCCTGGTTAACCTGTCAGCAGCCAGGACTTGCGTAATGGCCTTCTCTTGCTCAAGTATCAAACTCCAGTCACTCGTTATGTAGTGGACCGTAATGTACGGCTCAGTCGCTCTGCTACTCCACATGTCTGCAGTTGAAGCATAAAAATCCGCCGTAGACAGTGATGTTTGTACCCTACCGCGGCACTCTTCATACATCGCTGTCAGGGCTGTTTTGGAAAAGTACTTCCTTGAGGGCATGTTGTATCTTGGGTCCAGTTTATGGATCATTTACTTGAATCCTTCTTTTTCGACAGTTTGGAAAGGCAACATGTCTTTTGTCAAACAAAACGCCACTGCTTCCGTCAATTCGTTCCATCGTTTACTTTGCTTATCATAAGGGACGCAACTAGCAAATGCGCTGGCAATTTTCATCTGGGTGGTAATTTTCTTACCCCTAGGTCCACTTGTAGTTTTCGCCTCCGTTGCCTCGCGTATCTTCAGACATTCGTCATACTCTGGTTTGTGTTTGTGTTTCAGATGGTGGAACAAATTGGACGTGTTTCCACTCTTTGTAACCACTGTTTTTCTGCAAACTTTGCATATTACAGTAGTTTGCTCCTCATCTGATTTTCTGTAACCAAACCAGTTCCAAATTGTGGAGGTAGCTCCTCGCTTAACAACAAGCTCCTCCTCAGCCTCACGTCCGCCTTCCGCCATGCTTGTTTTCACTCCGCACAGAGAATGTCCGAACGTGAACAGTGAATCGCGCGCGCAAACAAAACTACGTCATCAACTAGACTTATCGTTATTATTGTGAGGAGACACATTTTTATCGTTAGGAGAATTTTCAACGATGTATCGCAAACGATAAGATATCGCCCATCCCTAATTATTTCCCAGTGTACTTGTCTCATAAGTTTCTCTGGTGAAAGACTCCAAATCTTCAGGTGACCTGAGGGTACAGTAGAAATAAAACATACAGGAATTTTTACTTCTGGTAAAATAAGTACTGGCATAACAGCACCAATTACAGTAAAAGGTTTTCACACAGTAGGTTTAGCTACGAACAATGTCAAACTATATTATAGGTAGCTTATATACCAGAAACACAGATACTTGGGGACCTTTAGCCATCATTGTTTATGTATACTAACGTTGACATGTCTTTCTCATAACTACAAACACACAGCTACATCACCACATTTGTAAAAGTAACATACAGTCAAACATCAACTGCAGACACAGGATAATCACACAAACAGATTAGATACAACGTAAAGATAACTTTAAGTTAGGTGTAAACATAGTATAACAGCGAGGGTGAGTGACAGTCAGCCAGCCAATCATTGCATTCGGTCCGAATGGAACAAGTGGCTGTGTTTGCTGCAGCCCTGAGAGGACTACAGACAGCCGATTTTTATACTCTCTTTTTCAGAGCACCTAACTTTTTAATATGCATTGGTGTATATAGACAGTTTCAACAAATATGACAAAAAGTGTTTTAGAAGCAACTTGCCTACCCCACCTTTAAGAAAAGAGTTGATATTGTGGAAAGGTACTAGATTAAAACACGCACAAATAGACTTTACGACATTATTAAAGTTTAAAACAAAGAACCGAGGAGGAACAAAGCCCTCCTACCTAGGGACACGCCCCAAGGGAAAGTGACAAACAAAACACAGAGCCGTGAGCTCTTCTTTGTCGTCTCTCTTCTTTTGCACCTGCGCACTCTCCAGACATGCAACATTGCAACATGCAGCATCCAATAGGTCCAACCTGGAGAACCTCTGCGACCAGGGTTGAGGATCCTGTATCATACAAGATACAAAAATAAATTAACTGTATTCCATTACAGTACAGAAAATAAAGACGTAATGAGATTACAGGTACATTTTGTAAAACCATCGATTACTCACAGGGATTACTTTAAGCAGAAAGTTTCCATGAAACAGAAAACTGAGTGCCTCTATGCTATTTATGTGTATGTTTCCTTTACAAACACAAAGCTAGGGAGGGATTTGTTGCAGATACTGATTGGCGTGTAGCCAGTAGTTGAATGTGGCTACGGCCCCACCCCGTCATGCAGACTGATTCCAGCTCCCATTGAGTGAAAATGGCAGCTGGACCCGGGACCGCACACAGCCTCCGAAACCGACGGAGGTCATTCTGAGCACTGGGAATGCAGTATGAAGGTGATTTTCTTGCTGGTTTGTCTCTTATTACCACGGGGCTGAGTCAACTAATGAGGCTGTGTTTGGTCCTGTTCGTGTTTACTTGAGGCTGCTCATCGCAGTTTTGTTGCTCACTCGCTCGGCGTGGCTCATTGGACACTAAATTAATCCAGGATGATTAATCAACATTTTGAAATCGTTTTCCAGGAAATGGCATACACTAAATTGTCAATAAGAATGCCTACAAAATAACATTTTATGTCATTAATGGGCCATTTATATACATAATATATTATAATATTTATATGTCATATATTATATATATGTTATATTATCATTAATATCATTTCATGGGAATAGGATATTTTTATAATTATGTTTCTCTAAAAATACAACAGATATAATATAACAAAATAACAGCCATGGCTAACGTTTTACGAGTTATACAGCTTCCATCATGTAACTAAGGACTCTACTGCTTCCTTATTACAAGTATCATACTGAGGTGACATCCAAATAAATGACTAGTAACTACAGTTACGTAAAAGAGTTAATTGATTTGCTTCAAATTGTTCGTTTGAGCTGTAAGTAAACGTTAACGTAATTAATAACTGATTCATAGTTAACTCTTAACGTTGGTCTCAACAAAATCTAACATTAGTGTTGCAAAATAACATTACCACATTTATATATTAAAAAGCATTTACAACCTTGTGAAGTATAATGTCAATAACAGATATGTGAGTTATTTTAATATTTTATTTTTTAATATGTCTTACCTTGACTGTGAGCTGGTAACAAACAACACTGTAAATTTCATTTCTCTTACTAGAAACTCCACACTACTTTCAGCTTGGAACAAGATGTCATCATCACTCACCACACTGTACTTCAAAGGTGATAACCATAGACTGTATGGTGATAACACTGGCTCTTGTAGGCAATAACCAAAGATAGAGCGATTTATTACTGTAGACACTATCTTTAGCGCTTTTAGTGGCAGCGACCAGTGGTCTTTGTGGTAGCTATATAATATTGACCAGACCACTGACTAGGCTACAACCCCTGCTGCTTCACAGGTTCACTGAAGCTTAGCCTTTTACTCCTTACTTAGTGCTTGAAGTGGGGCGCTACTCATTGCACCTCTATATTTTACTCTTTAGCATAGTGTACCTCAACGGTGGAAGCAATATTTTGGAAGGGGGGGGGCGTTTGTTGGTTGGAAATTCTAAGATTCACAACACAATACAAGTTTAAACTTTAAACTACTTGCAAAAAACTGTGGTCTGCAACATTAAAACCTGCCAGTTTGGTCCACTGCGACTGGACGAGAGTGTGTATTTTTTCTCCGTCAGCTACTTGTGGTGCAGCTTCGTGCTGCATTCACAGAAATGGGAAGTCAGAGGGATCACTAAAATTTTGGAATCTACTGTAGTGTTATAAATTGATCTAAAGTACTCTTTCCATGGGATTGGTGCATTGATTTCATCTTCCCAGTATTGGCAGATTTTGTGAGGAAAAAGTGCAGAACCTGCAGAATATAACTTCCAATTATAAATGATTTATTTTTATATTATGTAACCATTTTTGGCATTGTACTTTTGGGAGACAAACCAATTGCTTGTGTTTATTTTGTATTTTTTGTTTCCAGCCAATTGGAATTGCTGAAACAATCTGATTGAATCGATACAAATCTAAACATTCGTTAAATTGTATTGAGAAATCATAAAATGAGATAATGTGACCAGATGTATCTAAGAAGTCATTCACAAAAATTAACCCGTTTTGAATACATGTATTCCACAGAAGTGGTTGGTCTCCAACAGTAATTTCAGAGTTCATCCATAGTATCTGATTCCGCATAACATCTGGAGTGTCAGGAGGATGGTACTGGAAATTCAACCATGCTTTAAAAGTATCCAAGAGCTGCTGATTTCTAGCAGAAAAAAAACAAAGTTTAAGCAAATGAATGCAAGCAGAGGCAAGAGCAAGCAGCAAAGCGTCTGTAGCACTGTAATGAAGCAGGAATCATGTAGAAGCATGTAGCATTCCAAGTCCTAGTCGGTAAAGTAAAACAAAGGAAACCTGAGAAATAAAATTATTTCTGGCCAAAACTAGCTTCCCTCTCTCACGACAGTACACACGTTAACTTTCGTGAAGCGGACTTTCACGCTGTGTGATTGGGTTGTCGATTTGAAAATTGATTCTGATTGGTCCAACTGAATGCACTGCGCTAGTGGGTGGGAGGGCACACTTCGCCCCTGTGTACACATGTGTTTACAAACAGAAACAAGTATAACTGCATTATGATGTATATTATATATGTAAGTATGCTTATTTCTATATGTTGTTGTTAACAACATGTGCTGCTTCCTTCTGGGCCATGTTACCCTTATGAAAGAGGTCTCTGATCCCTAATTTAAAAAAAAAAAAAATGCTTTTTAAAATATATTTTAATGTTAAAAAAATATGTTTTAAAAATCATACTTCTTGAAATCAGGCTGAAACATGTGGCAATTACATAAATAATTACAATATTTTGCAGTAGCCTACACAATGAAGCATATTTGGCATAAATATATATAAATATATTTTTAACCCACTAAAAGTGTAATTGTTTAACAATGTACTTCCACAAAATACACCTAAATAGTATTTACTAAGAGTTAAATAAATATATTTTTAATAGACTAAAATGTTGTAAAAAACATACTTTTATTTAAGCATGTTTATTAAAAGTTTAATTAAGTACATATTTATTACCAATGTGTTCAAAGAATACTTTTGAGAAGTATGTTAAAGCTCAGGAGACTATATCTTTAATATACTAGTAGTAAGCATGTTATAAGTATGAATGTACTATAAGCATTCTATGTGAATTTCAAGTATATTTTCAGTGCCTTTAAGAGCACTTCTTTTTGACCTGGGTCTTGCCGGATGTTCCCATTACGCGCGGAGACGTGGCTGGTATCAGCGTGCCTGCTTGAAACGCATTCCTGAAGATCTTCCTCAATTTTTCTCACATCCATGGTCCTCAGGTCCATGCAGCTGGTTTTGTTTCTGGTATGGAACACGTATGTCTTGTTTATTACAGCCACGTGTAACGTCAACTACTGACGTAACTACGCTTGTCGTAGCCTGGTTTATTCACTATTTATTAACTATTTATTGATAAATAACCAGAAATAATAAAAAAATTTAATTTAATTTTTTATTTTTTTAGGTCATTTTCGAATGTACATATTATATAAGGAGGAAAATGGAACACCTGGAGAGGTGGCGAAGAGGGGAGAAAATTGAACAGCATAACAGGGCACATAGAAACAAACATCCACTCACACGTAAGCATATTTTAGAGTCACCAATTAACCTGCATGTCTTTGGATGGTGGGGGGAAGCCGGAGCATCAGGTGAAAACCCACACAGACACGGGGAGAAACATACAAACTCCACACAGAAACGCAGACGACCAAGGTTCGAACCCTGGACCTTCTTGCTCTGAGGTGACAGTGCTAACCACTGCACCACCGTGCTGCCCTGCTTTTAGGTATTGTTTGGTTTTTTTTAGGCCAATTTAGAATTTACATATTAAATATGTTTTCATGTTTTATGATGTAGGGGAAACCAGAGCGAACCCACGCAGACACGGAGAGAAACATACAAACTCCACACGGAAACGCAGACGACCAAGGTTCGAACCCTGGACCTTCTTGCTCTGAGGTGACAGTGCTAACCACTGCACCACCGTGCTGCCCTGCTTTTAGGTATTGTTTGTTTTTTTTAGGCCAATTTAG
>NC_060150.1:22615943-22618077 GCF_021292245.1 Micropterus dolomieu
ATTATATAAGGAGGAAAATGGAACACCTGGAGAGGTGGCGAAGAGGGGAGAAAATTGAACAGCATAACAGGGCACATAGAAACAAACATCCACTCACACGTAAGCATATTTTAGAGTCACCAATTAACCTGCATGTCTTTGGATGGTGGGGGGAAGCCGGAGCATCAGGTGAAAACCCACACAGACACGGGGAGAAACATACAAACTCCACACAGAAACGCAGACGACCAAGGTTCGAACCCTGGACCTTCTTGCTCTGAGGTGACAGTGCTAACCACTGCACCACCGTGCTGCCCTGCTTTTAGGTATTGTTTGTTTTTTTTAGGCCAATTTAGAATCTATATTATAAATATGTTTTATGATGTAGGGGAAGCCGGAGCACCCGGAGAGAATCCACGCAGACACGGGGAGAAACATACAAACTCCACACGGAAACGCAGACGACCAAGGTTCAAACCCTGGACCTTCTTGCTCTGAGGTGACAGTGCTAACCACTGCACCACCGTGCTGCCCTGCTTTTAGGTATTGTTTGTTTTTTTTAGGCCAATTTAGAATCTATATTATAAATATGTTTTATGATGTAGGGGAAGCCGGAGCACCCGGAGAGAATCCACGCAGACACGGGGAGAAACATACAAACTCCACACGGAAACGCAGACGACCAAGGTTCAAACCCTGGACCTTCTTGCTCTGAGGTGACAGTGCTAACCACTGCACCACCGTGCTGCCCTGCTTTTAGGTATTGTTTGTTTTTTTTAGGCCAATTTAGAATCTATATTATAAATATGTTTTATGATGTAGGGGAAGCCGGAGCACCCGGAGAGAATCCACGCAGACACGGGGAGAAACATACAAACTCCACACGGAAACGCAGACGACCAAGGTTCAAACCCTGGACCTTCTTGCTCTGAGGTGACAGTGCTAACCACTGCACCACCGTGCTGCCCTGCTTTTAGGTATTGTTTGTTTTTTTTAGGCCAATTTAGAATCTATATTATAAATATGTTTTATGATGTAGGGGAAGCCGGAGCACCCGGAGAGAATCCACGCAGACACGGGGAGAAACATACAAACTCCACACGGAAACGCAGACGACCAAGGTTCAAACCCTGGACCTTCTTGCTCTGAGGTGACAGTGCTAACCACTGCACCACCGTGCTGCCCTGCTTTTAGGTATTGTTTGGTTTTTTTAGGCCAATTTAGAATCTATATTATATGTTTTATGATGTAGGGGAAGCAGGAGCACCCGGAGAGAATCCACGCAGACACGGGGTAAAACATACAAACTCCACACAGAAACGCAGACAAAAATCAGAGTCAGGCCCAGGAATTGAACCAGCACCTTTTTGTGTGAGGCTGGAATTTTCCCAACCTCACAGGTGAGCAAAGCATCGTATGTGCGGAGGGCTCTTGGCTGATGTTATCTTTCTCAGCCTTCATCGCGTTGCCCGCACTTTCTAAAGCTTTTTTGCTGTTCATCTTTTCATTGAGCTCCTGGACCTCTTGTCGAAGTACGTCCTTTCCTCGGCCCATGGCATCTTTTTCCATTGTCAGCGATTTATTCATGACCTCCAGCATTTGTTCACTTTGTAGTCTGGCGTAGAGCTCTTCAACCTCGAGTTGTAATGTGTAGTTTTGTTGGCTCAAGGCTTCATTTTCTTCTTTCATGACATTATTCCTGTCTACCAAAGCTTGTTCCTTTACAAGCCTTTTCTCCACCTTCTGAATTTCTTTTTTCAGGATATTATTTCGCTGTGTTAGATTCTTTTTCTCTACTTTCATTGCTTTATACATTTCGTCTATGACGGTTTTGTTTTCCATCTCCTCAATGCACTGTTTGATTTCTTGATGGAGTTCATCGTTGTGTCTTCTTAAGGCTTCAATCTCCTGTCTCAGTGGACCAAACTTGCCTTCATAGACTGGCATGCTATCACGCTTTGAGTAGAGCGAACGAAGTTCTTTAAGAAGCTCATTTTGTTTTGCAGAAACATCTTGTTTTCTGATTTCAGGGCTTTATACTTGTCCTTCATGGCTTTTCTGTTCTGGATCCTTCTTGTAAGGCTCTGAATGAGTAGTTTGAGGTTTTCATTTTCTTGGCGCATAAATTCCATGACGTGCAACTTCTCCCCATACA
>NC_060150.1:22618177-22620101 GCF_021292245.1 Micropterus dolomieu
TCATGTTTGCTCAGTGTGCATGCATTAAATATACTGACACTAAGAGAAAAAGAGTAAACTTACCAATAGCAATGTGTAGACAATGGCCAAAGCAAGACAGTCTTGTCCACATGTTTAGAGTGGCTGCTTTTACTATATTGGCCCTGCTGTCCGTTGTTAGGCACACCTGTTTCTCCTCATCTAAATTCCATTCTTGAAGAAACTGCTTCAAGCCACTCGCAATGTTTTCACCCGTGTGGTCAACTGGGAAAAAACTTGTCTGGATGCAACAGCTGTTCAAACTCCAGTCACTCGTTATGTAGTGGGCTGTAAGGCTAATATACGGCTCAGTCGCTCTGCTACTCCACATGTCTGCAGTTGAAGCATAAAAATCCGCCGTAGACAGTGATGTTTGTACCCTACCGCGGCACTCTTCATACATCGCTGGCAGGGCTGTTTTGGAAAAGTACTTCCTTGAGGGCATGTTGTATCTTGGGTCCAGTTTATGGATCATTCGCTTGAATCCTTCTTTTTCGACAGTTTGGAATGGCAACATGTCTTTTGTCAAACAAAACGCCACTGCTTCCGTCAATTCGTTCCATTGTTTACTTTGCTTATCATAAGGGACGTAACTAGCAAATGCGTTGGCAATTTTCGTCTGGATGGTAATTTTCTTACCCCTAGGTCCACTTGTAGTTTTCGCCTCCGTTGCCTCGCGTATCTTCAGACATTCGTCATACTCTGGTTTGTGTTTGTGTTTCAGATGGTGGAACAAATTGGACGTGTTTCCACTCTTTGTAACCACCGTTTTTCTGCAAACTTTGCATATTACGGTAGTTTGCTCCTCATCTGATTTTCTGTAACCAAACCAGTTCCAAATTGTGGAGGTAGCTCCTCGCTTAACAACAAGCTCCTCCTCAGCCTCGCGTCCGCCTTCCGCCATGCTTGTTTTCACTCCGCACAGAGAATGTCCGCACGTGAACAGTGAATCGCGCGCGCACACAAAACTACGTTATCAACTAGACTTATCGTTATTATCGTGAGGAGACACATTTTTATCGTTAGGAGAATTTTCAACGATATATCGCAAACGATAAGATATCGCCCATCCCTATATAGTAGTGATATAATGAGCGTATACAACGGGTATGACATCGAATTCCTCCGCACAGATCTGTATCACAGGGTTCGGGTTATAATCTGAGCTTTGTGGGGGTCTCACGCCCCATTACACCTGGTATTAAAATGCGATCTGATCTGAATAAATAAATAAATAAATAGTGAGAGGCTATCGCTATTGGGTTTACCCATTCCGCGCGTCTGCGCAGCACTGAGAATTTTAGTCTACGCCCACCCACAGCGTGGGCCTCTCCTACGTCCGCACCTTGTGTATATACAACGGTGAGACCCAGCCATCGACGCCCAAATGCCTTTTCTTCAGCACTGAGAACCAAGGTCCAGTGAGGCCTTCAACTTAGAGGGCAGCGCCTATACTCATAGAATCCAGGTTACGGTACTTAACCCCTGTTCTATTTCGTATAGGCTTCGCCCTCTAAGGCTGTCGCTATTGGGTTAGAGGCAAAGCAGGATGAGTCAACGCCTCACTGGCCCATACGGTACCACCAAGCACAACTCACCTGCCCAGGAGAGGGCGCACAGCACACTCACAAGGAGAATCACTCAAGCAAAACACTCAAAAAGGGAAAAGGGAGACATCCTGCAGGTAGAAACGGACGAAAGAGCATGGGGACGACCAGGAGGCCACCGTGCAGATGTCATCCCATCGTACAACGCCACTGAGAAGGAGACGCCTCTCGTGGAGTGCACCCATCCGGGGGAGATTGACTGGCAGACACGTAAGCCTGGGAAATGGCATTGCACAGCCAGTGAGACAAGCGCTGCGCCGACAGGGGAAGTCCCTTGGACCACTCTCTGTAGTGCACAA
>NC_060150.1:22620121-22631379 GCF_021292245.1 Micropterus dolomieu
ATTACGGTAGTTTGCTCCTCATCTGATTTTCTGTAACCAAACCAGTTCCAAATTGTGGAGGTAGCTCCTCGCTTAACAACAAGCTCCTCCTCAGCCTCGCGTCCGCCTTCCGCCATGCTTGTTTTCACTCCGCACAGAGAATGTCCGCACGTGAACAGTGAATCGCGCGCGCACACAAAACTACGTTATCAACTAGACTTATCGTTATTATCGTGAGGAGACACATTTTTATCGTTAGGAGAATTTTCAACGATATATCGCAAACGATAAGATATCGCCCATCCCTATATAGTAGTGATATAATGATTCTATGATATACTCATAGAATCCAGGTTACGGTACTTAACCCCTGTTCTATTTCGTATAGGCTTCGCCCTCTAAGGCTGTCGCTATTGGGTTAGAGGCAAAGCAGGATGAGTCAACGCCTCACTGGCCCATACGGTACCACCAAGCACAACTCACCTGCCCAGGAGAGGGCGCACAGCACACTCACAAGGAGAATCACTCAAGCAAAACACTCAAAAAGGGAAAAGGGAGACATCCTGCAGGTAGAAACGGACGAAAGAGCATGGGGACGACCAGGAGGCCACCGTGCAGATGTCATCCCATTGTACAACGCCACTGAGAAGGAGACGCCTCTCGTGGAGTGCACCCATCCGGGGGAGATTGACCGGCAGACACGTAAGCCTGGGAAATGGCATTGCACAGCCAGTGAGACAAGCGCTGCGCCGACAGGGGAAGTCCCTTGGACCACTCTCTGTAGTGCACAAACAGACGCTGCGAACGGCGCCAGGCGGTGCACAGGACAGTGCTCACACTGGGCAGAGGAGGTGAGACGTGGCATCCTCCACCGACCCATGGTGGGGAGGAAAAGAACCCGAGAGGGTGATGACCCACAACCAAAAGGAGTTCGTAATGCTTTTAGGCATGAACGCCAGGTTAGGGCGCAGAACAGCCAAGCTGCCATCGCCCTGAATCTTGAGACACGACAGAGCCACAGAGAGGGCAGCCAGATCCCTGACCAAACAGACCCTCTTGGCCGATGTCAGAGCCAGGAGCAAGGTGACCTTAGCCAAAAGGAATCTCAGGTCCGCCATCTCCAAAGGCTCAAACGGGACTTGGGTTAAGGCGCGTAAACAGCGGCAAATCCCACTGTGGGGCAACAGGCCACGTCACTGGCCTGCACCTCCTCACCCCCCAAAGGAAACGCTTCCCCGAAGCCCTCGTGACCGGACGAAATGGCGGCAGTGTAGGTAACCGTACTGAACGCCAGCCCCCCGTCCACGAGCAACTGGAGGAACGAAAGCACCACCAGCAGCGGACAGGCGACCGGGTCCGTCCCCTGGTCCAGACGCCAGCGTTGGAAAGCCAACCACTTAGAGGAGTAAGAGGACTGAGTGGAGGTGGCCCTCGACCCCTGGATGGTGCGAACCACTTCCCAGGAGAGACCTAAGCCCTCCAGGCGTCACCTCTCAGTGGCCAGACCCACAGAGGCTGGCCGAGGAGCGGGTAACTCCTGATCGCACCACCCCACTTGAGAGAGAGTGTCCCCCCTCCAGGGGAGTTTCCACGGCTGCCCTGCCAGCAACCGCTGGAGACAGGGAAACTAGGATGCGCTGGTGTGCTCCGGGGCCACCAGAGTCACCACCAAGGTTGAAAACTGCAGGTGATCCAGAAGGCGCGGGAACAGCCGCACCGGGGGAAAAGCATACACCAGCTGGGGAGGCCAAAGGGGGTGCGCAAAGGCGTCCACTCCCAGCGGGGGGACGTCCCGCGGGCTCAGTGAAAATCAAAGGGTGCACTGAGCGTTCTCCTTGTTGGCAAACAGATCCACCTCTGCCCTGCCGAACCAGAGTCATATCTGGTCGCCAGATCGGGATGGAGGTGTCTGTACAGCACACCAGAGACCCTGCCCAGGGGAACACTGACCGAAGAGAAAGGGGGTCCCGCCAGTTGGCCAGATCAGGGGCCTCTGTCTCACCAGCTCCTCATATGGAGGAGGCCCAGGGGGACCACCACGTGAGCCGCCAACATAAGGCCCAGAAGCCTCATGACTGACAGAGCTGCCCCTGCCGCTCGAGGGACAACACGGCGGAGCAGCTCCACAAGAGCATCCACCCTCTCCTGAGAGAGCCGTGCTCTCCGGAGAGAGGAGTACAGTACTATGCCAAGGTAGGTGAGTCTCTGGGAGGGGAGAGGAGCACTCTTATTCTATTTCACCGTGAAGCCCAGGTAAGACAGGTGTGCGACTAGCTGGGCCGTCTGCACCACTGCTTCGTCCCGGGGTGGCGCCAGCAGCAGGTCGTCCAGATAAAACAGGACCGTGATGCCCGACCGCCGCAGGCGGTTATATTGGTACTGGGCGCCCTGGAATGAAAACCGCAGACGCGTCCTTCAGGTCAATGGAGGAGAGCCAGTCTCCCTGGTGCACACACTCCATCATCTGTTTCACTGTTAACATGCAAAAGGTCTCACCATAATTGCACTGTTGAACAGTGACAGGTCCAGGATGGGCCTCTCACCGCCCGTCTTCTTCCTGACCAGGAAGTAGCGGGAGTAGAACCCCTTATTCCTGAAGCTCTGCCCAGAGGGCGGCGGTCTGAGCCAAAGAGGAGAGCACAGTCTCCACAATCCCGGCGAAGGAGGGAGGGGGGGGGGCGAACTGCAGCCTGTGATCCCAGTGGATCAGGCTGTCCATCCATCTGTGCATCGAGCAGGAAGCGAGCCACTCCGAGTAGCGTCTCTGAAAGCGGTCGGATCTGCTGATGAGGTGCCCTGGTGGCCCTGAAAAGAAGCCTGTCACGATCCTGTCCTGAGTTTGTCTGTGTTATATTATTTTGGCCATGCCTTCTCTGTGTTTTGATATTGGGTTCTCTGTGTCTGGGTTTCAGTCCTGTCTGTGGTCTTGTATCCAGTCTTCTGCTTGTTCTGTGTGGTGGTTCTGATCTGTCCTGTTATCTCTGCATCTGCCTTAGTACTTGTTTAGTTCTGTTCCTGTCCCTCATGTGTTAGATTTCTACCATCATGTTTTGGTTCTGTCTGTTTGTTAGGTGTCAATTTATGTTCTCCGCCAGTTTCATTAATTAATCTGATTTTGATCATTTTGCTTTAGTCTCTGTGTAGCCTTCATTATTTCATTCATCCGCATCTTAAAGTTACTTCTCAAGTTTGGTGTCTTAGTTCTTTGTCCTGTACCTTAGTTCATGTCTTAAGTGTTTACTCCTGGTCTGTGTACTTCTGTGTTGTTTTGCCCATGTCTGCTCTGAGTTTTGTTTTATCTTTGCTTCAGTCTGTGTTCCTTGTTATTAGTGTATTCGTATTCTGTCTGGATTATTTTGTTGTTTTTATTATTCTGATCTGTTACTTCTTACTTTGATATGTTTAGTGTTTAGTACTTGTGTTATGTCTGCTCACCTCCAGTAATTTGCCTGCCATCCAGTGTCTCTGTTTTTCCCTTCTGTCTCTCTGCCTCGTTAACCCTGATCCTAGTCACCTGCGTTGCTCCCGCCCTGCTTGTTAGTCCCTGTTTATAAATGTTTGGTGTTTCTGTTCATTCCCTGTCGTGTGTATACGCTCTGTCTCATGTTGTCTGCCTTGCTCGTCGTTTCTCCCCCTTTCCCTGCCTTCTGGATTATTTTCCCTTCTTGGATTTTTTTTGGATCACCTTGTTTTTTGGACTCTGTTAATCAGCCACTCTGCCAGTAAGTGTGCTCGCCTTTTGTTTATTAATAAACCTGTTGAATTGTACCAGTCAGCCTACGTGTCCTGCATTTGGGTCCACCAACCTGCCTCGCCACACAGACCGTGACAAAGCCACTCTGCTGCCCTTGCCGCCGTCACGGTTCAGGTGGGGGGCTGCCTAGCCACGACCCATGAGCGAGGGGCCCCCTCAAAGGACGGGGATGCCGGCCGTGGGGGGGGGGGCCTGGTAGGCAGCAACCTCTGTGTTCCACCGAACAGGAGAGCTTAGCACCTGGCGGGGGGAAGGGAGGGTCATGGGCGCCAACACAGGAGGGAGCACCTCCCTGCGTGGCGGGCATGTGCGAGTCAAACTGACGGCAAGGCACGGCCACCGGGGGAGGCGAGCCAGCACTCGCTCCACCAGGGCCCTCCACGCTCCGCCTGGGGGGGGGCACGGGCCACATCGTGAGAGACCTTCACACACAGTCAGAGGGGTCTGTTGGGTGTCCTCCCAGGTGTGGCGGGAGGGACCCCTGCCGTACCGCATCCCCGGTGGGGGAAGGCAGAGGCAGACACAGTCGCCGGGGCACGAGGTGGGGCAGCCACACCCGTGAGCCCGTAACAATGCTGCTCCCCCGACGAGAGGGGGTGGGCAGGGACAGTCAAGTGTGACGGCAGCCACTGACTTCGTAGAGACAGTGGCGGGCCGAGGAGGAAATATTCTGCTTGTGGCATCGGAGCCAGACTGCATGAAAGCCAGCTGCAGCCTGTCTGTGTTATGCCACTCCCCTGGTGAGGGGAGGGAGGCAGGGGCTTATCGCCTCGCCGCTCAACCAGCAAAGGAAGAGGGCGGGGGAGACGTACATGTGGGCTCAGACCAGCCACCTGACCATGTCAGGGAGGAGGGCAAGGGGAGAGAGAGGGTGTGCAGCTTTGCAGCAAGCCCAGGCTGCTTGTTAGCCGTTTGGCTAACACACAGCTGGCTCACGCAATGTGGGGAAGTGAGAAACTGCAGCTTCTTCATAATCCAAAGAGAAGCTGTCTGTAAAGCGCAACACTTTGCAGTTACAAGAAACACAATTCTCCCCAGCGTCACTGTCGCCTGCCATGCATAACGTGTTGGCACACACTTGATGCCGTACATCACACATGTACAGCGCACAACACAGCCTGTCGCACACCTCTGGATGCAGGAGAAGGGACTGCATCGGTGAGGCTGTGGTCATGCACGAGTGTAATGTGTGGAGTGGCGATAGGAGAACACTACATTCAGGGTTGTGTGTAGTGCTATCCTGTCTGCGTGAAGCGTAATGACCGCTTCAAGGGCTCATTTGACACAGCCTGGCTTCTGTGAACCAAGGGGATACCCCTGGACGCACAGAAGGGCCGTGCCATTGATGCCGTGATTATGCACGAGTTCATAGTGCATAGTGTCAACAGCATCACACACTGCCCGGAAGATTTCTTCGTCAGAAAAATATCTGTACCAGGTGTGTATATGTTCTGTCCACACGAAGCGAATGTCCGCTGTCGTGGGCTCATACAGTTTCTGTGCGGAGGGGCGTGTGAAGGGACCTCTGATCGAGTGTACTGCTTGTTGCTTTGAGCTTCAAGCTGCAGGTTAGCCACTTGGCTAACGGCAGCTGGCTCACACAGCGTGGGAAATGTGTGCTTGGTGTGGCTGGTTCGACTGAGACAGGCCCAGACAGCATTTGTTAAACAACTTCCACAAAAAGATGCAACAAGATTTCACACAGCTTTTTATCGACCCATAGCTTACCAGTGGTCCACTCTGACCGACGAGGGTCGGCCAGCAGCAATAAAACCGGTTGCTAAATTTCATTAGCCACAGCTAATGTGGTGTAACGTGGACATATGGGGTCTCCCTGGCCGGCTGATCCAGGCAGATTGCATGTGAGCGTCACGTTAGCTATCCCTTAGCTCAACGTTAGCTTACCTCGCCGCAGCACCCTAGTAACGTTGAGGCCGGCGACATTGGAGGTCGGAACAGGGGAATGCTCGGAGCCGCTCGGAGACCCGTGAATGGGAAGAGTGGAGCCATCCAATTCCCGCTCTTCTGTCAACAGCAGATCGAGGTCTTCGTCCAGAGAGCAGGTCGACCGCCACACCTCCTCGTCCTGAACGGCAAGCTATTGGCACGGCGCTGCCACTCTTCAGGGGGGAGAAGGGCACAGAATGGTCAGTGTGAACCGAGAGTGAGCGCTCAGCTGGCATGCTCCGGTCCGAGGCACACCTCGCAGCGGGGATGCACCCAGCACGATGTAGCCCGTGTGGCAGACGCCACGGTGTCTCGCCCCGTTCTGGCCGGCTTGCTGGGAGACATCGTTCTTGTTTTCCGGCTGGAAAGTTCTTTAGACAAATCTTCTGCTCTTTAGACAGCTCAGTGCTGAAGAAAAATGGGAGCCGATGGCTGGGTCTTACTGTGTGTGTGTGTGTGTGTGTGTGTGTGTATACAAGGTGCGGACGTAGGAGAGGCCCATGCTGTAGGTGGGTGTAGACTAAAATTCTCAGTGCCGCGCAGGCACGTGGAAGGGGTAAACCCAATAGTGATAGCCTTAGAGGGCGAAGCCTATACGAAATAGAACGCACAAACACACACAGACAGCACTCCGCTACTTGCCCCAGATGTCTGCGATATTGCAACAAAGTTTAAGTTTCAATAGCCTGTTCAAAGTAGTTGATGATCTATGTGTCCGAAATCACCCACTACTCACTATATAGTGGACTATATAGTGAGCTCGCCATTTTGTAGTGATAATTGTTATACCCTATATAGTCCACTCAATGTATACCAGAATGCATTTTGAAAAGTAGTGTACAACCGATGGTCACTAACCAAGCCTTATATACCATCATGCATTGCATTGATAGAAACAACTGATTGTTCGATGGCAATGACATAATTAATGGCGCAGAAATAACGATCAGAGTAGTGTCCGAAAGTATTGTTTTATTAATGCAAGTTAGCTCACTATATAGTGCTCTACTTACAACACCCTACATAGGCTTGCTCAAGGAGAGACGCAATTCCGCCCTTTATGGTAGTTATAATATTAGTGTTATTATTTTACGCACTGTGCTGGCCACCGGCACACAGTAGCATGCATATTATTATATGGCCAAGTTCAAGTTACTAAAGTCAATCTACTGACGCTGGACAGTTTTTCAGTAGCTGCACAACAAACGACAATGTGCAAATAGATATACATAAATAGTTCTAATAATTCTAGCCTATGGTGTATGTTGCTTTGCAGCCTGGTGGAACTACTTTTTGTATTCATAAAGAATTGTCTGTTGATGAAATAAAGTTAAATCGTAGTGCGTATGTTAGCCTTCTTTCTTTTTGCAATAATTGGTAACCGTTTTATAAAAGCAATAGGTAACTTCAGGTCGTGATATACGCTTATTATATTCTTCCGCTTCACGTCAGGCCGAACAACACCCCTTAACTGTGATATAATAACTTTATACCACGGCCTGTCGTGAGCTATTGCTTAATAATACAATCCCGTTCCTCCGACGCTCAGGCAGACACAGATGTGAGTGCTTCCAGCTGATATGCAGCTCTTGTCGGCTGGAAATGTTTTAACAACCTTCCAAAGTGTTGCAATTTTATGTTTGTGTTCCTTTCTCTGTGCTGGAGTTCTTTTAAGAACTTGATGGCATTATCTAGTTTGTTATTAAATTTGTAATGAACTTTAATCAAGTGTCTCTTGATTATACTCCCACACAAAAAAAGCATTCAAGCATATAGTTTTTCGTTATATTACAATCAAATCTGATGTTCATATATACACATTTTGCTCATGGATAGTGACTTTCCTAAAAATTGATGCCCAGCCGTCGCTTTGTATGGCATATACATCTGCTGGGTAATTTGCCTAATCTTTGCAGGTCTTTGGACCGCAGTAGAAACGCACACAGCAATGGGTTTAAAGAACTTTTTAGTTCTTTGAAAAAAAAGAAAAAGTACCCGGTACTTTTGGTGGAAATGCGGCAAATGACAATAGTCAGCAACACTGTTTATATCACCACCTGGTGTTAATTCACCATGCATCTGCTCTGCTATTGCTCTTGACTGTGAACTGGGCAGTAATGTATGGTATTATTTTCCTAAATTTAGTAAAGATCGTAGGCTTTTCATTTGAGAGCATGCCTTTTTCATTTCAAGTTCAGATTTGGTAACGCTTTCCTTCAACCCCTGCTTGTGCTTAGATATGCTCTTCTTCAGCTGAACAATAGATCGATACAGATAGATGTATCAGTACATAGCAAATGTAAGCAATATTGACAGCCATATGTTGTCTAGTACTTTTAAAGATGTGGTCAGTCACACAAAACTGTTTTTACACATTTGCAGATTACTTTGCAGATTTACTTTGTGGGTCACGTTACATTTGTAAGTTCCTTTTTACACATTTGTGGAATTTTGTCCATGTGTACTGCGGAGATCTGTAAATAAACATATACACAAATATCTCATAACATGTATTTTTACATTTGTGTTTTGTAAAATCATATCCACAAAAATACAGTGTGATTTGCAAATACACACAATTTAATCTGTACAAAGATATTTTTATTTCACATACAAAGTGTTATTTACACAATAAAGTGGAGAATCTTCTTTTAACTAATCTTCTTTTAAGAGAGAGGGAGCAAGCATGGAGGTCCAAAAATGATTTTTAATATCCCACACCTAAAAAAAAATCAATATGTGGCGGTCCTATCCAAATTATAGGCTAATTATGGGAAACACTGCTTTCACTGCCTGTTTTAGAAAAGTAATAAATTACACTACTAGTTACTGAGGAAAGTAATTTTATTACAGTAACGCGTTACTGCCCAACACTGGTGACATTATGGTTTACTGTCACTAAGATAATGATCATTCTGCACTGATCTGTCAAACTATCCTAGCCTACTGATTTTATCACTATATACCTAAATGTTAACTGATCACCGGACTGCGTAAATGGAGGCTATATAAGAGATTGGCATTCTAACTCCAGTTGTAGAGGGAATAACCAATTATTGTGAAAATCATAAAATCTCTCCACGTTAACTAAATGATTTAATATGAGCTTGTTACGTGTAACGTGGGCTAACGTTACACAGCTAACTCACAACAGGAGACACAAAGTTAGCAAACTGCACAGCAGATTTACCTTGAGAGGACAAGGATGAACCCGATCCTGAATTACGAGCGTTGAGTTAAAAGAAGATTCTCCACTTTATTTTTCCTCTGCTGGTTGACACAAGGCTACAGTCCTTTTCCTTGTCGTCTCTACAGACAAGGATGAATCTAGCTAGTGCCCTGCAGAGGGCTCTGGTGCCGTGAATATCCTTTCAATTCATGGGAGAGGATGTCGTCACCTGCTGGTGTAGCTGGTAAATTACTCTCAAACTTACACATCTCTGTTTACAGATCTCAGCAGGACAGAGTAGACAAAATTCCAAAAATGTGTAAAAAGGAAGTTACAAATGTCACGTGACCTGCAAATTGACAGGAAGCAATCTGCAAATGTGTAAAAACAGTTTTGTGTGTAGAAATGGATCTACAAATGCGTAAATAACACTTTGTATGTGCAATAAAAAGATCTTTGTACAGATTAAATTGTGTGTATTTTTAAATCACACTGTATTTTTGTGGATATGATTTTACAAAACACAAATGTAAAAATACATGTTTTAGGTTGTGAGATATTTGTGTATATGATTATTTACAGATCTCCGCAGTACACATTGGACAAAATTCCACAAATGTGTAAAAAGGAACTTACAAATGTAACATGACCCACAAATTCACAGGAAGTAATCTGCAAATGTGCAAAAACGGTTTTGTGTGTAGAAATGGATCTACAAATGCGTAAATAACACTTTGTATGTGAAATAAAAAGATCTTTGTACAGATTTAATTGTGTGTATTTGCAAATCGTGTGATATTTGTGTATATATTTATTTACAGATCTCCACAGTACACATTGGACATAATTACACAAATGTGTAAAAAGGAACAAATGTAAATTCACACGAAGTAATCTGCATGTGTAAATACAGTTTTGTGTGTACACATCACCCTGTATTTTTGTGGATATGATTTTACACATTAGAAATGTAAAAATACACATTTGCAGATAGTGAAATATTTGCGCATCATTGTACACATTTGTAGATTAATATTTGTAACCCACAGAAGACAAAGTCCAATTAAATCTTCCATACGAGCACAGCCTCCAACACCGATGGAGGCCAGTTTGACCACTGGGAATACAGTAACGAGGTGGTTTTCTTGCCAGGTTTGGCTCTTGGCACCCCGGGGCTGAGTCAGCTAAGGAGGCTGTGTTCGGTCCTGCTTATGGCCTGAAAACCTCCAGTACTTGAGTAAATGTGTAAACACACACTAACACTCCCCCGGTGCTCTGAGCTCCCACTACAGGCAGAATAAGCTAATTTGACCCGTAGTTGCAGGCTAACTGAGATAATTAGCTGATTGTAGCTAGTTAGCAGCAGTTTCTGTTAAATTTAGCAACAAGTAAAGCTATCTGTACATCAGGAAACTCCGTAAATCACAGAGTTGTGGCAGAGCAGCCGTGGGACATCACAGAGAAAACTAGAAAATATTTTCTCCATCAAATATGATCCAGTTTCAGCAAAATCAGTGAATGAAACAGAAACAGTATTCTTCAGCAGCATAAAAATTGAGAAAGCTTTTCACTGGATGCTACATTAATATGAGTGCAGGATGAGTCATCAACATTTTAAAATCGTTTTCCAGGAAATGACACACTAAAATATCTACAAAACCTACAAAATACCTACAACACATTTTTTGTCATTGATGGGTTAGATACTAGCATATTGGTGATGTAAAGAGCAAAGCATATCATATAAAATTGATTTAAACATTGATTTTGATTTTATGGGAATGGAAGATTTTATTATTGTAAGTTTCTCTAAAAATACACTTGGCAGACACATCTTTGATACTCTCTTGTCTTTTGCGTGTTGCAATCCAGTATTGAAGTAATCCAAAAGTAATTAAAGCTGCGTCCGCGCGTGAGCCGGCCGAGTTGCACATTCTGGAGTTCTGCCGGTGCGGCTGTGAATTTCCTACGCGTTTCCGACGCCGCATGAATGTGCTATATGTCACTTCCTGTGTCCCCTATGTGGAGCTACATAGCACTTGCCGCTATGAATATAAATCGGTATTGACGTGTAGATGTCTGCGGGGTGGGAGAGTTATCAAGCACGTAAAGTTTGTTTCAGATGTGAACATGTACACTGAACAATAATGTACCCAAACAATAAAATAAATTCCTTTTATATTTCCCTGCCTTGTTGTTTATGTGTACATACAGAGGAAGAATGTGAGAACAGCACACATTTCATCGTTACTGTGTGTTAGAGCATGGGAGAACAGTGCATACTTTTAATACAGCCCACACCCCTAATACTGTGTAACTATAACAAGTAGAGAACAGAAGAAAAAGATGTTCTTTCTTTACAACTGTCTGCATAGCTTATTCATATTGTGTAATGAATGAAAATAAATA
>NC_060150.1:22631479-22656785 GCF_021292245.1 Micropterus dolomieu
ACGCCACGGACACGCCCATTGACGAAAACTCGCAAATAGCACAACTTTTCATCGTCAATGCCTTTAGAAGGCACAGCAGAAATTTGAGGTCGGTCGGACTAAATCCCTAGGAGGAGTTCGTTAAAGTACGAAGTATGTAAATCATCCAAAAATGGCCATAAAATTCAAAATGGCCGACTTCCTGTTGACTTTAGGCTATGGGTTCTTGAGGCTTTTTTGTGCGTCTTGATACGATACATGTCACCAGAAAATTTCGTACATGTAGGTTGAACGTGAACGAGGGGCTAATCATTTCCAATTTTCTAGGTGGCGCTAGCGAGTCATTTTGCCACGCCCATGTGCGAAACTTGTAGAATACGAAATTTTTCACCGGTTCTGACATGTTTGCAAATTTTGGTGAGTTTTCGAGTATGTTTAGGCCATGTCATTTGGGCCTACTTTGCAGAAAAAAAAATATATATATAATCCGAGCAATTTCAATAGGGACCTCGCACAGTCGTGCTCGGGCCCTAACTAAAAGTAAATCAGGTTACATTACTTTTATTTTGTGGTACTTTGATTACGTTACTGATTACATTTTTTAACAAACATTAGTAATTGTACTGGATGACATCTTTAAAGTGTATCTCCCAACCCTGATAGTCTCATGCAAATATGGCTTAAGACTTATATTTTGCAATATTGTAATGTTCTTTTAATTTTCTAGAGTTGCTCATAATAGAGTGGGTTGTACTTCTGGGCAAAAGGTAACATAACACTTCACTTTGAGACTGATAACTGGGACTAAAGGTTTGCCAGAATGACCACCACACCCCATCCACAGGTCTCTAACTATACATTTATATGTGCATATGTATATATGTATTTATGGATTCATGCTGTTTTGTCATGTAATTGTACAGTCGATCTGTCCTCCACCAGGCGGTGGCCATCAAACAAACTCATCACATTTTCAGAAAATGATAAGACATTGTTATTTCACATTTCCTTTATGCCCCTATGTGGAGAGCATCCTTCCACTTATACAGCCACACACACACACACACACACACACACACTGAAAACATCTTTGGAAATATCCTGCCTGTAATTATAGAAGGTCATGGTTTTCCATTTACTAACAGTCAAAGCCTGGCCCATTGCTTTGCATCAATATGCTTATGTACCTCAATTATGATTGTGGTTGGCTTTTAGTCCTCAATAGAACAGCGCAACCGGGCTTTGATATGTTTGTGTATGTGTTTGAGAGATGTGATTGTGAGCCCAAGGTTTTCTAATGGGAATCCTTAAATTTATTTAAAAGCCTCTGCACTGAGTGTGAATCGGGTACAGCACTTGTACAGGTGTACTGGTTTCAAGGCTATGTTTAAATGTGAAATACTCACCCTAATTTTCCAATAACAAATCTAGTTTTTTACAATTTGGGTAATATTCTCATAGCTTTGGACATCAGATCCATTGGTTATGATAACATTGTTCTCACCAGTAGTTGATGATCTATGGATCTAGAGACAATGTGACATCATTCAAAAACTTCCAAGGGTCATATGATCAGACAGATGGTAAACAAAAACAACAGTTTATCCAGATCATATAAACCACTTTATTTGGAGGTCAAATCACCAATTGTAAAGGTGGGGTGATCGATTCTGGAGAAATCAAATTCCATGACAAATAGCATGATATAGAGCGAACAACTACACAGCAAGTAATGTGTCCCTGCTGTTGGGCCTCACATCAGGTCACTGAGGAGCCTATCTGTAGGACTGTAGACATAGGACAAGCTGGAGAACAAAGACTGGGCCTTGTGACATCCTGCAGGCCTGTTGGAATCCCAAAAAGCCTGAGTTTTAGTTTTCTCAAACAAAAGATGGTAAAACAGGTGCCAAAGCGCGTTTCACACCTAGGTGCAAAATAGTGACTCAGACCTAAAAGCAGAACCACTATTGATTGCGCTTGTAATCTTGCAGGTTGCCCTGGTCAGTTAATTCACACCTACCTGTGAACTCTTAATTTTTAAAACCAAACCAAAGGTTTGTATTGGCTGAAGCTTTCAGGGGGCGGAGTAATCCCAGGAAGTACAGCCATTTTGTCAACGGAGGTATCAAACTGAACACCTCTGAACCCTCGTCGCCATTCCCAGTTCTTCACGGGATTTTTCTTTGTGTTACCAACAAAATTTTGGATCCCTAAAGAAACTGTTACAGAAGATAGTTTCATTCCTGCAGAAGACGAATAAATTCCATGCTTAACTGAGAAGTTTCCCCTACATGTTCTACCTTCTCAACCTAAGTCAACTTCGCTGATTCCTGTTGTAGCCGAACTAGCCGAGAGAAAACTCCGCTGGATTTCCTAAAAGGACTGACGCATCTACTCGCAATCAAAGCGACACGTAAGAGGCCTTAGTATGTCTGGGCAGCAGATATAACTTACTTATACAAGCTTCATGTGGTAAATTTCTGTTAGGAAACTCCAAGGGATATTTAAAGACGTGTTTTGTCTTGTTTTAGTGCTGTGTGTTTTCCATGCTACGCACGTTGTTTGTGTTCGGTACCACTCGCTGGGCCGTGACCGCTTTGTTCCTATTACTGTGTGGAAACTTATCAATACTTTTATCAAACCAAGGAACGCAGTTGCTGAATGCAAGTTCACTACCGTTACTGTCATTAATAAAGTTGTAGCTGAGTGTCTGCAACAGTAATAAGGATTTTTGGTGTTGGCTTCTTTCTGAGAACAGATATAATTGCACATTCTATCTAATCCAAAGCCAGCAACCGCTGCTGAATGAACATTCACTAAAGGTGGCTGTAGGACAGACTGGTTTATTATTTAGTATATAGTTTTCCCTGTGCCTTTCTCTCCTCCTTCTGCTTACTAACCCCCCATGCATACACCAATCTCTGAAGCTAACCAGACCTGTGACTAGCATCAGAGGTCTCCAATTTTTTTTAGTTCAGGGGAGAGAGATTTTCCGCCATCTTGATCTTGAAATCACATGGTTTGAACCCCATCTTGAATCAACTGGCCTCAAGCCCGCCTCCAGGACTCTGAGGCGAGCAGGAAAGATTGCAGCTGGCGCCTCCCGTCCCGGCCACAAACTGCTTCAGACTCTCCCCTACCCAGCAAGAGGCTGCGGTCCATCAGGACCAAAACCTCTCACCACAAAAACTAGCTTCTACCTGTCTGCAGCTAATAAAGCTCTTCCTGATTCTTCTGATTCTGACTGCTGTGTCTGTCACCACTGACGAGACGGTCCCAGAGCCAGGACAGCAGCTCCAGACAGCGATACAACTCTCCTGCTTCTATAGCTAAAATCACACAACAGCATATCTTGGCAAACGAAAAAAAAATAAAGTACGCTGAATGTTAACATTGCCTGACACACAAATCATGGCTGGAATTGCTGGAATAGCGCAGTGTGGCGTCCGAGCCACTTTGTTTGTTTCCCATTTACACAGCCAGGGCTGTGTGCAAACACCAGATTTATTTTCAGCGCACACACAGAACAGACAGCTAGTCCACTGTCAGTGAAAATGTTATAGGAGTGAAATGCTAAAATGGTGGACAACTCTTTTAAAGGAGAGTCGACAAGAAATTTATGAATTATGATCATTGAAACACAGAATAAAGGGAAAACATGATTGTTGAACTCCAAAGCTGCATTTAAAGACACATTCAGATGCATACTTCTATGCTATCCGCTACATTATCCAGGCCCACCTACTCCAAATGAATAAAGACATCGTTGAAATTCAGTTGACCCCCTCCTCTTTCTCTGCCGTCCCCTTTTGATGACAGTGGTGCTTATTTCCATGTGTGTGCGTGAACTTTGATGGTGCCCCCCACCCACCCACCACCCCAGGCGCAGAACATCATCTGTTGTGACATTATTAAAAACGCTGGCTACCGACCAGGTATGCAAATACACCGAGCAGTGTAATAGATAGCACCACACATCATTGCCTTGAAGAGAGAGGTGAGGAGAGGGGGAACAGAGAGACACAAAGACATATATGAGCTGTGCTTTAGCCACAGCAGCATCATTTGAATTTGCATGTTATCAGGTGCAGGACGTCTCCATCAAAATGTCAGACTGGGCCCACGGTCTGTCACCCCTGATTTATAATAAATAAAGGCAATAAGTTCAAGTTTGGCCTTTTCATGGGAATGATACTTACACAAAAGCAGTTTGCTATCTGCCTTTACCTTTTTTAAATGTCAAAACTCAAGGCTGCTGGAGGACTTTCAGCAGCAAAATCCAACCTGAAGCATACATTTTGCACTATTACATGTCAGCTCTGTTGAGAAGGTTTCGAAATCATTCAGTCCAACTGAAAGAAAATGGCTGAAGGATGACTTGTGTTGTTTTGACTTGAACACAAACCCACTGACAACAGATTCAAAGACACATTGACTCACATGCTCTATGTAGATGAAAACAGGTACCTGTACTTGCTGACAAACCATGCATTGCAAAAAAATTGTGTTAGCAGTAAAAGTACAAGTGTAGCTGATTTCCTTCTAATGATGGCTCAGTTCCAGTAAAACAGCTAATTTTAAAGGATTGGTATCAGCTAAAATGAAGACAACCAAAGTCTGATTCTTTCTGTAGGATGTTGTACTTTCTGTTCACCTCAGCCTGCTTTGTCCGAGAGCCAGGTTTCTGTGAAAACAAAAGCACAGCATTTCCTTATCTTATGCTGAGTTGTAGTTCTGGTTCTTAGTTCATCCATCTTATTTTCAAGTGAGCGGACATTAGCTAGCAGCAGGCTAGGTAGTGGCGGTCGTAGGTCTAGCCTTAAGACTAGCATGCACCGTGGCCCTCTTACCTCGTCACAGTCTTGGATGCAGGTCCTTGTTGCCGTGTCTTGTCGGCCAGTGTTGGTTGTGTTCAGACATTAGAAAGACACAGCCCAGCAGACTAAGTTCTTCATGAACTTTTCTAATGTAATAAGTTCTTTGCTGCTGTATCTTACTGTTGCATGCATAAACTGTGCGTTTAAGGTATCAAATAACACTAATACACATACAATGATCCTGCAACCAGCGCCTAACTCTGATCTATATCACGACACAGCAACAACTGCCAAGGAACCACAGTTCTTCCCCGCCTGGCTGGATCCACAGCTGACCCAGCAACCAAGCCAAAGCATCTTCTTTCTTTACAGACTGGTAACGTACCTGGGAATTGTTAACTTCACATAGCTATAACGTTACTTTCTAAGCACAGGACTGTTTTGCTTTGGTCAATGTACATTGATGTGTTTCTCATGAGGTTTATTGTTGTGATCATTATTAATGTGTGATTATCCTAAAATAGTTCTCAGCCTCCACTAAATTGTTGTTAGAAATGTTGTGCTTCCCACAGACAGTCTTTGCATGCTAAATAACTCCTTTTAACTGGGCACCGTTACACAGATCACATAAACTATAAATATACTTCTGATTGTGTCTTAAACACAACCACACACGTAGGAGGAAACTTCAAGCTCCCCCTGTAAAGTCTGACACGCAACCCACAAAACATCAGAAAAAGACACACACACAAACTGATCTTATTTTGTCTTCCTCTAGACTTAGTTTAGTGCATTTTAGTGAATTTCATCTTGTGTGTTTTGCTTTTGTTTATCTTGTTAAATACACTAGTGCAGTGCCCATTCACAGGGGCCGATGTGATGGCTCCGTGCACTTTTTGTTCGAAATGTTTGTGGCACATTGGTTTCACCTAAAGCAGTGGTCAGCAAGAGGCAGCCTATGGGACAAATAAATAAATACTTAAGTGATTGTGCCTGCAATTAAAAAGCGCAAGCAAGTTTTTTGCAGCAATTCTTTATTTCGAGTTGAATTAAGAGCTTTTACTTTGAAAAGTTCTTAAAGATATTCAAAAGAGTCTGTGGCATGCTTGACACACCTCCCCTGAATGCCATGTGCACAAGATGCTGGGAAAATGAAAATAAGGGTCCATAGGTTGATGAATGTGGATCAACTGTCAGGACGCACACACTCCAGCACATGTTATTGTTTCTTCATAGTTAATTTGTTGAAGAGGGAAAACAACATATTCACGCAAGGGGGACCATACACAAAATTAAAGGCCTATGCACTACTGACTGAGCTAATTGGGCACCCAATAATTGTTTGTCATCTAATGGCTTTAAACGAATTGGCCCAATGTCAAATGTATTTGCTGACCCCTGACCTACAGAATTAATAACACTGAAACAACATGACCTGACCGTCATCATGATCAATTTGTTGAAGAGGGAAAATTTCTCCCAACATGGGATCAAACAATAACCTTCTAGGTGAGAGTCCTGCACTTTACCAACTGAGCTAACCAAACACTGTAACAAGCAGGAGGAGCTTTACGATAAAATATTTAGGAGGACACCGGGATAGAATGGTAAAATACATGAGAATCCAGGGAAAAAAGGGAGGTTTGACAGGTAAGCTCAGCTTCCTCTTCACCACAACGGTCCAGTACAACTTCCACATTACTGCTGACGCTGAATGCCGTTCCATCTCACGTTCCATTTTAAGCTCACTTATGGAGAGAGCAATAGAGAGAGTAATCCACAACTTTCTGTCAGAGAACCATGGCCTCAGACTAGGATATGCTAACTTATCCTACACACTCGACTGCAAACCGCTCAAGTGCGTACTGGAGGACACTTAAAGAGACAGGAGCATCCTGTCAGCTAGTTTCAGACAAAGGCTGAAATGAGGGCCAGTGCATGAAGGGCCAGTATAAGAATCATGCAAAGCTATCATACAGGAGTCACATAACTACAATGTAGGACTAGAAATGCAGTATAATAGCTTACTGTTAAAGTCCACACTTAGGGACTAAAATGTAAGTAATAGGGATACATATCTGCCATTTCAGCTCCTGTCTATAATTGTATGTAATTATAGCATCTTTAAAATTATTCTGATGACATATAGTAGATTTTTATTTATAGAAGATGAGACGATGCTGGTGAAAATTTGTGCATTCTGTGTGTTGCTTTCAGACCATCATTCTTAAAGTACCTGGGTTAGATTTGTTGGAGAGGTGTAGTGTAGGGGCAGTGTCTTTTCTTGTAAACTACCACAAGGAGTCACTGGAGTCCAAAGTTTTCAGATCCTACACATAGCTTAGATCTGCTATACTATCTGCAAATTCTCCATCGTGTGTTGAGGTGAAATGTCACAACTTGTATCATGGTCAAACACCAGCGGTAAAAGTTTGAACTGTTTGCCCACCCACATGCAAAGTTACCTCTCGGACACACCATTCTTGCATTTTTTTCAGTGAGACTAAGGCATTGCTCCATTCCAAACCATCAGCTTCTCCTTCAAATGACTGAGCTCTCAGGGAACAAGGAGGATGGACAACTACACAGGAATTCCTGCTTTAATCTTGTCTTTCTCTTTCCGTCTGTCAATCTCATAAGGCCTGTGCAGCCTGATGCTCACAGCGACCTCGTTTACTGGGTGTTGGACTTACAGTGATTGACAGGCAGTCAGATGGACTGAGCAGTGAAGCTGTCAAGTCTTTCAACATGCATAATGACGAACAGCAGCTTAGTCTCAGTCTGTTGCACGTCTGACAAAGTAGTAAGCAGTGAGAGAAAGAAGGGCTGATTGAATTTCATATTCACACCAAAGCATGTGTTGAAATGTTACAACATGAAGCAGAATGTAAATATCAGTAACACCAGATTAACACTGCTACATACAACATTTTAACATCCAGAAATAATCAGTGTATTCATTCTGATTTAATAGTATATCTAAAACTGACTAGCGGATTCCTCCCCTAAGAAACCTTTATTGAAAAATTCTAAACAGTTTTCATGTAAGACATCAATGCAAAATGCTAAATTTGGTAGTTGATGCTTTTGTCAAGACTAAAAGAGGTTTGGAAACTAAACTTGTACTGTGTACTATAATGATATACTACTAAGTCTTATTATTACAAGATTTAGAGCTCCTACATCCCCTTCCACTGCATTTTGGCATAAAAAAACAATGCTGTTTTACAGACCGTGCTTTCACAGTTTTTGGAGAAGGTTAGAAAGACCAAAAAGCTACTCTCGAGATGGCTTTTCAGGCTGGATAGAGAGCATCAACTTCTCTAAGGCCCTGTCTACATAAACACTGGTATTTTCAAAACCGTGACTTTTTCTATGCGGGTTGGCCGTTCATCCACACGGAAATGCAATATCAGGTCACTGAAACCGAACATTTTTGAAAACCCCTGCCAGGGTGAAGATTTTAAGAAACTCCGGATGCAGTGTTGTCGTGTAGACAGCGCTGTTATCTGTTGTGTTTGATGTCAGATTGTGCGCCACTGCCTGCTTTATTTACAATTATATTAGGTTCCGATTGGCCAACATGGCTTTAACGGTTAGGGTCTGTCGCCGCCTGGTGGTTTGGCATGCTCTTGACAGCGCTTGATAGTGTGCTTTTGCGTTTTCTTGTAGACAGAGATTTTTTTTAAACGAAGGAGAAAAAACTCCAGTTACAAAAATACCCGTGTCCATTTGGACTAGGCCTAAATGAAAATAAATGGATTGTACTTGTATAACCCCTTTCTAGTCTACTGACCACTAAGAATGCTTTACACTACATGTCACATTCAACCCATTCACACACATTCACACACTGGTTCAGAGGGAACCATGCAAGGTGCCAACTGCTCATCAGAAACAGACAAAATATTGTTGACAAAATAGTGTCACCAGCAGGTCAACTGAGTAGCTGTTTAGGAGCTTACAATCATATCACATCATCTTTCTCAACAGCTGAAGTTACCAAGTTATCATACAATTGTAAAAACCTTTAAGGGCTTAAAAATAAGAAGTCCTCATGTGCTAAGAAAAAAAGGGGGAAATCTGAACATTTATAAAACTTGGCAGCTCCAACTGGTGAGTGATACAACTGAATAGCTACTGAGTGGTTCCAAACCTAGACAATGAACTTCAATGTACTTGACACTTGATTAAGATTTGGTTATGTTAAGGCAACTACAACTATTCGGTTAAAAGGGCACTCTGATTTAGCATTACACTAAAATTGTTGGACAGTTTTAAATAAAGGACTAAAATTGATGCAGCAGAACCAGACACACATTCATCCTCCGGGTCAAAGGTACATTACCCACAATGCAGCTCACCCACTGACAGTTTCATCTGAGGTTGTGGTGTGTTATGCTAGTTGCAGCTAATTTCCTGGAGCCTCTAGGGAAGAGAGAGTGAGCTACAGAGGTCTGGTAAGCTCACTTCTTTCTTACTGCACTCCCCCAGATTTGTTTAATTCTCAGACTTGTAGTCTTCAGTCCTAACGATGGAACAGCACACTTTGTGAAAGATCTTGGCCATGGTTAAAATAAACCAACATTGGTTTCCAGGTTCTAAGACATATGCTTTATACTGTCCACCCTAAACTCTTCCCAAAGAGTTTATAATAATATCACACAGCTCACCTCCTTTGCTCTGAGAGTCAAAAGTCATTCAAATCAACAATACCGCTAGACTGTTAACGGTGTACAGATAGACGCAAACCCTATTTCTTTACAGTAATTACTGTGTACCAAGATATAACTATTAATGTGACAAAGATATACTGCTATTTAAAAACTGCTGTGCATAGCACCTTCAAGGCTAAATTGAAGATAAAAGGATTTTTGCAGACAGTAATGAATGGCCATTCCGCTGTATACAAATACACACTAGTACAGTAAACAACAAGGCTGCATCACAGAGCCTGTACGGTGATAAACGTGGGATTGTTTTTTTTTTTTCCCAACTTCTGTTTACTTCATTCATCACTGTTTATTTTAGTTTGACTTTCCATGGCTGTATTGACTTTACGCTTGTTCTTGCCATGTGGAAGCTAAAGTAATCCCTTTGAAATGACTTATTGTATCATGCTTTACAGACAGTGTCATCATTTGTTTTAATAGAGAGCAGCTCCTAATAACAAGTCCCCATGAAAAGGTCAATATTATCTCATACAGGCATGGCCGAGCTGGGCCTAGATTGGAGGGATGAGAGAGAGAGTCAGAGAGAGAGAGAGAGAGAGAGAGAGAAGCAGTGCCTATTAACATTTATGAATAATTTAATCCTGCATAGCTGGCTAACTTCCAAGTGCACAATTCACTAATTGCAATCAGAGAAGGGAAACTAGCTGGTAGAGCTCTGTGTGAGTGTGTGTGTGGCTGAGAGATATGGAGGTTAGGGAATTGGCTTCATGAATGTATAAGGAGAAACAAGCCTATCATCCATGCATGGTAAAGCTCTTCTCACTGGACCTGCTTTCCTTTTATGCCACCTAAGATGGGGACCCAAGTGTGTGTGTGTGTGTGTGTGTGTGTGTGTGTGTGTGTGTGTGTGTGTGTGTGTGTGTGCTATTTATCCCTGACCCAGTGTTCATTACAGCATTAGATAATTAATTATGACAGATTTATTGAGTGATTCTGCTGCTTTTAAATATTGCTATGAATTATGAAATAACAGAAAATTCTGATGATTTTTCCTCTTGCCAACAAATTTAATGTACATATCCAAATCAACAATGAATGTATCCTACTAAAAAGCACTGTGTGTATCCAAAGCAAGCGGCAACCTCCAGGTCTGAAATGTGAAGCCAATGTGGAAGTGCCTTAAACCTGCATTCTTTCCAATGACCAGCAGGGGGCGGCTTGCCTACTTGAAAAACAAGTCAGCTTGTATGTAAACTTATGAGAAAATGACACTACTTCTCACTTCATTTATTCCCTCGGTAAACACTTTCCTAATGAGTTCATAGTCTCAAACAATAGTTTTGAGTCTTCTTCAATACAACATGATGTTCATTTTGTAAATTATTGACCAATTTAGAATAAAATAGACGATAAAGCAGGGTATGCTTTAAGCCGTGTCTGTCTTGTGATTGACAAGTCGCTACTATGGCGACCTGTTAGTCAGCACAGAGGTGAATTGAATCCACTGCTCTGTGTACATTTAACTAGCTGTGAACTTGTTTTTGGGTGCTGTCTGTGTTTTCATCTAAAAACCTTCACAGTGTGTTTTCACTTCATGAAAGCTAATTGTAACATTTTGTTGCCTAAAAATGTTGTTCATGCTTCGGTTGTACTAAAAGACACTCTAAGGAGTCAACTTATCATTTTTCCAGTAAGTACATTTTTTTTAAGCCTGTTCAAAGATATCAAACGGCAGTACCCACCCAACCCCACTGTTCACTCTGCTGCCTTCCGGGTAGAAATCTAGACGTTTTTGCTGCCAAACCACTAAACTGTGGAACAGCTTTTTCCCCAAGCTATGAGACTTTTAAACTCAAATTCATCCTCAGCACTGCTGCAATGAATATATTTTATTTTTGTTTACCATTTTTATGATTTTTACTGTATAATGTTTGCCAAGTAGCAGAAGGAAGTTACAAACTTAATTTCAATTTACAACCTCTTGTAATGTGACAAATAAACCTACCTTCCACCTTTTCACTAGCCAAAATTAGCATCCCAGTTATTAGGGTTAGGGCTAACCCTAACCTAGTTAAATTACAGATGCAACTTACTTTTCAAGCTAGCTAGCTCCACCCTCTCGTCAAAATATAGTCGCTTTCAAAACCAAGATGGCTATGGCCAAAATTCCACACTCGAGGCTTCCAAACGGTAGTAGAAAGCCAATGGGCGACGTCACAGTGATGTCCTTTTCTTTTATACAGTGTTTACAGCCTAAAATTGAGCATAGCGTTAGTTCAGGCGCGCAACAAAGTCAAGCTCAGCTCAAAATCCCAGCTACATCAGCTGACGGCTCAGCCGATTCCCTTCCATGCTTCCATTGGCAAAACTCATACAGGGCACCTTATTTAAGCTGCTTCAGCCTGCCTAGCCTTGCTACTATCTCTGCAAGCCACTTTACAAGCTCCCCCGCTAGAGAACGACCCGTCCATGACGAGGATCAATGGCAGATCGCCTGCATCATGGATTGACAGCATCAGCAATCTGAAGTAGAGGAAGACATCTGTGAAGAGAGCGCGGTTTCCATCTGCTGGAGGTCTCACCAATCTAGTAAAAAATCTTGCTATTCTCAGAGATAAGTGATTGTGGAGATATGTCAGTAATGCTGAAGCATAGCAAGCCCTGGCTCTCTAAGACTCTAACTCTAGCTGAATTCAATGTGGCTTTTGGTGTAGTCAGAGATGTGAATGTCATATGTAAATTTTCCCCTAACTCAACAACTCACAAAACTGTGCAATATTTACTGTTTGACTGTTTTAATTTGCCCGTTATTTTTCACATATCCAAACACATCATTACTATTTGAGATATCCTTTTTGGTCGCACTCTATGGGCCATCGTTGTGTCATCCTAACAAGTCTCCCAGCCTCCACTCCTCATATCATACATAGCATTCATGTACTTATAACAGAAAATGATTCAAATAAAATCAGTACATGTCAGTGGTAGTACAAGTAGTATCTGCTATCAGTCTGTATCAACAGGAATGTGTCTCTGCCTTCTCTCAGGTCACAGCCTGGTGTGATTTTGGTTCAATGCTTAAAGAGCTGGATGCAGGTCCTGTAGGGTTCAGGTCAGTCATAAGACTAGAAAATTGTCACCTAACTTACCTTGATGTAATCTTTTGAGTCCTGAGGTGGTTTGTTTATGCTCAGAAGACTGTGAAGACAGGATGTTTTATGTTTGTGCTCTCACAAAACTTGTTTATAACCATCGAAACAAGTAGTTTAAAAGAGGGCATCATTTTTCTGTGGGATATCATCATCAATCTTCTTACAACTGGCTAAAGTGACTTTGCTGAAACCTACTAATTGCTACCCATGGCTTTATTTTTCGTCAACTGAGCTGCTTCCTTCTGTTGAACACAAAAAGGTTTGTACCCGGAATTGCAACTTGCACAAGAATGGAACAGGGAGCTTTAGTAACTTTTGTAGCATTGATTCTGCTATTAAGCAAATCTCATAAGCATAACGAATCATCCTAAAGTTTGTGAAATTAAGTTGGTAAAGCCGACTTGGAACACTGGTATGAACAAACCACACAGAAAAAGACTTTTAGGATAAGAATAAGAACATTTTCTTGCATGAGGCATGTGTAATGTTTTTGTTTCTTCAATCCAGACCAAGTGAACTGAAAAACAGCAACTTACAGAAACCATGCTTTTATTGCTTGGGCACTTTGAGAATGGACAAATTCCTTTATCCTAAGAAAAACAACTAGTAAGTCCTTTTTCATTAAGGAATGCACTATATAAGTAATAAAACGACAGGGACCTGTAGTGTAATAATATAATTATATATTTTCTCACACTTTAAATTACATTTTTGACTTTCACTTTTTCTCATACTCAGTACTCACTTTAACTTATCAAAAAATAGTATTGGATAGAATCTGTGCTGCAACAAAGCTCTGCAGGACTGCTGGCAGCTGGCTGGTAAAAACCCAGACCCAGCGATCGTGTTTTAAAGAACCTGTTTGAGAGAGAAAGCTCAGAATCCCTCAACAGAGAGAGCGCTTAGGTAGACATGTTACCACAACTCCCTCAATCATCCATCACTGTTTCTGACAAGTCCCAAATGTCAGACAGGGCGATACCTCAGAGCAGCACTAACTAGATAGTGACAGAGGACAGATATGGTATTGAACAGCGGGCAAAAAGTTCTGAGATAGTGCTTTTCTTCATTACAGTCCAACAGATAAATGGCTTGCAGGTTCAGATAGTTTCAGCAAATAGTTTCCAGTCCCTCTTGTCACTGCCAGTGTCCTGCAGACAGGCCTGCTACCCAGCGGCAAAGAACATTTCCATCATTCTCCAAACTTGTCAATGGGCCTTGTTGTTTTTTCACTCCCACAGTGACAGACTTCCAGGATGAATTTTAAAGATGACAGGCCAAAAACGTCCAGCCAATGAATCTTTTAAGCAAGGAAGCACTAAAGTCTGTTTAAGTCTTGAGATTACGTCAAATGTCACCGTCCTTAATATAAAATGGACTGCGGTGTACTAGATTCTAGAGCACTGCCGTGTCTCACCGGTGGAAGAGTTGATTTGCTTTGAACTTTGCTGGCTCATAACAACATCGCCACTAAGCCATCCGATGTAAGAATCCTTAAAGTTTAATTAGCGTTTTCTCTCTTAACTAGGGTAAATACATTCAAAAAAGTATTTGGTGGATTATCCTCTGGCTGGTATAATAAAACAAAATAAATGCAGTGGTAAGAACAATAAAACATAACATGCTCCTATTTAGCACAAGTATTGCCCATTTCCACATTCAATTCCCGAAAGTCTTTATAACATTTTCAATACGACATTCTCTTCCGTGGTGCTCATATGTAATCTGCTCTCAACACATTGTCTATTACAATGGTTATTAACAACAGTAATAACATATACTTATTGTTTCTTTTTTTAACACACTTTTTAAGAAATTATGGACTTTTCTACCTGTGCATGCTGTCTATTGGCATTATGGGTAACATAAATTTCAGACAAGCCAATCAGCTCTTTCCCATCGAGTAATGCGCATGTTAGTGCTTCAGTTAGAATTAGCCTAATTTTTTGAGTGATTCATGTGACTTTATTTCACAACACAAGGGGTTTTTTGTCATTAAGATTTTTTTATTCATTTGAATAATGTAACTTTTCATACAGATATCTCACATTTGAAAACAAAACACACAGAAAAACAACATTAAAGGCAGCAGTACAGGAACCAGCACAGCACTCCCTATACCCATTACATACACATGTTTACATACAGATATACAAATATACCTATGTATTTATACACACACATATATATATATATATCTTCTATCCAACATCCCCCCTCTAAGAGTTTGTATCTATGCTGTAGTCAAAATATAGCCACGCTTGGCTATTTTTGCTTGGGGTGTTCTGCACCCTGCTTATCAACTCTCTTATAAAGAGGGGAAACTCTGTATGTGTGTTTGTTTTTTGATTATGCCAAGAACTGTTCATCCAATTGACATCAACCTGGGTGTGTTGCTGCGGACCCAAGGGAGTGCAGTGTCATGTTTGGTGCAATTAGAACATGCAACACATTCAGAATTAATAAATATGCCAGAGAACTGCTCGCTGATATAAACTGGACGTTGTGGTAGTGAATTGTTGAAACTGAGTTATTGTTAAGAAGGTTTGATATACGTTAGAAACAAATGTGTTGAAACAGAGTTGTAAGAGTTTTACACATAGGCCTTTCAATCAGAGGGTTGTGTGTTTGGCCCGCCCTTGTATTTTTTTTCCCTCTTCAGCAAATTAACTATGAAGAGACTGCCTCACATGCTCACAATAAAGCATGTGCTGGATTGTGTGCATCCCGGCAACTGATCCATATCCATCAACCTATGGATGCTTATGATCATTTCTCAGCATCTCCAGGCAGAGGAATGTCCTGTGCTTCTCATTCAGGGGAATCATGTTTCCTCTCTAGAATTTTACCCACATGGCGTTTACTGTGTAAACTCTGGAAAATTGACGCTCTCTTTCTTGGTGGAAAAGTGTTTATTTCTCTGAGGAATACATCGCAAACATCTTGTTATCGCAGTGGTTACACATTTACAAGAGGAATATCCGCTGTCGGACTCACCCTGAAAGCAACTTCGCTGCGACACCAGCAAGTGACGTGGACCCACCTCACACTGTGAGTCACAGACAGTTTGTGCCAAAGCGGATATACTGTAGTTTCAGTAGGCTATAAAAATGTAACGTTAAAAACTGAAGCCCTGTCTTGCTCTGTTGGGGATTGTAAGCGGCACTTTATCAGAGGTGCTGAAGTTAACGTGTATGGAATTATTCGTGAGCTTTCTGTCTGATCACAGGTGTTGTCGGTTAGTTTCATTTTCCCCCAGCATGAGCTCCACCTCGTGTCATTCAGTTTTGTCTGTTAGACGGCGAGGGGATAACTTACTTCCAGCAAATCAGTAACATAATGCAGTATAGGGCATGTAGTCAAATATTATGAATTCTCTTTAAATAGGCTAATGATGTTAGTCTCCCATTACGACTTTTTTTCTTTACATGTCAGAGAACTCAGAAATGTGGGAGAGATTCTGAATGTGCAGAAAGTTTTGAACATGAGCAGATAGGTTACAGTGTTTCCCATTTATTTGTGGCCTGCCAAAATATCAACGCTGACCGCCACATATTGATTTTCGTTTTTTTTTACTTGCCCTATTTCAAATTGTATTTGAGCTGCAGGCACCGCGTATTCGCGCAGCACATCCTCTCACTCGTCTCTCTCATCCATCCCTCAATCTCTCGTTCTCTCTCCCTTGTTAACACAGCTGCACAAATCTGTCCAACACAACACAGCTATTAAAAGTTATTAGTAAGCATGTAAGGAGCCCAGCTAATAAGGAAAGCTATGCAGCTGGGTTTTCGAGGCTAGCACGCTGTATCTGCGCCACAGGTATTCTATGGGAAACACTAAGTTATTAACAGATGAGCTAATAAAGTCCAGTCAATAACTGAATTAAAACGGATTAATTTATTACTGAGATTAAAAGGGGCCACAAACACATTTAAATAGGTTACTTCCCCACAAAAGAAGTGGTAAGACTTAATCGTGTGTTGACTCAGCAGGGATGATATTAAATAAGTTGATCTACAGGAGAAAAATATTTAAAAGCAATAAGAATGCCTGAGAGCCTCACTAGATTAAATTCTATTATAATTATATATTTTGAATTGAAACCTTCACACCTGCATTTTTAGACATTTCCACCATAAATTGGTGCGGAAAAGGCAGAAATTGGAGGAGAATTTTCACCAGAATGCAGGAAGTGTTTAATGCTCAAAATCTTCTGGGGGAGGACCCGCATACCCCCCACTTACTAAGTGCTCCATCCAAGAAAACAGTATCTGGCTTCACACACAGTTTCTGGAAGGAACATTCACTTATTAGTTAAATATAATTACTTTTCACATGGCTTTTTTTGTTACCTTTTCCATGTTTTTATTAACAATAAAAAAAATATAGGGCAAAACACTTTTTTGATGGGGGGCGGTAAAGGACCTGGATAATGGATAGGGGGAGCGCTGGCCCAAAAAAGGTTGAAAACCACTGCAGTAGGGTATAGTAAGCCAAACAGTCCTGGTTGAACTCGCTTGACTTCTCCAAGCATAGCAAGTTTCATGCTACATCTTGTTTAAAAGCATTTGTAGCACTGGAAGCTCAACTAAAACTGGACCAACACAGCAACTAATATTCTGTAGGACATAACAAGATATTGCCCAAAGCACCATAGCTGCATAGAATGCATAGAATATGTTTACTGCCCTTGCAATGAGTTGGATGTTTTTCAGTGCTAGACAGTTAGCTAACTACTGTAACTTTTCTTTCTTATTTATTGAAATATCACATACTGTAAAACTGTAACAAAAGCACAAATGGTAAACAGAAATTATAGAAATAGAAATAGAAATATATAACCAATACACAAGAAATAACTGGAAGAAACGAAAACCGCACAGTCATTGTGCTAACCGCTCCCAGCTATGCTATCTATCAATTATCTAATACTACCAAGTGTTCAGTTTTTCACAAAACAAAGGCATAGCAACTATATTTATTGTCATAAAGGCAAAAAATGGTAATAAAATACTTATGGACAAATAGTGTCCAAGACAACAGTTCGCAAATGAAAATTACAGCAGGAGAAGGCAACAGCACTGTTCACCTGGTTTACTTGGCCTTGTGGAAATCCCCTGTCACTACTGCTTCTGACTAACCAGCAGGAGGCACTGCAGTACACTAATTTGCTGAACAGTCATCATTTACTCAATAGAGGGCAGTACAGTGTGAGTGTTCTTGCTTCAGCTTGAAGTACTTGAATAAGTAATGAAGCTTAGTAAAGACGTACCGATATGGGACTTTGAAGACCAATGCCGATTTTGATATTGGAGGATTTTAAAATCCGATACGCTGATATAAATCGGCTAACATTCTTTTTTACCCTTCTTTTCAGAAACACATAACAAACAAAGTATCCCTAAAATGCGTTATGTCATGAGACCTCACCAATATAACATCACAGAATGCTGAACAAAAGTAAAACAAAATATATTAAAGCTTTAATGAAAAAGAGTAAAATGATTCAAAGATCCATTATAAAATATAGAGTATTACTACTAATGAACATTAGAGGAAATAGTGTTTGTAGCCTATTGTGTGGGATGGCTAAACAGAAACTATAAATTAAACAAAATACTAATAAACTACTGCTAACTACTAACAACAATAATAATAATACCACCATAATTATTATTTTCACGTCATTACAATTATTACTTTACATTATAATGATAAACAGGGCTCTCCTACATAGGTAATATATTTTTGTCATGCAGTAGTTGTTTCCTTATAATAATACTAATAATCTGCCACAATCACTATTTTCGATGTAGCATTCAGATCTAGTTTATGTCTTTACCAGCACTCTTTAATTCTATCCAAAGCTACGAGAAATTTTCGACCAACATCTATGATACAGTGACCCAGAAGAAAAACGCTGCTCTTGAATGCAATACTACATGACTGTCTACAACCAGGAACTGCAACTTTGAGATTTCACACTAATGTTTCACATTCATGACATGAGTAAAGGATCTGACTCTCCATTTTTTTTTTAATAGAGATAAATAAGCTGTTATAAACGCAGATACCAATTTATCTGCAATTATCTCATATCGACCGATAGTATCTGCACATAAATCAGTCGGGCTCTAAAACTTCAAACAGAAAGACTATGCTATTCATTCATTCACATTTCTATCGCTCTCTCTTCACCCACTTTCCTTGCAAACATCTACTCTTTAGGTAAACCAAACAGATTTTGCCACAATTTCCATTAGCCAATCATAGCGGTGCTGTGAAGCTTTACTGTTCTGCTCCCTGCTGCAGTCAGCTGTCATTTCAGAGTGAATCTTAAAGCTAGCATTTCTTATTAAAGGTTGCAGCTGAAATTATAGCTAAACCTATAGCATAGATCTCAAATCATAGTCTGTAGACAAATTCAATTCCAAAATAATGGAATGCTGCCTGTGTGCTTCCCTTGTAAAAGGGTGGAAACACTTCTGATCTTAACAATTATAGGCCAATTTCCAATCTCTCTACTCTTGCTAAGTTTTTGGAAGCTAAAATAAACTGTCAATTAAAACAATATTTGGCAGATCACAACATTCTAACTGATTTATGGTCAGGTTTTAGACCTGGTCACAGTACTGTTACAGCAACTATGTTGCTATTAAATGACATTGTCAGTGCCTTGGATAAAAAAGCAACACTTTGACAACACAAGCTGTCAAAAGTGTTTTGTCTCTGTTGATCATGAGCTACTGCTAAATAGAGTAATATTGGAATAGGAAACACGGCTATAAATTGGTTCAGGAATTATTCAGTCTTAAATTAGACTTCTTAGAGATTTATTATTTTGAGAAAATATTTTGGGTTCATACTGCAATTTATTGCAATGAACATTGTACAATAAATCAAAATGATGCCAAACTAACTACATAACTATGCTATTTTAACATGAATTCATGCTTTGTCAGGTCTGTCCTCAAGTTTTTAAAATGTAAGTTTTCTAAATGGCGTTAAGATCGATCAGGGCTATGCTATGCTAACTTGATTCACAGCAAAGCTAACAAGCACATATTTTCATAACTGACCAGGTAGTTCAGCTTGCTTTTTCTACATTTACAATTACATTTACTCATTTAACAGATGCTTTTATCCAAAGCAACTTACATTGGAGGAATAACATACATCAGAAAAGCATCAAATCAGTAAGAGATCTACAAGTGACAACAGATACTAGAGTTGCAATAAATACCAATAAGAGCTAATAGCATGTATGGCATCAATGGGGTAAATACCTAGGGAAAAAGGTGTAATTAAAAACTTGTTTCTGCTTAGTAATCCCTGTGAGTAATCCCCGATTTTACAAAATGTACCTGTAATCTGATTACATCATTTTTTTGTACTGTAACAGAATACAGATACTTTATTTTTTTGTATCTTGATTACGTAACGCCGTTACATGTAATCCTTTACTCCCCAACCCTGTGCATTAACACAGGTGAAGCATTAACAGCGTTTAGGCAGCATTGGCTATCGAAGAATGAGCTCACATGCATCAACATAGTACATTTGCATTAGCACAAGTAGGACAATACAATTAGGCAATACCCCCTAAACTGGCATTTTTCATTATACAATGTGAACAACTGCAGATGAATTATACTTCATGCACAGACCACGGCTAAGTCAGAGTACAATGCCTTTCTAGCAATCATGCTGTATATGTGCATTGACAAAAAGGTTTTTTATTACTGATCTTATATGATGTAAGGTGACTTGTAAGGTGAGTGACATGAAAGGAACCATTAAATAAAATGTACTATTATTATTATATTATCATTATGTAACTGTCAAAGTGTAGTTTGAGAGGTGCAGACGACTATTTGAAAGTATTTACTTGTTGTTGCTGAGTCAACCCCATCACTTTAATACACTACTGAAGCTGCTGATGAAATCCAGTAAACAAAAAAATATCAAGAACGATCAGATGTGTGAGTAAGAGGAACACTGGAAGACTTTCCTCTTTGTGATGCTGCCAGTTAAAACCAGGCTAATGAATTTCTTTGCTGTTTTGGCTTTTCCTTTCTAAGCTCAAATGGAATAATTGCTTTTATACAAAAATCATAACATGACATTAGTTTAGTGAACACTTACTCTAGTCAATTGTTCACTGACTTAAGAGCCAATTGAGATACTTTCTTCAATTAAAGAGATGTGTTACTATAGCAACAGTGACAAAATGAGGGATGTTCCACAAAATGAAATTCAGTAACAGTCAGACATAACTTCAAACAGACAGCGTTTTCCTTTCTCTCCTTTGTCCTTTTCTCTCCCCCTGTCTAAAGGTTAGCAAAGCTTTCACTGGGTCTGTCACTGATCCTCTATCCCTGTGTCACCTTTCACATAAAGCGCACACACACTCACACACACCCTTTCTTTGCAACTGCAAGTTTACAGCGATCCAAAGTGACTCCTTCAAGCAGCTTGGAACAAAGGAAACCATGACAACAACATTCATTGATGTGCTCTTTTCAAACGAGGCGGCGGAGCTGGCTGTGCACAAATCTCCTCAGTAATGAGACTGAAAACCTTGGAGCTTACTATACCAACACCAAGACGTTCTATACTTGTGCATGCTCTGATTCTTACTTCTAATTTTACTGTTTCCTTAAAGATCTACAGAGGTTTGGAAAGTATGTTCTGGTGCACTTTTTAAAGAGTACACATGCCTTCAGATGAGATGTGATGATGTACATTCCCAGTAGAGGATTAAGGTGGTCCTGGGCCCCTCGGCTACACTTTTTGTGGTACATATATATTCACAGATAGAGAACTGAGTAATTCAATGGCACGTTTTCAGCAAAAGACTGGTAGAAATCCAACACACCGCATGCATGTGTGAAAAGAGCACAGACTTAAACGCGCAGGCATAAACAAACAAGAATACACATCTGTAGGCACAAACTTAATGGTACCCTGTTTTGATCACTAGTAGCACTAAGGGGCAATGATTTGAGGTATGTTTATTTATATTGTGCCCAAGCACTCTGGCTGCAAGATTTATATCCTACGTTTGGTTTCACCCTACTTAGCTGATTGACGGTTTGTAACAAACACAGCAATGCATCCAAAAAGGCAGTAAGGAAGACTCCTAGCAAGTAAACATCGATGTAAACAATGCAATATTTAAAACATTTAATTATTCATCTTTGCAAATGTTTCCTGAGGTAGGAAATTCATTCAACATGTTGTGAACGTATTGTTACACACATCTGTGACAATGTGTTTCAGGATCACTGACTGTAAACCTAACTTTTTTTGTTTTCTGTTTCAGAGAGCAAGATCAGATAAACCCTAGATCAGTAACTCCGGCAACTGATGCTGTGAACCTAACCTCCTCAGGTGGATAAGTTAGACAACCGTCAGTTTCTCTCTGACTGCTCCCTTTGTGCGGAGCCTGAGGTGGCTGTCTGACACACCGTTTCATTTCCTCATTCATGCTGTCGATATCAAAGCACATATCTGAATGCATTTACATCTTTAAAAACTTTAAAATCCCAGTTAGATAGGCTATTAGTTTTTTATCCAAGCATGATCCGCACATCTTGCACATGAGCGCTTTTATGATCAATCTGACATCTATGTAAGGACAGATCTACGCATCTCATGGATTTATCCTCAGCTCAGAATAAAATCTATGTCCGTCTTTAGGTAGGCTATAACACTTTGACTCTGTGGACAGTTGCACCGAAAACACTTACTGTTGGCTACATTACTGCAGTTATCACTGTTTAACTGTTTATACTGTCTAATCTGTAACCTAGAAAACGAACATTAATCTTTCATATTGTAGTCGCACTGATTGGAACATTCCTGTTGTAGTTATCACACTGGAGTTAATGTGACTACATCTGAGTGAGGATGATTGTGGTGCAGCTGAAACAAATAGGCCTAAATGTAGTTTAAATGTAAGTTTATCATTATTAGCTGCCTATATTCTGAATGACAGCATTAATAAAATTCGAAATGAGCAAGATTTTATTAATGTAAAATTGACGTCTAACACTTCAGTTTGAACCTAGACACATTTTCCACTGCAAAAAAAAAAAAAAAAGAATATTCTAACCTACTGGGTCGGATTGTGACTTTACAATCACAGGACCATGAGGAGCTGTGTCTGATCTGTTTGATTAATATTTTCATCTTCAGTTATTGCCACAGGCATTTTGTTCCGTCAGGTTACAGCTGAATAAATATAGCCTATTTAAAATGAATGTAATGGGCTTTAGGAGAATTCCAGCATTTTATCATATATTAGGGAAATTCCAGTCTGGTAAATAATGAAAGAGCTCCACTGTATAAAATGTAATATTGTTAATGTATTGATCCTTCCTCCACTCCTGCGTTTTAACATAAATAGTCTATCACTGGTATGTATTCATCTTTCTATTTCCACCCGATTAAAATGGGAGCTCTGCCTTTATTTACCCGTTGCTATAGTGAATCCTAATATCGGAGCTCCATTGATGATGGCTTTTTATCATCCCTAAGCACGCACTTCCATCAGGTTCAACATACTTGGGGTTGATTTAACTAATTCTGAACAGTTGTTCTGAAACCGAAAACTGAGAATTTTCACCTCAGGCTCAATAAACTCAGAGCTCAGAGTTTGTCAAACCTGCGTTCTGAAACAGGGCCCACGTCAGATTGTGTGAACCACTCCTTCATTTTCATACTACAGTTGCCAATAGAGTGCAGAGGAATTTCCACCCTTCAAAGAGAGGGTTTAGATGCAGCTACATATTCAACAAGCTAGCTTTGAGACATATGTGTACGTGACCTGAGTTTTGTCTTGTTGTTGCTGTGTCTATTTCTCGTCTGTTATCTCAGTGTGTTTCTGTTGTTGACTGCGGCCAGAGGGATGCACAGGGTCTAATGAGCTTTGCTCAAACTTGCCGGCTTCATTCAAGAGTCAGCATCTGGGATCAATATGCCTGTCTGCATTAATGTGAAAACATACACCGTGATCGCTTGGCCCCTTATGTTAAAGCCATGGTCTGGTGTGCACCGCTATTATTGCACAACCACCCTCCCTGAGCGGAAAAGGGATTAGGACTAATTTAAATAACATGGAGAAAGTATAAGATCCCTTCCTCTCCTGGGTGCCTATGTCATTAATTCAAGTGTAGGGAGGAAGAGGAAGAGGAATGAAAGTAGCGAGATAGGGATCATGTCATATACAGGCCCTGTTTCTCTCTTGGCTAATGGCATCCCATACATTATGAGTGGTCCAGTGTTGTCACTTATCAAACCTCAGATAGATGGCTACAGCCTTTATGCGCTGACAGACATTTGACACTCTATTATAACTAGCCTGCTAATGTGACCTCCTGGATTTCTCTGCATAGGTTGAGCCAGGAGATAGCGCCTGTCAGGGGTCAGTTGCATATTAGAGGAAAGTACCAGTTTCACCTCATTTGAGAGTTGAGGGAAGCCAGTCATGCTCCACCCACCTCCGGCTCTCCTGCCACTGACGGTACCGCTGATGAGCGTTTGTTTGGCCAGGAGTTCATGGCCGCAGCCCCTAGATTGATGCCATGTTGATATTTAATGATGTGCTGCCAAACGAGAGCCGAATCTGGCGCTGGACATCCCTGCCGTAACCTGTAGTCTATGCTAAATGTCATTCTAATTATCCATCCCTTTTACACTGAATGCAAAAGCAAACATTTGCACAATTCTTTGCCCTCTTGATCCCTCCATTCGCTTTCCTTCTCTTTATCACTCTAGCTAAGGGGCTAAATATCACACTTTTTCTATCAAGGTTTGGCTCCTTGGAATAGGGTGTCCCTGTTTGAATGTAGTATGACAGGGTTCAACCCTTACTTTTTTTTTCACTTAAGTCCAAAAGTTTAATATAATATTGTAATGGCCTAATTATTGTTCACATCCTGTGATGCCAACCTGAAGGTCATAACAGAGGATATGAAATGTTGAATAAATATAGCATCTTACACAATGAAATAACATGCTACAAGTCTACGTTGTATTTTCCAACATTGTATTTTTCATGAGTTCCTCCTTTCATGAGTTATGATTCAGAACTAAGTTGATAAAGCTAAAGCTGAGGACACATGATCAGCTGGTTGATTTTCTAGAGATGACTCATCACAAAAATACAGTCCTAATGCAATGCTGTAATGTTCTCCAGCTAGAGTACAGACATCGGCATGCTGAGAGCAACAAGACATCGACCAAAGTTTAACAGTTTTGGCCTGTTGTAAAGTTACTCACAGAATGAAAGGATATGTCTGGTGAGTCTTTATGTTTTTCTTTTTGTCAACAAATCTCATGGAAAGACCCAAAGCAAGAATGAACTGTCTACTAACAAGTATTGGGTATGTAATAATAATAATAATAATCCTTATTTGTAGAGCACTTTTCAAAAACAAGTTACAAAGTGCTTTAACAAGTGTAAAGAATAATACAAAAAAAAGATAAGAGCATGAAAATTTAATATAAAATTAGTAAAATACAATAAAATAAAAGGGATAAAATAAAGTCAAATAAGATCGGGAAAAGCTCTCCTATAAAAGTATGTTTTAAGAAGGGACTTAAAAGAGTTCACTGACTCAGCCGACCTGATTTCCTCGGGCAGGCTGTTCCAGAGCCTCGGGGCCCTGACAGCAAACGC
>NC_060150.1:22656805-22657924 GCF_021292245.1 Micropterus dolomieu
TTGTTTGGCCAGGAGTTCATGGCCGCAGCCCCTAGATTGATGCCATGTTGATATTTAATGATGTGCTGCCAAACGAGAGCCGAATCTGGCGCTGGACATCCCTGCCGTAACCTGTAGTCTATGCTAAATGTCATTCTAATTATCCATCCCTTTTACACTGAATGCAAAAGCAAACATTTGCACAATTCTTTGCCCTCTTGATCCCTCCATTCGCTTTCCTTCTCTTTATCACTCTAGCTAAGGGGCTAAATATCACACTTTTTCTATCAAGGTTTGGCTCCTTGGAATAGGGTGTCCCTGTTTGAATGTAGTATGACAGGGTTCAACCCTTACTTTTTTTTTCACTTAAGTCCAAAAGTTTAATATAATATTGTAATGGCCTAATTATTGTTCACATCCTGTGATGCCAACCTGAAGGTCATAACAGAGGATATGAAATGTTGAATAAATATAGCATCTTACACAATGAAATAACATGCTACAAGTCTACGTTGTATTTTCCAACATTGTATTTTTCATGAGTTCCTCCTTTCATGAGTTATGATTCAGAACTAAGTTGATAAAGCTAAAGCTGAGGACACATGATCAGCTGGTTGATTTTCTAGAGATGACTCATCACAAAAATACAGTCCTAATGCAATGCTGTAATGTTCTCCAGCTAGAGTACAGACATCGGCATGCTGAGAGCAACAAGACATCGACCAAAGTTTAACAGTTTTGGCCTGTTGTAAAGTTACTCACAGAATGAAAGGATATGTCTGGTGAGTCTTTATGTTTTTCTTTTTGTCAACAAATCTCATGGAAAGACCCAAAGCAAGAATGAACTGTCTACTAACAAGTATTGGGTATGTACCAAAAAATATCTTATTCCTCCTTTGTTGTGCAAAAACTATTCACACATCAGTTCACATCAATGAGCCACACCATTGCATTGGGTGCACACACACGTTAATATAGACTCAATCGCACATATACCAACCTGCTGCCCCAAAGAAACTTTAGAGCACCAGATGTGGATTAATCTGCAGCTGAAAATAGTCCCCAACAATTGCACTGTTCCTCTTGTTTAAATACCACACTTGCTAGCTGTTTTTTTAAAGAAAATATATTTCTAAGGTG
>NC_060150.1:22657944-22692924 GCF_021292245.1 Micropterus dolomieu
TATCTTAAAATCCATGTCGGATGACTAAAATCCTTAACCCACGTAAAACTTAAATAAAGTTAAGTTAAATAAAAGGATATAAAAAAAAATGTAACGAAAAAAGTGGATTAAAACTGGATAAGAGTCCGGTTCAAGACGGAGCTTCCGACAGGTGGCTACAGACGCCAACGCATGCGCAGAGTGCAGATTACGTCAGCAATTACGTCAGAGATCTTGTGACAAGATGATGTACCAAAAAATATCTTATTCCTCCTTTGTTGTGCAAAAACTATTCACACATCAGTTCACATCAATGAGCCACACCATTGCATTGGGTGCACACACACGTTAATATAGACTCAATCGCACATATACCAACCTGCTGCCCCAAAGAAACTTTAGAGCACCAGATGTGGATTAATCTGCAGCTGAAAATAGTCCCCAACAATTGCACTGTTCCTCTTGTTTAAATACCACACTTGCTAGCTGTTTTTTTAAAGAAAATATATTTCTAAGGTGCATATTAGCTAATTTTGCCAACCTTGGTGTCAGAACACAGTCACTCACAATGATCACATTTGGACTTGCACATGTAAGTGGAATGTTTTCACATGTGTACATCTCTATATGATTGTTTGGATCAGTACTGCCCTGGCATTTTTGTCACATTTATTCATTTTAGCTGACGTTTTTATTCAAAGCGACTTACAATTGCTGTATACATCAAAGGTTGCATGCCTCTGGAGCAACTCCCTAGTTGCTCCAGAGACAGAGCGGTGGATGATGCAGTGGGAATCGAACCCTGGTCTCCCACACCAAAGGCATGTGTCTTATTCCCTGCGCCTGCACCACCCAGTTTGAAGTTTGAATTCAAAATGAGTAAAAAGGAAAATTTATATGAAGAACTGCTTAAGTGTGAATAACAGTTGCTGCACCAAATTCAGAATTGAAAATTAATATTTTTAATTTCAGCTCATTTGTAATTACTATCACAAAGCGAAATAGCATTCTCCATAACTGTCAAGGTGAGTCCAGAGTGATAACAGGTTGAGGACCCAAACGCAGGACACAGGAGCAGAGCAGGTTCAGTTCTGAGATTTACACGTACAGTGTACAAGAGTCCAAACAAATCCATAACAAAATGAATAAACAGAGCTGGCAAAAGTGCAACAAAGATTCAAAAACCAAGCAAAGTTACAAACAAGAACACACTTGACAGCGATGACAGAGCAACAATGAGCTGCAATGATCCAACACAGACTAAACAGAACATAGGCAAATGAACGGGGCAGGAACGTAACAGGTGGATCTATTCAAGTTGAAAAACAGAACAGGAAACAAACAAACAAACGCAGACTTCAGAGTAAAACAGGAAACAAGGCAACACACAGACACATGGAGTTAACAGACATGGCACACATAGACAAACTGTAACTTGACGTGAGACGAACGCCTGAATATATGTGGCCATGTAGCTGGTACACAAATAAAATTTTCAATTAAAAAATTTAAGAAACATATTGAAAGGGCGCACCGACAACGCCACATAGGGAATAGCTACCCTGAGCCCTAGGACTCACAGACACACAGGTTCTTTAAAATCGGGGTTGGAGCAGAGCAGAAACAAACCACACAGGCTAAAATAAATTTAACAATTTATTACTACAAAAAAATAAAAAAATAAATATATATAAATATATAATAAAAAGCCTAACTAAAATCAATGTGATGCCACAGGTTAAAAAGAGGGCTATACAAGAGAGAAATAAGTTACTGGGCCGGTTCCTCAGTCCCATGGTCCAGTGGCTCCACGGGTCGCGCTACCCTCCTACCGCTCGCTCCGTCCTCTCTGCAGTCGCCACCGCTCGTCCCTAGAACAAAAGGAAGCACTGGCAAGTAGGGTGATCGCATCAAGTACCCCACATACTATGCTCCATGATCCCGACTCTGTCCGACCAGCTACTTCCCTACAGGTCTCTCGTTCACTGCTGCCCTCCTGATCGATGCACCTCTCCTCTGGGCCTGTTTCCTCCGTCGGACCTCCATGCCCTCACCAGGCACGCTCCCTGCTGTGTCTCCCTGTGTCCCTGTGTCCCTCTGTCCCGTTCTTTGCCTGCTCGCTCTCCTTCTCCAGACTCTGTGCTCTGCTTAAAAGGAGTCTTGTTCAATCTGTTGCCGGCGTCCGCACCTGTTGCTCATTGTTAGTTGTGACGTCAGTGGAGGTGTGTGGTGTTTAAGGGCAGTCCCAGGTAAAATAAGTTAAAAACACACAAATTAAAACACACCATGCCAAAACACCACTCTGCATGCAATAAAAACACAGCACACCAAATAAAACATTGCAAAATTAAAAAAACACACCAGATGCATAAAAATGGTATAATATATAATATATATAATATACAAAGACCACGATACAGAACAGACAAAACAGACTGACAAGTCGACTAAAACCATAACAAACAATGGACCACAATGAAAAAAACAGAACACAGAATACAACAAACTAGTCAGCAGATCTCAGAACTAAGACACAGAACTAAAATACAGAACCAGGACTACACACTAAGACATCAACTAAGACATGAGGACAATGGAGGAGCAGGGACTGTGAAAACAGAACTAGACCAAACATAAAATCATCACAAAAATAAACAAGGCAGAACAGGAGAAACACAAGACATGGAACCAAAACCCCCCAAAATAACACACGAAACCCCCAAAACCATGACAATAACTTTAAATCACACCATGACAGACAAATGATGATATTAAACACAGAGCATACTAACAGAGCAGAACTATTAATGTTGTATTTATCAACCAGAGTAATACTATTGGCAGTGAGAAGGGGATTACAGTCTGTATTGCCTGATATTACATTCATTAGATTCATGCTTGGTGTCATTTTATCTGCACTTACCAAAGCTTCAGCAAAGCACAGTTAATACAGCTGGAAAAAATTAAATCAAGTAGACTTCAAACCAGAAACAAGTGGACTCTGAATGTATTTTTAGACTCACTGGACCAGGAGAAGTCAATGCGTTTCAACCTGTAAAGAACGAGAAATGGCAACGCAAAGGCATAGTGACGTGTGGACAACATTCAGACAGGTACCCGCTGTGCTGGCCAGAGTGTGTGTTGCTCTGGCCCCTTGGCTGCTGCCATTTTGTCTTCACAGTGTGACATGGAATCTAAGCATGGCTATGACCTGAGAGAGAGGGAGAGTGGTCACGCTTGACCTTTCTGTGTTTCCCAGTAAATCAGGACTACTCTTCATATCTAATGATGCAGAAACAGTCAAACATGACCTTTGAAGTTACAATATTGTACTGTGGCACTGCAACGCCCCCGCCTGCACCCTCGATATCTGCCAAGCACGTACATGGATTGCTGATTTTCCACTCTTACAAGGCTCCCAAATCAAGACAAATAGTTAGGCACACTAAACATAATCAGTATGTAATTGACATTGATTTGCGAGATTAAGCGTGGAAAGTGTTGCAAGGTTGGGGTGGGGGGTGGCTGTTGGGGGGCATGGATACATATTGTATGATGCTGATTTTCAGCTTTACGTGGGAGTTTGATCAGCTGTTTAAACAAGCTTACTGAGGCATGGCTTATAGCTGTTTACTGCTGGGGAAAGTGTTTGCAGCAGTGTGTGTAGATACACACTCCAGTTGTTGAATTAAGGACAGAGAGATAAAAATACAAAGAAAAATGAAGACAAGAAAAAAGACAGCCGGGCAAAGAGGTTTGTGCTGCCAATCAATGGTGGAATACAATAACAGCCATCCATCTCTCTTCATTACCAGCCCTTAACCTTCTTGTGATTTACCAGTGACCATAATGGCTGTGTTTACTGCTGGGGCCCTTGCCCAATTGGTGCCTTATCAGAGCTTGTTAGGAAGTTTAGCCCTCGTCCAAAGGAGAATCATGGGGGCATTTCACTGCACTGCATAAACATCCATTATCCCCCCTCTGGCTCCCTTCACTGTCATTAGCATGGTCCTGAGAGAGCAGGAGACAGAGGGAAGAGCAGAAAGGCCGATAGGTGAAAAGATTAAGACAGAAGAACAAAAGTCTGTTTTGTAGAATTGTTTGAGTTTCCTTTTTTATGTTCTTTGAGGTTACACAAAATGCCCTCTGGTGGGCGTAAAGCAGGGCCTCTACTCTTACATCACTGCACTGTGTGTTTGGGAACTATAGAGGCAGATAACCACAAGGGCGAACCATACCCAGGGCACTGGAATCCTTAAGGCAAAGTGGGGGCCCAACAATTAGTAACAATAATCAGGTTTTGAAAAAGCGTCCTCGTCTTTACTTTTGTTGAACTCACAATGGACAGTTAGAGTTAGGGTTAAACTCAATACAGCAGAAGCAGGGCTATTCAATCCATCCGTCCATCGTCAACTGCTCATCCTGCTTACAGGGCTGGAGCCAATCCCAGTTTACAGGTGGGGTACATCCTGGACAGGTCACCAGTCCATCTCAGGGCCACACATAGACAAACAACCACTAAGTATAATTTTAGAGACACCAATTAATCTAGCCTGCATGTCTTTGGATGGTGGGAGGAAGCCGGAGTACCCAGAGAGAACCCACGCGGACACAGGGAGAACATGCAAACTCCAACACTGGGTTTGAACCCACAACCTTTTTGCTGTGAAGCAACAGTGCTAACCACTGCACCACCACGCTGCCCGGAAAAAATCCACATTTATTATATTCTTAGATTTATACTTTGTTATATTCTCTACTTACAAACTTCTACGATTATTTTTATTCCCTTTATGTCTTAATGTGAAAGCGAGAATCTGTAACAAACAATTTCTCCTCTGGAATCAACAGTACAGTACCCTGATTCTGATCCTTATACTCATGCACTTTCCTCAATGGGCAGGGTAAATCTGATCAAAATGTCTGTCCTGCCCAAGTTCCTTTACCTCCCCAATTTTATACAGTATTACTGGGCAGCAAACATTAAAGAACTTCTATTTATTGAATGGATGAGCTCACTGATGACTGCTTGGGTCCAGATGGAGTCTTCTTCCACCCAGATCTCATTATGGTCATGGCTGCTGTCAGCACTAGCCCAGTAGTAACTCAGTTACGTAAAATGCTTACAATTTAGAAGGTATTTTGTCCTGCAGGGTTCCTCTACTTTTGCCCCAGTATTCCATAATCACAATTTCAAGCCATCTACTACAGACTCTGCCTTTCATCTTTGATCTGATTGGGCATAACATAAATTAAAAATTTGTATGACAGCAGGATCTTCGTGACCTTCTCTGACTTGTCAACTAAATTTCAGCTACCACCATCTCAACTCTTCAGTATCCCCATTTCCCGAATCCCCCCAAAAACATTATTTGACACTAATTTTTTTGGTAGATCTCAAACAGAGAGGGAATATTTCTTTTATTTTACAAACTAGGAAATCATGGGAACAGGATCTGGGTCTCAACATAGAGGATGACCAGTGGGGCCAAATCTTAATTAGTTTACAACTCCTCCATCTGTTCCTAGCATGGGCTGATCCAAACTCAGACAGAGAATTTATTACACTAAATACCTATGGTCTAAAATATGTTAGTCATGCCTGTAACAGATGTTGCCAATCCCGACCTTGTACATATGTTTTGGTCTTGCCCAAAATTGACACATTTCAAATGGCTTACATTTTTGTGGTAGATCCACATCCTTTTTCTCCCCTATTTGGTATCCAAGCTAACGATGAACTCTCAGCTGAAGCACGACATGCCGTGACCTTCTGCTGCCTGCTGGCCAGGCAACTAATTCTTTTAAATTGTAAGCACACTTTGCCCCCATCAAAGAGGTTCTTTACCATCGGAAGCTAGAAAGGCTAAGGGTTTCTATAGACCTTTCTAGAGTACCTGAGAAGCTAGTTGACTCCCTTTGATTTGTATTATTATTATAACCACTTATATTCTCACAAGTTTTTTTTTGCATCTTTTAGTTTGTCCCTTATTTTATTTTAGCTTATGTTTCTTGTCTCTTTCTTCTACTCTTGCTGTGTTTAGACAAAGTGGGGTTGGGGACAGGATCTAAGAAAGTGGGTCTGGGGAAAAAACATCAAAAAGTGAGCACTCTATCTACGCCTTTCTCTTGTTTCCTGCTTTATGGATACTTTGTATCACTGATGCTCAATAAAACATATTTTATAAATAAAATAAAAATGAGTCCAATATTCGCTGTCCTTTTAGTTCTGGTTTGGTTTCCACCAACTCCTGACAAAATGCTTCAGTATGTTCACCAAAAAAAGGAACTTAAACTAAAAAAAACAAGCTTCTGATTATAAAGATTTACCAAAAACGTGCATGCACCAGTCAGTAACTTTAACAACTTCTTGACACAGTGTCTTTTTGGCCGAGTTTTCCATTCTCTCCCTTTGAACATGACAAAAGAGGAGGGAAGACTAAATCATTACTACATTGTATACATGTGTTCACTCTGCAGGGATATTACATGAGAAAAGTTGATCTACAGGAGAAACAGATCTGAAAGCAACACATAATGTCTGAGAACTGTACTGCTTTAGATTGTATTATATTTATATATTTTGAAATGTCACATTCTACCAGAATTTTATATTTCCTTTTAAATAAATAAGAACATTTCCACCATAAATTGGTGCAGAAACTTTCACCAGGATGCAGGAGGGGAGGTCCCCCCAGAGCCCCCTCATGTATCTCAGCACTGAGGATATCTTTAAAACACTGTTAAAGGATCTTTCGTCTTGTTCTCGTGAACCTAACATCGCATATTGTGATGTCTCACAAGTATCTCTTCACACCCCTAATCTGAGCCCCTGTGTCCCCAAACACACACACACACACGCACACAAACATACCCCTTTGTTCTTTAGTTTGGGTAATTTAATTAGGTTTCATCTTGTGTATTTAGCTTTTCCTTGTGGATTTCTGCTGTTTTCTGTAATGTTACATAAGAGTGAATATATCGCCTACCTGTTCTATGGAGAACTCCAAACCTACAACCTGCTAGCTGTTGATGGTAATTTTGGTTATAGTTCTTAATTTATTTACTAAATTATTAATCAGACTTCAACATTGATAGTTGACTATATTTTAGAGAGACTAAATTAATTGGCTACTCTTTAAGATTGGTGCCCTTAGGTGAATTTAAATTATGTTATTAATTATTATTAATATTAATTATGAATTATGATGAATATGATAAAAAGAAATAGCATGAGGACGTAGTGAGAGGCTTTTACAATATTTATCCTGACCATATTTTCACAGAGAAGCTGTGGCTGCAGAGGCAAGTTCACTTACATCACTCAAGGTCAGTTACACAAGCAGCAGCACTGTAACAACTCATCCTCTACATCCAATAAGCACATTCAGCCGCAGCCACAGCCTGCATTATACCTGTATGTAAATCAAGAGCCAGCATCTTACATTTTGACACCTATTCATCGCAGCTAAATGATTTACCCCGTTCTAAAAAGAAAAACATTTATAAAATGAAGCCGAGTATGCAGCACACAGGACATGAGCTATGTTTATATTCAACTGAAGCTTTATTAAGGAGAAAATCAGAGTGACCATATGTCCATATCAACCAGGAATTAGTGGACCAACAAGGAAGTACAACATTCACATTTGACACCAAAGACCATCTTCAGCCAAATTGTTTTTCAATTAAACAAAGATAAATCTGAAGTCTTTGTTTTTGGAGCCAAGGAAGAACGATTAGAAGTCAGTGCTCAGCTTTAGTCAGTAATATTAAAAACCACAAACCAAGCCAGAAATCTTGGTGTAGTCATGGACTCAGACCTGAATATAAGCAGCCACAGGAAGACTATTAAAAAGTCAGCCTACTATCACCTGAAGAATATATCAAGGATTAAAGGACTTATGTCTCAGCAGAACCTGGAAAAACTTGTCCATACATTTATCTTCAGTCAACTCGACTACTTGTGTCTTTACAGGGCTCCCAAAAAAATTTATCAAACAGCTGCAGCTGATTCAGAACGCTGCTGATTGAGTCCTCACTAATACCAGAAAAGTGGATCACATCATTCCAGTTTTGAGGTCTTTACACTGGCTTCTGTCTGGCGTCTGTCAGAGCACTGATTTTAAAGTACTGCTGTTGGTTTATAAAGCACTGAATGGTTTTCGGCCAAAATACATTTCTGATCTTCCTCTATGTTATGAACCATCCAGACCTCCCAGGTCGTCTGGGGCAGGTCTGCTTTCTGTCCCCAGAGTCAAAACTAAACATGAATAAGCAGCGTTCAGTTTTTATGCACCATATATCCGGAACAAACTTCAAGTCTGCTAAAACTGTTCTGTTCTTTAAAATCAAGACTTTATTCATTGCTTTTGAAACTCAGTATGGTTCTCAGCTGTCTGGATCACGATGGGTTCGGGCAGGATATTTTCTATTTGACTCTTAAAATTGTATCTACTTTTTTTTACTTTGAATTGCCTTGTTGCTGAAATGTGCTATAGAAATAAACTTGCCTCACCCCAGGCACATCCTGTCTGATGCAGAAAAACTAATCCATGCATTTGTTACTTCTACGCTGGGTTATTGCAGTTCCTTATTATCAGGCTTCCCCAAAAAGTCCCATGACTCTCCAGTCAGTCCAGAATGCTGCAGCACGTGTACTGACAAGAACAAGGAAAAGTTCCTATTTCTCCCATATTAGCTTCTCTGCACTGGCCCTCTGTACAATCCAGAGTAATATTCTCCTCACCTACAAAGCCCTCAATGGTCAGGCTCCATCATATCTTAAAGAGCTCAGAGTACCTCATTATGCTACTAGAACAGTGCATTCTCAAGGTTACTTGTGGTCTAGAATCTCACTGCTACAAAAAAAAATTAGGGAACCCTTAATCATCATAGTATAACATAATGTCTATTAAATTATAGGGATATCATTATGTCCAGTTAGGAAGCATGAACCATTGTGAATCAATGTCACTTGTTTTGGTGCAAATGAAAGTTATAACAAGTGCAACCACAAAAAAGGGAATGGTTTTGCAGGTTGTAGCCACAGAAAATTGCTCTCTCCTTATCTTTCCGGACTGACTGTTCTCTAGTTCTGTGTTTTGCTAGTGTCACTACTGGTAGCATAAAGCGGTACATGCAGCTCATTCTAATTGCACAGGTAGTCAAGCTCTTCCATGATGGCACATCCATACGTGTCATCACAAGGTTTGCTGTGTGTCTCAGCACACTCTTAAGCGAATGGCGGAGATACCAGGACATGGGCCATTACATGAGGAGAGATGGACAGGACCGTAGTAGAGAATCAACCCGGCAGCAGGACCTGTATCTGCTCCTTTGTGCGAGAAGGAACAGGAGGAGCACTGCCAGAGGCATACAAAATGACCAGCTTCCTACTGGGGTGCATATTTCTGACCAAACTACCAAACACAGTACTCCATGAGGGCCCGACATCCTCTAGTGGGTCTGTGTTCATAGCTGAGCCAAATCTATCATATGTGCAATCTGGGCACGTGCACAGGGGCCCTTGGGCAGAGAGGGTCCCTCTGTGATAGAGGTTGTTAAGTCTCATGATTGTCTGTTTTATATGTCAGTTCGATGACTGGCCAGGTAATGATTCGGAGCCGTACTGATTCATGATCAGTATTTGGGTTTGGGATTTCAGCCTTTCAGAATCTGGCAGATAACTATCCAGCATCACGGAGGAGGAACGAGGCCAGCAGACAGACACGCTATTATATTATTATTATATAGTCACCGTCCACCAGAAAAATATATTGCTTTGCTTGCTGCTAGCTGGACTTTGAGGACTTGATCGGCTACTTTGTGAAGAAAAAGACAAGAACATAAGAACTTCATGCTGCCTTGGTGTCCGCTCCGGTAAAGGTCTCTGTGTCATATACCGTCCACCAGGACACGTGCATAACTTTGTGGATGAGCTAGACACACTGCTGTCTTCAATCCCAGAGCATGACTATCCGTTATTGTCCTCGGTGACATGAACATTCACTTAGACAAATCAAACTCTGCAGACTTCCTGTCTCTGATTCAGTCCTTTTATCTAACACAGGTTCTCAGCCCCCCAACCCACAAAGCTGGCAAGGTGCTTTACCTCGTTCTTGTCCGAAACTGTGCCATCGAATGCCTTACAGTCACACCTCTACACATGTCTGAACACTATTTCATCCAGTTCACAGTATGCCTACAGGAACAGCCCATTGTTCCAGCACCTTATGTCTTACACCTCTGCAACCGGTCCCCCACTCACTTTGCCTCAGTGTTAGCCTGTGCTCTACCTCCCCTCAACACATTTTCCTCACTTGAGGTCAATGATGCCTCACAATCTCTGTGCTATACACTGAGCTCATGCCTGGATAGCCTGTCCTCTATCCACCAAATCTGCTCGCCAAAACCTGTCCCACCTGTGGCTAACTGATACCATCCGTGGGCTTCATACTGATGTCAGAGCCCCTGAAAGAAAATGGCGAAAAATCAAAGACCCTGCCAACCTTAAGGGCTACAAAGGCTCCTATCCTCCTTCTCAACAAGCATCAGTGCTGCCAAAACTGCATTCTATGCATGACAGAATTAGCAGTGCACTGACTCAAGGAAATTATTTTTCACTTTTAAAGCGCTACTAAATCCTCCTCCACCTCCACCACCCACAAACTTGTCCGCTGATACCTTTGCTGCCTTCTTCACAGGCAAAGTGGCGGCTATAACTAGCCAATTTTCTCTAAACCACTCAAAATCAACCAGTCTATTGTCAGCTCCCACAGTGTGAGCACAGCACAAGAAAACCTACCATTGGCTTGGCTCAACACCAAGGCTAACATCTAGCAGTCCTACTATATCTGTTCCTCTGTCCTCCCAGGTCAATGGCATTTCATTGTCATTGTTTACTCCTCTCACAGAGATTCCTGTGAATCTCCTCCAGGCCATTTCTCCTATCGTGGTCCGGCAATCACTCGTGATAAATACGTCTCTGGCTTCGGGAACATTCAAAACCACTTTTAAAAAGGCTCAGGTTAAACCCTTGCTCAAAAAGCCCTCCCTCGACCCTATTGAAGTTGAGAACTATCAGCCTATCTACCATTTTTATCCAAAGCTAATGAAGGGTCAGTCCTCAGACAGGTCTCAGAATTCCTGTCATAGAATGACCTCCTAGATCCATATCAGTCTGGTTTTAAGAGTGGACACTCTACTGAAACGGCTCTTCTGTCTGTAACAGAAGCCCTAAGGGCAGCTAAAGCTGCAGCCCAATCCTCTGTTATTATCCTGCTTGACCTATCAGCTGCCTTTGACACAATCACATGATCCTGCTATCCGCACTCTCAGCAATGGGCATCTCGGGCAAAGCACTCATGTGGTTCAAATCCTACCTTTTGGGGTGTTTTGTGGCAATGTTATCTTCTTCTCACTGCCTCTCCACAGGGGTGCCCCAAGACTCAGTGCTAGGGCCCCTCCTCTTCTCAGTTAACACCACCTCACTGGGGCTGATCATTTGTTCACATGGCTTCTCTTACCACTGCTACGCAGACAATACGCAGCTCTACTTATCCTTCCCGCCTGATGACCCCAGCGTCTCAGCATGGATCTCAGACTGTCTCTCGGAAATATCCGCAAGGAAGAAGGCTTGCCACCTTCAACTAAACCTCTCTAAGACGGAACTTGGTCATTCCAGCGAAGCATCTCTCCAACCAGGGTGGTGAGAAACTTCGGTGTCATTATTGATGACCAACTGTCCTTTTCAGACCATGTCGCTGCTGTCTCTTGGTCATGACGCTTTGCTTTATACAACATAAGAAAAATCAGGCCCTACTTTACTCTGTATGCCACGCAGCTTCTGGTACAGGCCATGGTTCTCTCGCCTTGACTATTGCAATGCCCTCCTAGTAGGTCTTCCAACTTGTGCTGTGAAACCCCTACAAATGGCTCAGAATGCAGCAGCACATCTTGTTTTTGATCAGCCCAAAAGGACGCATGTCACTCCATTACTGTCACTATTGCTTGCATCTTCTAGTATCTTCAACCAAGTCCAGTTGCCTTTGACTTTAAACTTCTTTGGATAACTATGACCTGGATGAATGAGAATCTTCACAGACATAACATGTTATAGACTGAAATTGAGTTTTGTAACTCCCTTCTGCTACATAGCAGACAATATACATTAATAAAGAATCAATTATGAAAAATGGTGCTGAGGATGAATTAGAGTTTAAGAGTCTGATAGCTATAATACAAGTTCACATTCCTTCTCGGCCACTACACTCCAGTAATCTCCGTCCCAGCTGTTCTCATCTGTGACACCACAATGGTGGAACGAGGTACCACATGCCATCAGAACAGGGGTGTCCCTCTCTAACTTCAAGAAGCTCTTGAAAACTCATTTCTTCCGAGAACACTTTCTCTTATAACACTTTTAACTCCTAACCTCTAACATGCACCTCGTGTGCCTTTCTTCTATCCCCTTACAAGTATCTTGTATTAATTGCACTTTTTGTTAACTCTTACTTCTTTTCCTAGGTATTTACCCCATTGATGCGATATGTGCTATTAGCTCTTACTAGTATTTATTAGTGCTCTTCCTAGTATGTATTGTCAATTGTACTTCTTGTGCTGTATTTGAGGCTTTTTTGATGCTTGTATGTTGCTCCTCATGTAAGTCGTTTTGGATAAAAGCAAATGGGTAAATGTAAATGTAATGTAATGTAACTTCTAAAGGTGAGAGCTATTATGCTATATGTGAATCAAGAAACTTAGGCTAATATATAATCTGTTGTGATAGTGTGACCAGATAATGATTTTTTTTGCTGAGTTTATATGGTGTTTGCATAACATGTGTATTGCATCATCATTGCACCATAAACCTGTATGAGAGTTAGTTTGTCAAATACAGTATGTGTTGGCTTTTGGAGTGTGTGAAGTTGCCCGGTTCACTTAGCAACTGTTCTTTTGCAAACTGCACTCAGCAGTATTGTGTTATGGCATTGTTGTATCTTCAATCAGTCATGTTTCAGGAATCCTAGTGTGCTTTCTGCTTGGGTGATTTTCAATGAACACTATTTTGCCATAGTCTTGACCCATACACTGTCTTGGGATGATTGAATTTATTGTATAATTGGATTGTGATTTGTGAGTGAGATGGCAGTTCTTGGTTTATTGAACTGGACAGGCATACTTGCTGCCTGCTCAGCTGGAATAGTCATCAACATTTCACCAATATGTGTGTGATTTCACATTAAGTAGCCTAATTAAGGTGGGCCATCGTGTGTGCGTGTTTGCGGAGTCTGTCTGGTAGGGCGAAGGTTCTATCAAGTGCCTGTAGTTTACTGGGTGTCAATAGCTTTGTTATCAAGGGTGTGGGTGTTAGGGAGGAGAGGAGGGCTCTTCAGGGCGTCAGTGCCCAGGGGCCCCCGGGGGGTACTAATCCGGCATTGGCTCACAGCCCGGCACCATGCAGCTCTGCATTCGCAGAGAACACCAGAATTGGCAGGCGCCATTGGCGCCCCGTTCTCTTCACAGATGAGAGCAGGTTCACGCTGAGCACATGTGACAGACGTGAAGGAATCTGGAGATGCCATGGTGAACATGATCCATGCAACACCATCAAGCGTGACCTGTTAGGCGTTGAATCAGAGATGGTCTGGTGAGGCATATTCTTGGAGAGTCACACAGATATCAACAATACCCTGAATGTTGTTAGGTAATGAAATCCTCAGAGCCATTGTCAGACCTTACACTGGTGCAGTGGGCCCTGGGTTACTCCTGGTGCAATACCTGGCCTCATGTGGCTAGAGTGCATAAGCAGTTCCTGGATGATGAAGGCATTGATCAACATCAGTGCATCCTAAAACTAATAAAAGGCTGTTTTGTAAAAGTGTGTTTAAAGAAGTGATTTAAAAGATGTTACTGATCCTGCGAGCCTGAGGTTCTCAGGTAGAGCGTTCCAAAGCGTAGCAGCTCTAATTGCAAAAGCTCGGTCACCTTTAGTCTTTAGTTGGGACTTTGGAACAGCTAACAGGGCCCTTCCCGAGGATCTGATAATGCCTGATGAATGTATTAGAAACCATTAATAAGGTGGCATGCTTCTCACTACCTCATCCTCTCAAAGATAATGTGTGTCAACATGAGCAATTACCAGGCTGATAAATCTGTTCCATCACTAGGGCCTGATAGATTACAGGGAAATTTATTTAGCTGCAAGGGAACCAGATTAATCCTGTAATATAACTGTTGACCTGTGATCTCCACAGAGACTCTCACTAGATGAGGGATGACTTTAAAGAGTTTTCACTTACTGAATGCAACCCAGTCTCACATTAAATATGTATATGTAATAGCTAAATTGGTCCACAGCACAAAACATATCAGTGTCACAATAACGGCTTTATTGAAATAAATTTTTTATTTTCTGTTGGCCTGTGTCCACATCGCGTGACATTCCTTCTTCTTCTTCTTCTTTAAACTTTATTCCCACATTAAAATTTGTTTTTTCTCGTTAGAAATATTAGTGATTGTTGCTGGAGGCTCCCCAAACACTTCCTGCAACTCCTGCTCCCCTTTGCCCCTCAGTTCAGTCTTCTTCCTCCAATGCCTCTCCACTCCCGTACCTTATGCCTCGCGCTGAAAAGCAAGGCCATCGAGGTGTAGCACTTCAATATGCACTCATTTCAATGAAAATGTCTGTACATTCCCCAACTGCCATTGTCTGCAGCAAATACACTCATCCTCGTTTAGTCTGCCCTCGCCACAGCATCCTAACCCGGACTCCTTCATGGCAAGGGAATCACCGCAGTTCAAAGACATTCTGATCATCCCTCCTAACCAATTTAATGTTCACAGTTTAGAGGCAGGACTTTCTTCACACAGTGATTCAGTGTTTGTTGATCATCTTCTTACAGGACTTTATTTGGGATTTCGGGTTAGGGTTCTCCCCCACACCCATAGTCACTTATGTAGCAAAACATCTTTAGTCCGCAATGAAAGCCAGAAACGGTTTTGCAGTTGCTAGAGAAAGAGGTACACAAAGCCTATATCTTCGTCCCATTTCAGTCGGCTCCATTTACAGTGGTTTGCACTAGCCCATTAGGCAAAGTCACAACCTCCTGAAAGAGCCCTCATCCCATAACAGCTCAGGCTCATCCCTGTCCAAACTGAGAAACTGTTTTCAGGCGCTTGGCGTCCCACTGTCAGATGAAAAAACAATAGGTCTAGATACACATTTGGAGTTTCTCTGGATCACACTTAATTCCATTGTCATGAAAGCATCCCTCCCTGTTGAGAAACTGCAGCCCATCCGTGATACCACTAATTCCTGCTGCACCGAAAGAAGTATCACAAAGCAGCAGCTGCTCTCAATTCTCTTTGCCACGCGGGTCAACCCTCAGGGATGCTCCTTCATCTCCCATTTACTTTACATGGCGTCTTTGGTGCCAAATCTACACAATCTTTTATTTCTATACGAAGGGAGCCGCTCTGACTTACCATTCTGGTCTCTTTTGCCTGAGCATTGGAAAGGCATCACGGATGACGCGCCATCCGAGGTTTAGTTTTTTGTATTTTCAAAGTAGATAAGTGAATGACCTAAATTGGTCAAGTTTGCAAAGGTGGTGTTCAGATGCAATATCTTTGATTCTGCCTTTGAGTTCATTCTTGTGAAAGGACTCCTTGCGGTGCCTCTCTTACCTTTCCAGTGTCTCTTCCACTTTTCTCTGATGAGCAACACTCCTCTTATTATGCTGTCAGAGGACGGCTAACAGCAAGAGAGACAAAGAGCCCAAACTGTTGGCCTATTATTATTAAAACCTTGCTGTTTACTCTGGAATGGTAGTTACTGTTATTCATCCACCAAAAATTAATGAGATCCTTTCTGCTAACATTGACACTTTAAGCGTGGCGAGCAGAGAAGCGGGGGAGGGACTCTAAAGCCTTTGATGAGCTAATAAGCTTTTAGTTACATAGTATCTCTTCATTTAAGGGCACACTGTCTCTTCGTAGGTTTACTGTCCGCAGAGGAGAACAAACAAATTTACTTCAGCGTCCTGCTTTCAGAATCATATGCTGTATGAAAACATTTCACTGCAGCCACTGCAGTGAATGAGTTTTATTCCTCCTCTCTCTGTGTTGTTGCACATCCTCCATGATATTGAAAAATAGTTTGGGCTCCTGAATGTGAAATAAGAGCTGTTCGCAGTCACACACCGTGCTTCCCTCGCACATTATTGTCTTGCTTTTTACTGTGTTTGCATCTGCTGTAGGCCCTCTACTGTAAAATCATGCAATATATTTGCAAAAATATTCATTCACCAACCAGGCTTAAGACATTGCCGTGTCAATGAGCAGCAATTGCTTGCTCACTCCAAATGGATTCTGCCAGCAACCTATCCCACTTAAGCATTTCTTCTTTTCTTTCTTTTTGTTTCTTATGAGGCTTTTACTTTTGCAGTGCAGGTGATGCTGAATATGAGAGCATTACCTCCAGCACTTAACAGCTTGTCTGGAAATGGGCTATTTTGTTTCACAGTGAAAACAACCCGACGTGTTCCAGGAAGAGGGGGAAAAAAATAGTATCCCTGATTGTTTCTGTGGAAAATATAATCTGAAAGAGAGAACCATGTTATTGAATGCATTATCATATCCACGACAGAGCCGGAGGAGGCAAGGCCATGCTGATAAAAGCAGTGCAGGAGGCATATTCATAATGTGCTGCTAAGCTTCCATCAGCTGAAAACCTGCTGTTTGCTGCCTGAGGACATCACTTTGTGAGGATTTTCAAATGAAACACTGATGTGAGGTGGATGACAACTCTGCATACTCTAATTACCTATATGTTTGAGACACAAGCAGACAAACCATGGAACTGCTCTGTGATAAAGAATTAAAAAAATAAAGAATTTATTTGCTTATTTTCAGAATGAGATGTAATTTCCTACATTTTTCCTTCGTTATGATTGGAAAAGTTGAAAATGGTTTACTATCAACTACAAGCTCTCCCAGCTGAGCGTGCCTGACTCCAGCTGCAGGTGGATCACAGACTTCCTGACGGACAGGAAGCAGCACATGAAGCTGGGAAAACATGTCTCTGACTCCAGGACCATCAGCACCAGTTCCCCTCAAGGCTGCGTTCTTTCCCCCCTTCTCTTCTCCCTGTACACCAAAAGCTGCACCTCCAGTCACCAGTCTGTCAAGCTCCTAAAGTTTGCGGCTGACACCACCCTCACTGGGCTCATCTCAGGTGGCGACGAGTCCACCTACAGGTGGGAGATCGACCATCTGGTTACCTGGTGCAGCCAGAACAGTCTGGAGCTCAATGCTCTGAAGACTGTGGAGATGGTCGTGGACTTCAGAAAGAGCCCAGCCCCACCCTCCTCCATCATCCTGTGTGACTCCTCAGTCACCACTGTGGACTCCTTCTGCTTCCTGGGCACCATCATCTCCCAGGACCTCAAGTGGGAGCTGAACATCACCTCCCTCACCAAGAAGGCCCAGCAGAGGATGTACTTCCTGCGGCAGCTGAAGAAGTTCAGCCTGCCAAAGACAATGATGGTGCACTTCTACACCGCCATCATTGAGTCCATCCTCACCTCCCCCATCACCATCTGGTACGCTGCTGCCACTGCCAAGGACAAGTGCAGGCTGCAGCGTATCATTCGCTCTGCAGGGAAGGTGATTGGCTGCAATATTCCTTCTCTTCTGGACCTGTACTCCTCGAGGACACTGAGGCAAGCAGGAAAGATTGCAGCTGACCCCTCCCACCCCGGACACAAACTGTTTCAGACTCTCCCCTCTGGCAGGAGGCTGCGGTCCATCAGGACCAAAACCTCTCGCCACAAAAACAGTTTCTTCCCGTCTGCAACTAGCCTCATTAACAAGGCCCGGGTCCCCCACTGACACTCCCCCCTTGCAAACAATACAAATATCTCTGCACATGTAAGTACTGTTTCATCTCGTGTTGGGCTCAGACCTGGCACGTCGCATATATTTGTTGTTGATTGTTGATCTTTGTTGTTGTATATTTTATGTTTATATATTTATATGTACACAGTATTCTCTTCCGTTGCGTTACTTCTGCACGGCACAGACCCAGAATAATGGACATGTATATATCTGCAATGTTGTTCTTCCATTCCATATTTATATATTTCTACATTTATTTATGTCAACTGTATGTTTGTCTACGTGTAGCACCTTATCACCACAGCAAATTCCTCGTATGTGTAAAACACTACTTGGCAATAAAGCTCCTTCTGATTCTTCTGATTCTATCCTTTAATTAGGGTGAAAACACAGGTAGTGGTGGACTATTTAGATATGATAGCTGCTCTAAAACACAATTAGATCCTGTTGTTACAGTACACCCCAGGCTCTGACAGGTGATCTTCACCTAACCACTTCACCTGTGTATGGATATGTATGGATATGTAATCATACACGATGGTGCAGCGGATGGCTGCCTTGGTGTTTTGTTGTGCTTTGTTTTGTTTTGTTTTGTTTGTAAATTCAGTTTTCTGCTGTGATAGACGGAACTCTCCTACCAGAGAAGAGTTAATGAACATCAGGGAGACAACACCAGCAAATTTATTTCACACTTTTGTCATGTCATCAGTGGAATTAATAGACATTCTGGTCCAAAGGTGCTCTCACCTTTGCTCATGCAGTAAAACACCGGAGGAAAGGGAAGTTCTCGCTCGTGCGTCTCTGCCAGCGTGGACTTTGCACACTGTTAGTAGGAATATTTCTTTCCAATGTGAGCTCAATGTGCAACAAACTGGATGAACTTAAGCTACTGGTGGGGAAAACAGCCTTTTTATTCATCTTCTGTTTGATGATTCACGGAGTTGTGGTTGTGTGGATCACTACAGAACTCTGACGCGTTTTCATCTCAGTGCGTTGTTATTGACACTTTCAGACAGCGTGACAAAGCGTAATTATTTTATGCTAAAGGTACCCTTCAGCATCCGTATGCAACACCGCAGTTTGCTACGTCGCAGCAACACAAAGGAGGCTAACCCTACCTGCTAACGGCTGATGTGCACAGCTGTAGGGTTAGCATTAAGTCACTGTCTTAGGTCTGTGGACTCTGTGTTGCAGGTGGCAGGCTTCCAACTCTTAATAGTGTATCGTGATACAGATCTTTCCAGCAAAATGAAAGGTGTTGCTATCTGTTTTTACATCAACAGTGGCTGTTGTAACGATGTGATTCAACAGCACTCTGCTGAAACACTCATTCAATCTAGTCTGTGTTTACATTCTATCACAGTCCAGCGTGCCCCTCAGGTATATGTAGACCTGAGCGCAGCTAGCACATTGTCTTTTCCAAAACTGACAGACGCAACTTTCTCAACGTTGATTTTTTTTGTTCGTGAATACAGACTCAAAGTCGCTGGTCGAGCGCTGCTCTGTTACCCTTTTTCTCGTTTCTCCTTTCTCGTGTGTGAAATCACACCTGCACCTTTTGGATCCTGAGGTTCCTTGTTATTTGACTTGGATTAGATAATAGTGTTTTATTTGCCATAGTGAATAAATCCTGTTATACTTTTAAGAGGTCGTTGTTTGTGGTTATTGTATTGAATATTGTAACATCAGTTGGTTGTGACGGCCAGTGTACAGTCTCACTCTTCAAACTCACTTATCATCGAATGATGGTACTTGATTATTGACAATTTATAGGTGAACAAATCCTTTTGCACTGATTTCATATTTGGTAATTGGTCCCTGATTCCAGGGTGGTGCCCCGAATTTGTTAATGACAATGAATACATTTTAATATTAATAATTTTATTAATATCTCTAGAATATCTCTGATATTCAGCCAATAACCAAACCTGATCCTACGTGACGCCAACACACTACAGAAAGAAGTGCCTATCATGCTGTCCCCTGTGCTGCACTGCAACACAGACAGGGCCAGGTTTAGGGAGTCAAAGAACAGGTGAACTGATCCAGCCACAATGTTTGGATATAGTTCTGAGTGTATGTGTCAGAGAGAGAGAGAGAGAGAGAGAGAGAGAGAGAGAGAGAGAGAGAGAGAGAGAGAGAGAGAGGAATCAGTAGTATTAATTTGTATAGCTGCACTGGCGGGTGACTCTGTGTAGTACACACTGTGAGACATGGGGGTAGTGTGCGTTTTATGGAAATTGCCGTCATGCCAGGATGCCAAGTTGATCTCAGGCACAACATGCCACTGAGGCTCTGTGGAAATGCAATCAGTCAGCGCCAACAGGGGTCCCCCAATTCATTTGAAACCGCAAATCTCAAAATTGGCTAAAGGAAATTGGGTGAGACCAAGCTGGTCAAAAGCATCAACAATGATTTGCCTTTCAAAAAAAAAGAAAAAAGACTCATGCAGCCCAGAGCATGTTGACAATGGAAAGCGGCATAACAAAATACAAAGACACACACACTTAAATTGTTTTTGTTTTTAAGCAAGCAATTACAGTGAAGCTATGCAGAGAGAGACGATAGAGGAGAAAATATTTCGAGGAGAGTACAGGGTAAAGTGCTGTCATGCATCTTTCAGAGCAACAAGGTCAAATGAAAATGAGTGGTTTGATGCAATGCCAGCTACTGACACCACAACTCCCACAGCATGTCTCCCTCAGATGATGCACTTGTCCCATAGTAGGGGGTTTCCTGCATTCTTTTAAAAAAGGTAATATAGCTTATATTCAATGTTGGGCAGCAGCGTCGCTACAAGTAGCGCCGTCACTAGTTTAACTACATTTCTCAGTAGCTTTGTGGTAGTGTCGCTATTTTCTGAATCAAATAGCTTTTCAGTAACGAAGCTCTTTTATTGACCGAGTAGCGCAGTAGCTTCCACACACGTTACATTTTCCCAAGCATTTCTGAAGGATCAGGAAGTGACGGCACCGCCACACAGGAGCCTGTATGTGCAGCCGGCAGAAGCGCTTCTGTGTGACGGTGACCTTGGCCTTCTTAAGCTTCCTCAAGAAATACAGTCGTTTCTGAGCTTTCTTCACCAGCATGGAGATATGAGATGACCATGTCAGGTTCTCTGATGCTGATTCCCAGGAACCTGAAACTGTTCACCTGCTCCACCTCAGCTCCACTGATGTAGACAGGAGTGTGTGTTTTTATCTCCTTCTTCCAAAAATCAACGATCAGCTCCTTGGTTTTGCTGACGTTGAGCAGTAGGTTGTTCTCTGAGCACCACTCTGCAAGATTATCAATTTCCTCCCGATATGAAGTCTCATTGTTGTTTGCCCTGGGGGGCTCCCGTGTTGAGCACTAGAGTGGAGGAGGTGAGTCTACCAATCCGAACTGACTGGGGTCTGATTGTGAGGAAGTCCAATATCCAGTTGGAGAGTGTTGTGTTTAAACCCAGAGTGCTGAGTTTGCTGATCAGTTTCACGGGGGAGATTGTGTTGAATGCTGAGCTGAAATCCACAAACAGCATTCTGATGTAGGTGACGTTTTTCTCAAGGTGTGTGAGGGCTGAGTGGAGGGCAGTGGAGATGGCACCCTCTATGGATTTGTTGGTTCTGAAAGCAAACTGTTGAGGGTCCATGCTGGCTGGGATGTTTTTTATGTGCTGAAGAACCATACCTTAACCTTAATATTAATATTTAAATAAATTGTACATCATGAAGCTGGAAGTCCCCATTTTTTCATTCTAAATGATTGCATGTATTTACATGTAGAGCGGCAACTAATTATTATTTTCATAATCTATTACTCTGTTTATTTTTTTGTCTATGAAATGTTCAAAATACTGTGAAAAAATGGCATTCACAATGTGTCAGTGCCCACGGCGATGTCTTCAATTTACTTGCTTGTTTTGCCAGACGAATAGTCCAAGAGAAGTGATTATCCAACAAGAATGGGCATTTCCTTAAGAAAATGCGTGTGAGGGCTGCCAGCTATTTTTTGCGATTGTTACTGCTGTCGGTTCAATGTGCAGCTCCATCAGCTAAGAGACTCAATGATGTGCTGCACACTTGTTCAGCAAACATGTGTGAAGTTTTGCCCCTTTTCGTTAACATGCTGTGAGCAGGGTTTGATCCATAAATCTCTGAGCAAGAGCTCAACTACTGGACAACTCAGATACACTGTGAAGGATGGCTTTCAAGTTTCTTTGTCAATCATGTGTCTTATTCTGACAATAAAAATGCCTCCTAAGCACCAATATTTTAAATTATCTGCTTATAAACAAATTTTCTGTGATGTCTACTCCACTGTTGAAGAATAAAATAAATAAACAGCTAAAGAATTATGCTGTGAAAGACTTCATATCATTTAAACAATGATTGCATTTGGAAAGACTAACAACATAGAACTTTGAAAGTAACCACTTCAAGTCAATAAGGACTCCTCATTTCATTTGCGTCAAGTTCAAACAACAAACAGCTCTGTGATTTCACAAGCTATAATATATTAATATCTTGAACCAAACCAATGTCTGGCACAGGAAGTAGTACTCTGAGGACTGTCTCTTTACTACTACGCTATTGAATCTCACTCAATGCAGCTGTTCTTTTCAAATGAAACAGGCACTTCAATCCTGGTTTCAATAGTAAACCACTACAAGAATGACAATTACCAACAAAAAACACAACAGCAGTTTCCTTCTATATTTACATTGCATTGCAGGCTGTGCAAATAAACCTTTTTCATACACACTAAAAAGACCCAACTCCTGGGTTAAAAAGGGACCAACTAATTTCTGGGTTATTTCAACCCAATTCAAACGTTTTACTAATAAAGTAACTCCAAAAGGTACAGACAGGCAGGATGTACACACACTAAACAAGACTACAAAGTAGAACAGCCAAAGGCTGCGTTCGAAAAGTCTTTTTTGATGATGATAAGAGCTGTTCGAATTCTCTAAAAGCTAAGGAAAGGTGCCTCAATGCTTCCTTTCATATCTCCTTTAGCATAGGGTACACCGGACCATCCTTTATGATAGGAAAGGAGAGAAAGATTGATTTTGTTACTATTTAAAATGGGTAAAATCATATTTGATGACAGAGCTCCGCGCAGCGCATTTATTCTCTCAGCATCTCCTCTCGCCCCGTCGCTCCCTCTCTCTCTCTCTCTCTCTCGGCACAGTTACGCTGTGATTCTGTGGGAAACACTGTATTTACATACAATTGGGATTCATGTTGATAAATACGCCTATGGGTGGGCAGCAGGGTGAGTGTGAGCATTCTCAATGTGACAACCCTGTCCATTATTTAGTGACTGGTACCTTATCTGCCTTTTTGCTATCTTGGTTATTAAGTAATATATTCCACCGTGTTGTCCACCTTTAGATGGCCTGCATTACAACAACATGGGGTGCAGTGTCAAAGATGCGCTATTTGTAGTCCATCTTCAGAACATTGTAGTTTTATCATGGCAAACCACATCAGTAAAATCCGCTGTCGCATAATTACGTCGCTTAGAAAAGAGCAGTCGGATTCTCTGAGCCCCGCAGTCCACTTTTCCTAAGTCCTTATGGATTCTCCTTTACATCTTTCCTTGACCTCATGACGTTTTCCATCGAGGTCAAGGAAAGGAGGTTAGGAAGGTAGGAGGACTTTTCGACCGCAGCCAAAGACTGACTGCACTGAAGGAACTAAATACTAACACAGATGAACATTGATTAAAAGAACACAGGTGGAACAGATGATGATGATGGTAATTAACTAAACACAGGTGATGCAGATGAACTAAATGACAGTAACCATGGAAACAGATGAGTGAAAACAGAACAAAGGAAGACATGTGACTAGGGGTGACTTTGACAATATTACACACTTTTACATTTCTATTGCATTAAATTAAATTAATCTCTATATAAAAAAATAGAACTCTCAACCATTCGAAAACATTCAATAACTGGATTGACACGACAAAGTTGCACCAAAGAAGTGCAGGCCAAAACGGACCGAGCGCAAAGCGACGATTATTTCAAACGACTGTTGTGTCAAAATTCCAGCGGGGTGGTTGCTATACATTCATTCTAATAAAGCTAGAAAGCCAACCCTATAATCCAGAACATGGGTTACTCTTTGAAAAATAACCCAGAAACCCGAACTACCCAGGAATTGGGTCAAAATCTTAGCCCTATAACCCAAAAAATGGTTACTCTCTGAAAAAATAACCCATAATTTTAACCCAACACAACTAACCCAGAAAATGGGTTGAAGAAATAACCCAGGAGTTTTTAGTGTGTAGCATTTTTATTTGTTAATTAACATTTCTTGGTGCAAGCTATTTTTCACAACAATTTTAACAAATGCTTTCAAAAAGTGGTGGGTAGCCTACATGTATCCTGCTTACCGCTTCTCCTCCACTCTCCTCAGCTCTCTCTCCATCAGCCCTGTCACTTTGTCTCTGGCTATCATCACCATAGACTGGCAGTGGCCACAGCTCTCCTTTACTCTTCCAAGTGCCTTTGCCTGCACTACGTCGAGTACTGCGGCTGATGTAGAAGTTCCTGCAGCCCCGGTCGCAAACATATCATGTATCGGTAGTTGTCGTGCATTTGGCGGCAGCCATCAAAGTAGTGTTAGTGTCTGTTTACAACCCTGGCATAGGAGCTTTGGACCACGGTGAGGAGGAAGTTTTCAGGCCCAGAGCGAGGGACTCAGCGGGGCCGGAATGAGCACCAGAACCAGAGACAAGTGAGGAGGCAACATAACCAGTCAGCAGCCAAGGATGATACTTTCTGCGTCCGTGAGTGTCATCAGAGGGGGTACGCGTAGGGTGTGTCCCGTGTTTTGGGTGACTAGTGCTACCAGGGCACCAACCGATCTACTGCGCATGTGTGGAACGTGTCCGCCTAGCTGACTGCAGAAAGTAGTATAAACAGAAGTAGTCTGCGTCCGCATCTGTCCGTGTCCACGTCTGCTCCAGAGTATATTCAGGGCTTAAGAAGCCAGGAGATACAGAGTTTCTGGTTTGGTGCTCACCACACCAGTTTGTTTTTGCTATGCAAAAATCTAATTTTGTTTGTTGGTATTATTGGCTGGGAAATTGCTTCCTAGGTGAGTATGCATAGCAAATCTTCTGACGGTTAATTGAGGCACCAACAGAAAAGTGGATTTGAACAGGTTATGAGATATTATTGTGGTTGGGTTAGAAAGCCCAGTTTTGCCACGTTAATGGAAGCATGTAACCTGGCAGTTTTGACCAAAAGTACATTCCACTTTCCACTTTGCACAGTAATGCACATTTCTCGACAAGCACTTTCTAAAATCCTGTTTTTCAAATTAATTAGGTTATTTCATTACATTTTACAATTACTATATATTTACAGTTTTGTTTCTTTGGGTTGAAGGAAAATACAACAGCAGGAAATATATCTCTATCAGCTGGATAGTCATCCCAAAATGAATAAAATTCCTTAAAAATAATGTGGAATTTCAATTTAGACTGATAGGGCTCTAATTTTAAGCCAGCACAACGCAGTACTTGTGCCTGTTTGGTCATTCCTGGCTCCAAACAAATCCACTTGTACCAAGGTGGGTGGAGTGGGAGAGCTGACATTTTATTTGATACTTATTAATGCATGAAATTGCATGTGCATCTATGCTCTGACCCCCGACACAAAAGGAAGTTTTTGTGGCTTTAGTTAGTGGAGTCATAAACACACATACAGACCAGAATCACAAAACACGTTGTGTGTGGAGATGACTTTGCTTTAGATTTTTGCATCTAATTCAGAATGAAAGTTCTGTTCAAATCCCAAAGTGTATGTCATTAAGGATGTAATGGGCAGATTAATAGCTGACTCTTACCAACACTGTCTACATGGCATTTAGTCCTCAGGATTATATATACATTTCTATTTGTAGTAAAATTAGACAATAAATGTTGCTTTCATTGCATTAATTTTCAACTTCTACCCTTCTTTTTAAGTTTTTGATAGACTTTTGCAATGTCCTTTTTACACACAGCACTAACTCTTTCAACTGACCCATTCAGTAATCCATCTATAAATAGCTCTGTAGGTATGAAAATTAGCAACTTTGAAATCAGCCATATCAGTCAAAGAGACGTATGACTGACTACTAGATTTGGAATATGGTGATTACCATGGGACCTGCTGAGGAAAGCAGCTCATCTGGCATTTGGAGTGAAATCTGAGATAAGTGCTGACAGTGGAGATTTTCATCACGATAGCACCTGTAGCTTGGTATTTCAGAGACTCACACTAATTGTATCACAGTTACATTATCAGCCTCATTTAAATCTGCAGAGCAAAGTGCACTCACACTGGGAGAGATAGACACAGAGGGAGAGAGCTACAGATGGTCGGTAGGGTGTATCACTACTTCAGCAACACAGACAGCACACTATATTATATTTTGCTTTTCAGTGAAAATTATCATTATTAAGCTTTTTTAGCATATAAATTAGCAGCAAGACTAACAGCTCCTAGTCTTGTTAGGCTTCTTATGTCTGCATTTTGTGTCTGTGGTTTTATTTTGCATTTCAACAATGCAATATAAATAAACTTATTTACACATGTAGCATGTGTAAATAAGTCTCTCTGCTCCGCCCTCTAAATATCTCTCTCTTATTCCCCTCCCTCTAAATCTGGATCTCTACTTTTTCTCTCTTTAATTTGTCTCCTCCTCACTCACAGAGGGAGTTTTTGCTCAGTGATAGAAAGAGTAGGTTTTATTTCCTCTCATACACACAGTACAAAGAAAAGACATCAGCTTATGAATAAACAACAACAACAACAACAACAACAAATAGATGGGAGGGGAAAAACAGAAAGAAGGGAAGGAACAACACAGGCAATTTGTGAGGAGCATAATAATTGTGTGATTTATCCTCACTGAACTACTATAGTCATAGCATAATTAAACATGAAAAGCTAAATTTATCGTGGTGTGCTCAGCCTCCTCATTAATTTAAAGCTGAGACATTCAGAGAGGAGGCCTTTTCTAATCCACCCACTCTTTATCTTGTTGTCTTTTCTCCCTCTTTCCCCTCCTTTGCCATCCCTCCTTCCCCTCCCATTATAGAGCATTAAAACGTATATTACCCTCAGAGCTCCATCATCATAAACCACAGGGCCCACAGAGGGGGATGGAGGGGAGGAGAGCTGCTTGAAATCCTCAGAGGGAGGGAGATACAGAGGGAGGACATGACATTAAGGGAGGGAGTTAGTTGGGCTCATTAAGGATAAGAAAGGCTCTCATTAAGATGAAGTTGTCTTGGTCCCATGTCCTGCGTGATAGTCACCTATTTGTTGCCTAATAGCTTCAGCCATTGCAAACTTGTCAGATCCATCTCCTCTAATGAGAGGTAGCAGAAGTGACACCTCTCCCACCCAGAATGCAGAGTGCCTCTAAGTCATTAACAATAACCCCAACATCCTCTAATTGGCCGCTGTGTATTTTTCTTATCTGCTCCCTCCTCTTTGTCTCCTACCATTTTGCACATTTTCCCCTGTAGACAAACAAACTTGTCACCGGTTTGATTTGTTTATGTGTTCTATTTGTTATACTCGCTTCCTTAAACTGTAAATCAGGGGAGCAGCGTTGCATGGGGAGCTAATAACCCGGCTTGTACATCTGCCTTCATAAATTATGCAGCAAGCTGTGCTGCAGCTTGTTGTCTGTCAGGCAGGTTGCTCAGGTCCTGTCAGTGCCCACCACATTGCTACAAGTTGGAAAAATGATTCTCAGAGCAGCCGAGAACCTGGATTGGATTGAAGGGTGCGTGGAAACTGTCAGTAGTCACGATTTAACTCTTAAAGAAGTTCATCCAAACTGGCAATTAAAAAACTTGATACTAATGAGCAACTGTGTGCACTTTGCCTCTTTGAATTCACAATCACTCAAGTTGAATCAGTCTTGGTTTTGGGCATGGAAGAAAAGAAAAACCAATGCCAATTAAATAAGAAAAAAAGCTTTTGTTAGCATTTTGTTACTACAAAGCACAGGGATGTGTTATGTGGTATTTTTTACACTCTTGTAAATTGTAGACATTAGAAACAACAAAAGTTACATGCAGAAGAAAGTAGAAATGAGAAATAAGAGGTTTCCATAGGAATACAGTACAGTGTTGATGAGTCTCAAATAGAAGTTATATAAATCACTGCAGTCACTTCACCAAACATCGAAATATTTACTTGTTAAAAGAAAAAATAATGGTAGAACATCAAAACAAACTAACAACGGACAATATTTTTTGAAGAGAAACCGGTCTGCAACATAATCTTTGTGGGCAATTGCACTCCATCTAAGTGCATCCACAGCAGTGCTTGTTTTTGCCAACGACAGGCTCATATTGTTATTACAAGTGTCTGATAACATTGTGGAAAGGAGGTCCCAACAAGGACCCTTTTTTTATAGAGTTTAAACAGAAACAGGTGTATAGTGCTCTCGTCTAAGACACCAGACTCCACTGATAAAAAACAGCAATGTTACCTCACAAAACACGGGAGTTGCTGGTCTACCGCTGCCTCTATTGATTAGTTTGTTTGTGTTATTGTGTGACAATAGTGTTTTAAAGGGTTAAAAACACCAAAATCACGCAATTACAAACTAACCGATCAAAGAAGCAGTACACCAGAGAGGTAAAATTAAAACATTTTGTCAAGGAAGTCTGGTGGTTTTGACAAGAGTCCTATAGCAACAGTTTCTGATGAAACAAAAATTACCTTACTCTTTAAAAAAGTTTTATCTCTGTAGGAATCATTTCCAAAATGTCAGACATTGACATTTATGCTGATGACACCGTTATTTGTTTTAGTGCTGCTACTATCAATCAAGCTTCTTATTTACAATCTGCTTTTAACGTTGTTCAGGAACAACTTTATCAGCTTAAGCTAGTGTTAAACGTTGAGAAAACGAAGCTTATGCTTTTTTCAAGCATCTTCCAAGCATTTCTACTATACAGAGTAAGCAGATCGAACAAGTCTAAATGTACAAATATGTGGCTATTTTAATTGATGATCAGCTCTTTTTAAATTACACATTGAAAAACTTGTACAAAGTAAAAATAGGCTTTTTATTTTAGAGATAAAGCCTGCTTTATAGAAATGCCCCTGACTGATGTTTAACGGGATGGAAAGCTTTTACACGCCGTTGTACATTGTCCAAACTGAAAAACTGGCCTTCATTATTAATGAGGAGGCACATACATTGGCTTCCTTTGATTTGCAAGTCTATCCTTGGTATGCTCTCCTCTTATCTTTGCACTTATATGTCACACAACACCAGTTCCTATAATTTGCGCTCTGGTGACTTGTATTTGTTGTCTGTACCTATGGTCCGTACAGAGCTCAGTAAGAGGGCCTTCAGCAACTCTGCTCCCTCCACCTATAACACACTAAAGACTTACTTGCAGCTGAAATATCTGATTTTCTTTGGTGAATTTAAACTCAGGATGAAAGACATGGAACTAGAAGCTATACATTGCACTGTCACTGCTTTAAAAAAACAGTGGGCTAGTAACTAATCCTTTAAATCTATGTACAAACTGTGTGTACAAGTGGTCATACAGTTATACTGTGTATTTATCTTAGGATTGAAGGTTGTATGTCCTTTGTCCTTGTCCTTTGTTGCAGGTGTGTCTTGTGTTCTTACGCATCTGTAACTCTGTAACTCTGCTCTAATAATATGCTGCTATTTTGGCCAGGTCTCTCTTGTTTTATTTCTGTTTCTATAATTGTTGTATCTGTAACTATTGTTACTACTACAGGCACTAATGTTTTGTTTATGCACTAAAATAAATATAAATAAATACAGTGTTTGAAATTATTTTCTGGTAAGAACAGTCTCCTTCATTAATTTTCCCAGAATCTGTGAAGCCCAGGCTGTTCACATCTATACTTTGTTTTGTAATATTTAAAATGTTAGGCCAAGTCATCTAATTTTGAAATTTTTTTATGTCCCTCTGCACTCAAAAATGTGTTTTGCTTATTGTCGCTTTGCTCGGATATTTGAGCTTTACTATGCAGAATGATGTCTGTGCAGAGTTTATCACTAAGAGGCTGTATGCACATTAATCTGCACAAGTTTATTTGACTTCATTTTAAATCTCAGTTTAATACATATACATATCAGATTGTGGTATTTTTTGCAACTTTTTTTGTGGTAAAAAACCCCATAGGCCTATTCCACAAATTATTATTCACAGCACTCTGTGGATCCTCTCCATTGTTTAGCCTCACAGTGATTGCTCTGACTAGAGCTGAGGCAGGAGCTGTTCCTGTCCTCCAACCGATTAGACCTGACCACAGTCAAGATGTACTGTTATTGCCATGGCTGTCTGGGGTTTCTCTATGGGGTGTTTCATTAAATAGACTCATATCAGGCCCCAGAGACTCTCAGGCCAAATAACTTCATTCCGCTCTCTCCCCTCTCTCTCTCTCTCTCTCTCTCCCTCTCTCTGTCCAGAGAGGTCATACTCTACACTCAGCTGACCCTCTGGAAATGATACATGTGGAATGTGTACTTCACTAGCTGAGTGTCAGTGGGGTATGGGTGTGCGGTTGCACCTGGACCAGGGCTAGCAGTTAATGAACAGTACAATAATACATAACATATAATGCAATAAAATTAAAGATCCCATCACTCTGGGTTAAGGGTAGTATCATTGTTCCTCAGCGTGATTTAAAAAAGACTGCATCTACCTTAATCTCTGCACTTCTAGCAGGTTAAGTGACAAATACAACACACCTACAATGTTGCCAGCAAAACCTTTACTTACAGTGAGTTGTGTGAGGCATATCTGCTTGACAGTAATCCTACACGCTCTAAATGTAAAGGGAGGAGGGACAGGTAGAGTGGACTGGTTATAGTGAGGCACTTCCCCACGTCTCACACAGGTCATCTAGTACCTTTCTGCTGATCATGCAGTGTGCACAGTTTCTGTGTTGTTACCATGTTGCAACATGCATACAGAGCATAGACATCAACTGATATTACTTACACTCTTATAAAAGGTAAAAGGTACGAGGTAGACTTATTAGTCACAATACAACAGGTTGTGGAGTGAAATTGAGTAACTCCCTTCTGCTATGTAGCAGACAATAGAAAAGAAAATATAAAAACGCAATTATAAAAATGGTACACAGAAATAAACTATATTCTGCTTAAAGTCTGATATCTTGAGGGAAAAAGCTGCTCTGCTGTCTGGGCAGCAGCAGAAACTTATATATCTCTTCCCAGAAGGCAGCAGGGTGAACAGGTTGTGGCTGGTTGGGTACTGTCCTTTAGTATCCTTTGGGCTCTCACCTCACCTCACTGATGCTGGGTGCCAATGATTTTCTGAGCAGTGCACATCCCATGCCAGTTCACTAAGACCATGCCAATTAAGGTCTGACATATAGTCTGTCTGGTTAGAGAGAAGGTTCACGAAGAAAAGGATGGAGGGGTCGCGGGGGGAGGGATTAAGTGGTCTAGGTAGTAGTGATGAAGGGTCGAGAAGGTAGGGATACAGGGGGTTGATCTGGGATGTGGTGTTGAGTCTCAGTGTGGGGGCACGTCTCTATAAGCATATTGTTTTATGATCCCTAAAAAGTGTTGCTGGACTTAGCAGAAACGAGCGACGCATGGATGCGGTGGTGAGAGATGGAGGAGGCAGGAGCTTAGAAAGGAGTCTAACGAAGGGGGTTATCCGCTAAGGTATGTGTGGACAGTGGAATTTTCTGATTTAAGAACTGAGTAAGCGTGGTGAAGATGATTGGTGATGCATTGTCAACGAGAGGCTATGGCAGACCGAATTAAGTGTGGGTGGTTTTTAACTGCATCGTTCTGAATGGTGCAATGAGAGGGTTTTGTTGCGACCAAGAATTGCTTTGTGTACCCCCAAAGAATAGCAGCGATTATTGTGGTGTACAGCTCTTAGAGGGCGGGGAAGTGGGAGGCCCTGTAGTGGCCTCCGATTCCAGTGAAGGGTGCTGTGTCGGTGTATTGGTTGATGTCTTCGGGTTTGGTTAAGTGGTCATCGTGAAAAGGAATAGAGAGGCCGTTCTGAGAAGAAAGGAATGATCTCAGCTCCATTTACAAGCGTTGTCGAGTATGGAGTGAAAGTAGGGAGGGAAGTTGGTGCTTGGTATGACGGTAGAGGAGCTAGTTTAGAATGTACTTATATTTGTAATAATAAGAGTTTCTCAGATTGGGAGGGAGGCTTCAAAGGGAGTGGATAAAATATCTTTAGGCTGCTCTTGCACCCGAATTTGGCAGAGACGGTTAAGTAATATCAACCTATTTCAAGAAACGCCAAAAACAATAAACTCCTCAATCAAAGTGCTGGTAATGTTGGATTAAGTTGACCTGGCGAGGTGGCTGGCAAAATGGTTGAGGGTGCTGTTGTGTGAGCAGGTCGCATGGTGCTTGAAAGATCTGGGCTGAGGATGAGGCTATTGATGCTTGGCGTGGTGGTGCCATGGGGGAAAGAGAGATGGCTCTTGTCAGAGTAAGTCCTGGTGGTGATGCTGATATGGCTGGTGCAGTGGATTGGGAAAATGGGGAAGGGGAGCTGTTGAATGGACCTGTCAAAAAGCTGTTGTCGACTTTTTTAGTTGGGAAGTTGACCACTTTATGGCCAAGATGAACTGGAGGTTATGATGGATCTGGGATTACTTCAATGCTTGGGTGGAAACCAGAAATGAAGGCGAACGAACTGGTGGTTGGATTGTTTTAAGGGCGGAATTTAGGGAGCAGATAAGATCAGTGTCTGAGGTATCTGTGTGCTCATAAACTGTGCTGGGTATGATCATGGGGGGCAGTTCCTTCTGGTGTCACAAAAGGAATGGGTGTGGAGGAAACGGCAACTTGAAACATTGCGGCCTAATCATTGAATTTATTGTAAACCATTCTGCCACCTTGGTACATTATGGGCCTTCCCTTGGTGCTTTGGGTCGATGTGGGCTGTGGTGCAATGTTTTCCGATAGGATAGGTGGTTTGGGGATGATAGGAAGTGGAGGCGTGGTGGAACTAAGCCTTGGAAAGATGGGCTGGTTGTTGGTGGGTGGGGCGTAAGGATGGGGTAAGGTAGTGGCAATGACGCAGCTGGTGGCTGGATGAGGAGTTGTGCCACACGGGGTTGCTAGCCAGGGAGGAACGTGCTGCGACTACGCAGCAGTGAAGTTCTGAGTCAAGGGTGCCCCAGTAGGTGCCCTGATTAAATTGCTGGAGGCGGCATGCAGCCTGGGAAGCAAAAAGAACGTGATATATGTCGGTGTTGCAGCCAGTCAGAAGTCAGGCGTCTGGAAGAGTGAACTAAACCCAAAAGTCGGCGGTGGCAACTGTGGCCTCGGTATGTGTTCTGTGGAGTCGGACCAGAGCTGCTGAATGGAGAATAGTGAACAATGCGGTGCTGAGGAACTTGGATAATGGAGCACAGTCACGGTGAATAAGTGGCTGGCCGCATTGGAGTGGATGTAACTATGGACGGATGAGATTCAGAGACAACAGACTGATCATTGTACGGATCGCGGTTGGAGGTGCTGAGAACCAGCTCGTGATCCATGTTAAGGTAAGCAATAAATATTTTTGAGGAACTTCAGTGTGTGTGTGTCTGAATCTAAACAGACAGTCATGAGAACAGAGAAATGAGAGATGAAGGGGTTAGAAAGGCTTATATACGTATCTGCAGGTGATTGGATTAGAGGTGGATGACATGAGTGAAGCATTAGTGAGAGAGAGAGAGAGAGGCGTGGTCTTGTTCCTGAACCTCAGTTATAAATCAGGATGCTTTTTGGAATTTAGTCTTCTTAAGCTTCCTCAAGAAATATAGTCATTTCTGAGTGAAAGAAATAGATGAGCTGACTGTGGCTTCTCACAATATTTGGGTTCAGGAAATCACCACCCACTACTGAAGTGACGGGTCAAGTCAAAAAGAGTCCAGAATTTCTAGTTAAGACTTCTTTATTGCCCAATTGTGGTAGGTGTGTGTGCGGTTCAGAAATGAGGAATATACATAGTAAGGAAACATATTACAACCCATTAAACCTCATTTTAAAAGAACTAAATGAGAAAATAAATAAACAAACACCGCTATACTCAGAATGGCCACAAAGTGGCACCAACAGACCACTGTGGTGCCAGCTAACCACCTTTAACACACTAAATTATCCCACTACAGAAAACAGTTGACAGCTTGGCAGCTATAAATAATAATAAAAAAGGGCGCATTGAATGTAATTACATTAAGCACAGGCTCTACACATATGGAACTAGCACTGTAGATACTCACATGCTCGTAAATGGACCTAATTGACATGACTAACAGTAGCTAAAGTGACCTAGAGCAAGATTTAGCCAAGAAAAGGGGAAGACTATACCCAAACTATACTAATATGAGGCTTAAAGTACTTACAGTTCAATGGACGCGGAAACAAAGGCATTAATACTCTTTTTGTAATTTAATTGGAACTTAAGATAATAATAATAATAATAATAATCCTTATTTGTAGAGCACTTTTCAAAAACAAGTTACAAAGTGCTTTAACAAGTGTAAAGAATAATACAAAAAAAAGATAAGAGCATGAAAATTTAATATAAAATTAGTAAAATACAATAAAATAAAAGGGATAAAATAAAGTCAAATAAGATCGGGAAAAACTCTCCTATAAAAGTATGTTTTAAGAAGGGAATTAAAAGAGTTCACTGACTCAGCCGACCTGATTTCCTCGGGCAGGCTGTTCCAGAGCCTCGGGGCCCTAACAGCAAACGCTCTGTCCCCTTTAGTTTTCAGTCGAGACTCTGGAACAGACAACAGACCTCTGCCCGAGGATCTCAAGGTACATGCTGGTGCGTATGGGACTAAAAGGTCAGAAATATAACAAGGCGAGAGGCCATGAAGAGCTTTAAAAGTGATCAATAGAATTTTAAAGTCAATTCTAAAACATACTGGGAGCCAGTGTAATGAAGCTAAAATAGGAGTAATGTGGTCATATTACTTTGTTCTGGTTAAAAGCCTGGCAGCTGAGTTCTGGACAGTCTGGAGTCGATCAATAGATTTTTGGGTTAAACAGGTGAAAAGGCTGTTGCAATAATCCAGGCGTGATGAGATGAAGG
>NC_060150.1:22693024-22699496 GCF_021292245.1 Micropterus dolomieu
GTCTGTGGATCTGACGGGCAAGTATATTTGTGTGTCATCAGCATAAATATGAAAAGAAATGCCATGTTTATGGATAATATGTCCAAGGGGAAGCAGATACAAGGAAAACAAAATGGGTCCTAAGACCGACCCCTGAGGCACACCATATTTAACTGGACAGAACGAAGAGACATAGTTGTTTACAGACACGCAAAACTTCCTATTTGACAGGTAGGATGAAAACCATTCTAGAGCAGTACCAGAGATCCCCACCCAGTGCCTCAGTCTGTCTAACATGATGTTGTGATCAATGGTGTCAAAAGCAGCGCTAAGGTCCAGGAGTACAAGGACTGAGCACATACCTTCATCAGCAGACATTAAAAGGTCATTGGTGACTTTAAGCAGGGCAGTCTCAGTGCTGTGGTACTTCCTAAAACCAGACTGAAACTTTTGAAATATTTTGTTATTTTCCAGCACAGTGAGCAGCTGTTTGGACACAATTCTTTCTAGAATCTTTGCAATAAAAGGCAGTTTTGAAATTGGTCTAAAATTTTGTGGGAGGGAGGGATCTAAACCAGGTTTCTTTAAAAGTGGGTTCACGCAAGCCGTTTTAAAATAATCAGGGACACAACCAGTAGATAGGGAGCTGTTGAAAACAGAGATCAAATGGGGCCCAACAGAATCTATTACTTTTAGTAAAAATTTTGTAGGTATTATATCAAGATCTCTCCATGATCTTGTGAACTGCACTGTGCAGACGGAACATACCACTCTAAGAGGCGGGTGGAAAGTACCACTTGAAGATAGGGGGTGGAAGGTTCCATGTGTTGCTGGCCTTTTTAACACTGAGTTTTTTTCACCAGCGTGGAGATGTGAGATGACCAAGTCAGGTTCTCTGTGATGCTGATTCCCAGGAACCTGAAACTATTCACCTGCTCCACCTCAGCGCCACTGATGTAGACAGGAGTGTGTGGCTTTATCTCCTTCTTCCTAAATGATCAGCTCCTTGGTTTTGCTGATGTTGAGCAGTAGGTTGTTCTCTGTGCACCACCCTGCAAGATTATCAATTTCCTCCCGATATGAAGTCTGGCTGATGATGGTGGTGTCATCTGCAAACTTCACAACAGAGTTCTCTCCATGTCTCCATGATGCATTCGTGGGTGTACAGTGTGAACAGGACGGGGCAGAACACACAGCCCTGGGGGGCTCCGGTGTTATACATCTTAATGCAGGTTAGTACAATCATTTCCATTTCACTATCAGTAATATTCTTTGAAGTATAGCTTATATCCCTCATTGAATACAATGCATTTGATGTTCAGTAGGATTGTGGGTTAAACATGCAAAATGATTACACTAAGCATGATAGCAATCTTAATCCTAATGTGTTGCTTTTAAGTAGCTAAGAATATGATAAAGGCAAAATGCAGATACATTCAAATCCTTATTTTCTTTCTGGGTGAGACCACCAGAGAGTTTATATTGTGAAATGTGAGGCTATTTATTGTTGGCCATTTTTTTTTAGTTGTCTGAGTTTTGTCCTCTTTCTTTGCTGAGGAAGGCGTGTATATTTGTAATCAAAAATCAGTTGCATGCACAGGCTGCAAGTCCCTGTCTACAGGATGGAACTTGTTGGTTTGGACATAGGGTCTCATGGTGTGATGTTTTTCTACTAGTGTATATGTTGACATTTAATGCAATGTATTTTGTAGTCATAAAGGTAGTATTTAAATTTAACAGTAGCGTCGTATCATGACATAATAGTTTACCCCAGACCTATTTTTACTTTTATCTAAGTTTAATAAGTACTCTTTAATGTAAAAGTACTTTTACTTGAGTATAATATTCTAATACACTTTCCATCCCAATAGTTTACCTTACAGTTAGCAATGTTTTGATTTTAATATGTTGTTCCGTCTTAAATTTGGTGAACTGTGTCATTTATTTCATATATGTGAATTATTGAGGTCATCATTAGAGGTTGTGTTGAACTGGACTGCATTATATTTAGAGGGGTTGAAGTTTTTGTCCCTCCCACACATGCACACAAGTGTGGCAGAATAATTGAATAAACACCTCTAAAATTTAACTTTATTGGCATCATAAAGTAGACTTTATGGCAGAACAGTTTGCGTTAAATTGTACAGGTGTGAGTGGATTTCACAAAATTATGGTTTTAACTGTTTTATTGGTTAGTAGCTAGCTCCTCTATCGTCATACCAATTCTAAATAAAAGTAAGTTTACTACATTAGACTAAAGTGCTCTGCAAAGATTTGAAATTAACACAAGCCTGACTTTGTATCCACACAGTGCTCAATAATAAATAAATAAATAAATAAATATGAATATATATATATATATATATTATATATATATGAAATAAGGGGCCGCGTGGTGGTGCGGTGGTTAGCGCTGTTGCCTCACAGCAAGAAGGTCATGGGTTCAAACCCCGGTTGCCCTGGCCTTTCTGTGTGGAGTTTGCATTTTCTCCCCGTGTCTGCGTGGGTTCTCTCCAGGTGCTCCGGCTTTCTCCCAAAAACATGCAGACTAGGTTGATTGGTTACCCTAAATTGTCCTTAGGTGTGAGCATGAGTGGTTGTTCGTCTATGTGTGGCCCTGTGATGGACTGGCGACCTGTCCAGGGTGTACCCCGCCTTGTGGGATTGGCTCCCGCGACCCTGTACGCAGGATAAGCAGTTGACGATGGATGGATCTTAAAGAATAATTGATATTATTCTTTAAGATATTACTGGCCATTTTTTTTATTCCAGCAATTTTTATTTCAAAATGTCCTTTTTCCAAACCCTGTTTTATTTCATAGCATAATTCTTTTCAATGACTTTTGAATTTTGTTTTGTAAAGCCACTTTTCATCACAAAGTCTGTTAATCAGGTGTTATTTGGTTCATGGTAATTCCATGTTTATGTTACATTCATGTATATTTACTGATTTGATTATTTCATAATGTCTTAATTATTTATTTAGTGTTGGACACTTTGTATCTTAATGAGTTTGTAAGAATCTTGACTAATTTATTCATACAGACGTACGCATTATTTGACAGCTACCAATATTACACCAACAACACACCAATGTTTTACAGGTATATGAGCATGTAAAGTGGTCCCTTATCTTTAAAAACCATCAAATGTTATATGAATACATACAGGATTTATTTCTACCACCATAAGGCCGATGTTTTGATGACTCAAGCTTTTTCTACACTTTCACATGTTCATTACCTGACTGCCTGACACAGAGTGGACACATGGAACAGACCAGTGAACAGCACAAAGCATCGTGTCCAAAACCAGCTCGCCTCTAACCGAGCTTTCAGCCAGTTTGTTTCATCATTGCCCTCCCACCTCTTTGTTTTCCTCTCTCGCTCTCTCTCTCTGCCTCTGGTCTCCAGCAGCGTTGGACAGTCTGTCTGCTCTGAAGTCTTCATCAACACTGCTTGCCTGCCAAGCCACAGAAGAGACAAATGGCTATTTAAGATTCTGTGCTCCTTTCCCTCCTCCCACATCCACCTCCGTCCTCCTTCCACCAAACTTCTCCTCCTCTTCCAAAACCGCTGTCAACTTCCTATTCCTTACTTTTTGACTTTAACCTTCCTCCTGTTTTTATCCTCTTACCATTTCCTCCTTCCTCTTTTTCCATTATGCTCCTGACCATCCAGCCCTTTTCCTCCTCCTCCTGCTGGCCATTTGGTCGCCACAGTGCCCAGCAGCAGGGGCTCCTGGACAAACACAGGTACTAGGGATCTGGTCGGCCCTTGAACTACTCAGTGAAAGTGAGCGTCACACTGAGAGACATGGTTCTCACTTCAATGCTCACACAACCTGACACAAGCTCACACAGAAACACTGCTACTCACACATTTCTACTAATTCTGGGGGCCATCCTTTGTCTGCATACATATGTTCTTAAATATATCTGAAGACCCAAAAGATACAAGCTAAGTGCAACACACAAACACACACAGTGTATTATGTAGGTCAAAACAAGCGCACTCTTTATTTTCTATGTAAGCCTCCACACCATGCTATCTTGATGTGCATCATTGCAGGTTGGCATGGGATCCTGGGTGACGTCAGAAACAGGCTTGAAACTTTCAAGCAGAGGGAACAGCAAAACATTGCTTTTCAGCCTAGTGTTAAGTTACAATTTAAGGCACCCTAGGTGCTGCGGCAATCACTTCGGGAACCACTGGTCCACTCTATAGCCGTTTTCCACTGCATGGTACCAGCTCGACTCGCCTCTACTCGCCTTTTCTTGGTTTTCCATTGTGGAAAAGTTGTACCTGTACCTGATTCCAGGTACTTTTTTGTGAGCTGAGACGATACTAAAATGTGAAGTGAAAACACAGCAGACTGCTGATTGGACAGAGAGAATCGTCACTATTTACTGCGTCATCATTGCGCGCGCCTGACAGAGGCCAGCAACAGAAAGTTTTATATTTTACAATTTTCATACGTTATTTCATCACTTAATCCACTTCTGAGAAGTTTTGCAGTGAGAAATCAACTGTGTAGATTTCGAATAATGACAGTTTTACGATAAATGTGATGGCAGAACAAAAATGTGCTTGAAAGTTTTCGGAGTTGAGGAGCTCCGCAAGTGGCAGCGGAGGAAGCCTGCCCAAGCGGAGGAGCTGCGAGTCTGGCCAGCCGGCCAGTCACAGAACCCTCTGGTCCCACTGTCACAGAGACCGCTACAGCAACAATGGCAGAGGAAAACACAGCTGTACGGTTTTCATACAGTTTTTTTATCTGTGTTTGCATTCTGAGGAATGTTGAAACGTTTTAACTTAAATCAAGAGATCAGTTGTGTGTGGGTCGCTGGTATGAGTGTTGCATTGAATATAACATTGCAGCAGTTGTGTGTGGCGTCGCTATGACGACCAGCTACTATCTCTGGGTACTATCTGCAATGGGAAACAGAGGACGGCCAAACCGAGTCGAGTTGAGTCAAATCGAGTCGAGGCAAGTTGAGCTGGTTCTGGTAATGGTAATCTGATTTTTTTGCTCATATGTGACTCAGATCAGATGTTTATAACAGTGTGAGCAGGCCAAGTCACATGCAATCTGATCTTTTCCAGTTCGGATTTGGGGCACTTCCATATGTGGCCCATATCCGATACAGATCGGATCTTTTTAAATGCAACCTGAATCTGGACACTCAGGTCGGAATTGGTGCGACTTTGACGTCACTCTGGAGCAGCTGTTGTCACAGTTCTGCCGTAGACGGAGCTGTGGTGAACGAAAAAGCTTCACAAAAGCCACCATTAAACATGTGGCTCTCTTTCTTCTCTACCTCGCTATCATCTGCTCACAAGTTCCCTTTCTTACAGCTGAAATCCACCAGAGCGCAAGCTCTCTTCTGACTTTTGTGTACACTATTTGTCCGCGCGAACACAGTGGGGAGAGAGAGAGAGAGACTGTAATGAAAAGAACAGAAAGTTTTGAACACTTGTCATGATTTGGGAGAAATGTGACCCGTGAGAGGACAATGAAAAACGGGAATCTCCCATGAAAATTGGGAGGGTTAGCAAGTATGAGCTAACCTTTGTTGCCCCTTGTTTATTTCTTTATTTACGACAGCTCGCTGTGTGTGACGTCGTGTTATTCTTTTGCGCATGTGGGTCAATTTAAGGCCGTGAACAGTTCACACTGCAGTCTGATATGGGCCAAATTTAAACAATAATGTGAAATCAGATTTTAAAAAAATCAGATTATGGAAAAAAATTGGAATTGAGCATACGACATGTCCTCTGTTAGCATTATTGGACGTGTGACATTTCCATGATTTGTTAGCATTCAACACATATAACTCACAAGGTTTCAGACTTCCTTAAGTTGTATTTTATTGATATTAAATTCATCATTGCTTAATCTTTGTTACAATGACAATGTTCATATTTTACTAGTTGGAGTATGAAGATTCTGATATTTCTTAGAAATCATTGTATAACTCAGAAAAGGCTTCAAATATTAGTGTTGGTCAAATACAAACCCATGGTCCTGCAGTTTGTATCTATTTGTGGTCACATACACAGAACCAATGTCGACTGTCTAGATGTGTTGAACTGAAGCGGAAACACAATCAGATGCCCATAGATCCCTTTGTCCTTTGTGTTTTATATATCTACGTGTGTATTTTATGTAATTTAGCTTTCCCTTGATGTCCCCCTCTCTATGGTGACCTGTCTCTATCCGCCTGTTTCCACTGGGGCTTTTTTCACCGTTTTTTTCACTCCTCCTCTGTAGTCCTCCTCTTCAGCCTCCCATCCTTTTTTTCAAAGACGATACACCATGTCCACGGCTCCCATGGCCGCCGCCACCTCCAGCCCCCACCTGTGCTGTGCAGTTACTAATGCGGTCATGTTAACCCCCACTGTGTGTGTCTACGTGGGTGAGTCATGCTGGGTTTGTGTCATCCCTCCACCCCACTCCTCCTCCTCTCATCCACCCCCCCCCCACCCCCCCCCCC
>NC_060150.1:22699516-22719234 GCF_021292245.1 Micropterus dolomieu
GCTCATCCCCCCCCCCCCCACCCCCCGTGTCTGCCTGCAGGCCAGCAGTGCCCTATGCACCGCAGGTGAGCTGTCACTGCCTATCTGAGCTGCCTGACACACTGTCTTGCCAAGTATAGACTCACATCCACTGTTTGCCACTGATACACACATACTCACACACGCCGACATTCACACCTGCCTGTGCAAATAAAATGCACATAAACCCCGTATGGGTGACGTTGTGTACTGAATCTGTTTATATATTGTGCAAATGTTTAATATATAGTATATATCAAAACATAAAGTACATAAAATAAAATCAGGGGATGTCTCCACTGAAAATAGTAAAACATCATTATTGGACTGACATGACCAGATCTCAGTTTTATCCCATTAAAAGCCAGAATCTTCCCCATGTGTTAGTTTCATCATCATGCTTGAGGATATGATTTTATTTCTTATCAACTTTACCTGAGTGGATAAACGTTCATTCTTTTAAAGATTAACCAAAGTGAGAGTTTTAGCCAACCATCTTCTTAAAAGGATAAATACAGCACACAAAAAACTGAGGATTTCATTTGATTGTCAGGCAGATGAACAGCCAAGAGTGAGTTATTCAGTAACATTATGACATCCAAACTCAAGTTCCATTAACAAGCTTGTGCTGGAGCCTTCAACCTTATAAAACAGTCTTCATCAACAGGAGATTCCTCACTTGTCATGGAGATTAGCAATTTTAAGACTTCTTGTTCATAATGGCTTATAGGATAAGCATTTGATCATCCTGATTATTATCTCTATTATTGTTATACCATATTATTGTTATTACTGTATTATTAATATATTATGCTGATGACATGGCCTTGGTGGGACTTCTCACAGAAAATAATGCAGCACACGAGGGAGCTTCCTTTATCCAGGTCACTTTATTGCAGGGATGGTGTCAGACTACTAAACTGGAAATGAACGTGACCAAAACGAAACCAAGAGGGGCCAGTAACATCAACCCTGTTGTACTTAACAGCCGGCCTGTGGAAGTAGTGGAACATTTTTAGTACTTGGGCACAATCATTGATCGCACTTTAAGTTTTAATGTAAACTCAGAGAGTATTTTTAAGATACCAACCAGCGATTGTTTTTAATTAGGAAACTAGGGAGCTTTTACCAGGCTCCTATTTGCCTTGAGGTGGCAAATAGGGGCCTGGTAGAGAGCATCTTACAGCTTGGTATGGCAACCTGAATGTGAAAGACAAAAACAAGCTTTACAAAATTGTTAATATTGCAGGGAAGGCAAGTCAAGTTTATTTGTATAGCACATTTCAACAACAAGGCAATTCACAGTGCTTTACACAAAACATAAAAGCAGCAAAGGGAAATTGAAAAAAACAAACACATTAACATATAATTTTTAAAAGGGTGAAATAGAAAATAAAACATGATAAAATACATTTTAAAGAGTTAAATAGGAAATAGAAACAGGGTAAAACAGGACAGCAAAAGTCACAGTGCAGTGCACGACATTAATCAGTGGTGGCAGTGGTGGCCCAAAGGTTAGAGAAGCGAGCTTGTGACCAGGAGGTAGCCAATTCAATCCCCACACCGGTAGGATGAAATATGGGTGTGGAAAGTAAACCAAGCAGTGTTTGCCCTCCCTCATTTTCCACTACTGAGATGAGCAAGGCACATAACTCCAGCAGCTGCTTAGCGGCCAGCAGATCCAGTGGGGTTGTACTGGTGCAGCTTCCAGGTGTGAATGTGTGACAGTGATCAGGGCCTGACTGGAAGACATCATAACAGTTATTTAGTGCCAAGAAAGCACAGCTTTTTCAATGATTTTACTTAAAAATGGGAGATATATGGGCCTATGGGCCTATAATTGCTCATTAGTGACTTGTCTAGATTGCTCTTTTTAAGAGTGGCTTAATGACTGCAGTTTTCAGGGCCTGTGGGGAAAAAACCTGAGAGGAGAGACATGTTGACAATTTGTAGTAGATCTGAGGCCATGCATTTAGAAACATTTTTGAAAAAACCTGTTGGCAGAATATCAAGGCAGCATGAGGAGGATTTCAGATGCTGTATTATGTCCTCCAGGTTTTTATGGTTAATAGGATCAAATTGTCTCATGCTATATGAATTGTTTTTAAGTGGACACAGGGACAAGACATGTAGGGAAGGTCACTGGCAAGCCACAAAGGCAGCTTGGTGATGTATTTGATTATTGATATTCAAGGCCAGACAGATATTTGTAGACACCTTACACCCACTAAACTAGGAGTTTGAGTTGCTCACATTGATTGAGGGTCCCAAGGTCAAGCCGGAACATATATGAGATCTTTTATTCGCCGTGCCATACAGGCACTGAATGCAAATTGAAAGCACTTTTAAATGTGTTGTTTGTAGGTTGCAACCTACCAGGGGTAGACTAACCATTGGGAATTTTGGGAACAATACTGAACGGCCGGTCCATTTCAGGCCGAACCAGCCAGTGTTCAAGAGGTTTCTTTTCTTCAACTTTAAATGATCCACAACCATGCCGACTGGCCGGTCAGGTGCATTGAACACTGTCTGTGTTTATCAGACTGGGCCAAAGCAATTCTTTCAATACTGAGGGCAGCCCCTCGAAACTTGGACGGATTCTTTGCTGAAATCTGATTGGCTCAACGGCGCCGATCAAAGGAGTTTACTTTCCATCTAGGACAAGTTTAATCTCAATATGTTTGTGTGTGACAAGCACAAGAGAGCAGGTAAATATTCGAAAAGAAAAAAAGAGGAAAAAGAAATTTGTGGTGCCGAAAAAATAACAATTTAGAAGACAAAAAAGTTGGCACAAGAGGCAGCGAAATGTGCCAAATTAACCGACCACTTCCTTGGTGGAAAAGTGCAGTGGCAGAGGCAGATGAGGCGGGACCCAGCACAGGCACTGATGAGTAATGCATTTATTATAACCTGAGATAATTTATATAGGCATTTATGTATAGGCATATAGGCTGTATTACATATTTATATATATTATAAACAACATTGGATTTTTTATGCACACACATACACACTGCTCTGTTTTCTGGGACTGTATTGTAGTTTTTGATTTTATTTAAATATTTTAGCATTCTGACTGACTCAGGCTTGCCTGATTTGGTCTTGTTCAGTGCAGTGGTGCCTTGCTTATACAAACTTAAGAGGCGGATTTCACAAAAGTTTCTTGAAGGTCTTTATCATAACAAAATTCACTGTATACAAGTACAACACTATTTATTAACATAACTGCAAAAATCCACACATCACTCGCATAAAAGGCCTCTCCGTCTCAAAGTCCCGGAATTTCAGTCCCATTACATCCCTGTAACCTACCTTTTTTCCATCTGCCGCAATGCTTTCCATTTTCTGTGTATGTTGTCTTATGACCCTGGGGTCATATTTTGTTTATCTCTCTCCCTGCACTGTCAGCTGTTCGCCTCCCTTAGAGTGTGTGTCTATGTAGGTAATAGAGAACAGGTGGGATTGGTCCTGCAGAGCTGATTGGAGCCTCCTGATTGGTCACCTGGATGACAGCAGTCATCTTAAGCCCCACTGACAGGAACTCCCCCCTCTCTCTCTGCCATTCCCAACCTGAGCCTGTGTACTGTGTGTTATGTCTGTCATGAGTAGAGCACTGTTGTGATTAGATGAAACTTTGCAAGTTAATATATGTAGTGGACACATTGAACTTTAAATAGTGTAGCGCTGTTATTCTTATTGTTGTTGACAACCTTCTTTTGTTGGCTTGTTAGCTTCCTTGTGTCAGCTACTAGCAGTGTGTAGGAGTGAGAAGCCCTTTTTGTTTGCCCCCTTTTTGAGATTAGAAGCCTAGTTTAGAGCTTTGTCTTTTCTTTACTTTTTGTTTTTGGTTTAGAAAAGTTTTAGGTTTCTTGTTGTTGTTTTGGGCACTGCTCAACTCTGAAGCTTATAAAACGGCTAAATTGTATTTCATTTGTTCTGGCATTGCTTGGGAATGGGAAGAGTGGGAAGCCATACTTTTATGTTGCGTCCAGGATACCCCTAGACCTTGGGACATAGCAGTTGTTGGATGTTGATGGTGGTACAGTGCTGTACTCTTAACTGTGTGTATTTTTTAATGTAATCTTAATTGTGGTGTCATTGTTGCATATTTGTTCGGAGAAGTCGAAAACAAATTTCCACTAAGGTGTACAATGAAATCTAATAATGATAATATTAGTCTGTGTTATTATTAGGGCTGGGTATCGGTACTCAATACCTTTAAAGGAGACCTATTATGCTTTTTCTACCAAGATCTCCATTCCAGCCAGAATGAGCTGGTGTTCCATATATGGGCATAGCAACGGCCCAGAAATGGCTCAGTCTTCCTGTTCTGCCCAGCAACAACATGCTTCAGGTCTTGGCCAATCAGAAGACAGTGGGTACACACACCTGAGCATTTGCAGCTTGTATCAAACAGAGGCTGAAATGAAGCCCTACATGAAGAGTCTAATTTTTTTTTTCAACTTTGAATCATGCAAAGCTGCCATACAGGAGTCACAGAAATACAATATAGGACTGGAAAAGCAGTTTAGTAGGTCTCCTTTAAGGTATCAACCAAAATAGCCTAGTATCAAAACTTCTCCAGTCAAACAAGTACTGCATTCAATCCTTTTCGTAATCAGATCGGGTAAAAAATGACAATTTGCATGGTTTTGCTCGCAGCCAAACACCTCCTCTTTTTTTCTTGCTTATGTGCCCGCACAGCGATTTGGCTGCAGCCTCAGGCATGTTTACTCTTGGCAGTTCATCACCACAAGCTTGGTTTTCCTTTTGTTTTATCTTCTGATATCCTTGTACACTACTCTTTACATACTTCGATCGATCACTGCGTTCTATCATATAACTTAAACGATTTTGTGGCACAGCAGGGCATCAGCTGATTTTACTCAGGGAGCCTCCGGCTGCTTATATCTGATGTAATCACTGTGGTTAGATAGATGTGCAGATTTCTTCTTCTTTGACTGCTTCTTTATAGTCTCTAGTGTAGTTTAGTGACTTGTTTAACCTGACTCCATACTTGTTTTCTACTTCATACTGTCATCTATTTGGAGGAGTCTGCTTCTCCCCACTAAAGGAAAAAGCACTTGTGGAAATCTCTCAGTTCAGTTCTTCAAGAAAAATATTTTTCTCCGTGGTTTACTTTCAACAAGAGGATCAAAAACTCCCAGTGGTCACTAAACTATTTCATTGAATTTAACAACAGTACTTTATGTGTCAGTTTTTTGCCTCACTATGTATGTTAGCTTTTGTGTTGCATGGTAATGGTGCAATATGTATATTTTCCACTCATACTACATACTTACTTATCGTCAGGTTATTATTTATTATTCACTGTCTCAATCCAATTTGGTAATAAAAAAAACCCTCCATGTTTGATGGCTGATTCTTTTTGACTGAAGAACAGAACAGCAGATAGTCTTCACTACTCTGCTACATTGAAACATCACTCAACTCATTTGATTATAAAACAGGCTTTCAGATGCACACAAGAGACAAACCCCAGGATGTTTTCCTTGTAACACAGAGGTGAAATGCCTCCTACTGTATAATCAAGGCGAAGGCAAGAGTCCAACCTTCAAAGAGCAAAGGGATCACAGCTCCCCTTAAGGCCTGTTACGGCTATAGGTCAGCAGTCCAGCTCAGTTCCCGACAACAGGAAATACATGGCTTTATTTTGTTGACTGAGAGGTGGTTGTGTGTGTGTGAGTGAGAAATTGCGGGGGTGAGGGGGGGAGAAATCCAGAGAAAAAGAACAGGAGAGAAAATAAGAGAAATAAATCCAGTTGCTGACTCTGACTAACCTTTTCCCTCCAGGTTTGTTAGGAAACAAAACAATACTATCAGTGGATTCCCCACTTTCTCTGTTGTCAATTTCTACATTTTATTGTGTCCATATGGCAATTATAGGGGTACATCTGAGCCAACACTTTATCCACTGTGCTAAATCAGTGCACAGAGTGTATGATAATTGTCCCATATCGTGAAAATGTGTTTCAAATCTATCTATGTATATATTTATATATCTATATATATATATATCTATATCCGGTCACAAGGCTGCAGTGATAGATGTGGCAATCCCAAGCGTGCAAAATACAGAATCGTCCTGTATTTAGAAACTAAAAGACATGTTACTTATTGAACTGATAAGGGACGCATTTTGTTCCGTATTTTGAAACTAAAGGTCTGAGCGATGAAACTGTGCAGCTCTGAGTGCTGATGCTGTCTCTCTCTGTCTGAAACCAATAAAAAGCACTGTGTCAGTGTTGCTGTGGTGACAGCGTGAGTTTCAATAAACATGGCTCACGCTCCGCTGTTGAAAAAGACAAAATGTTCACAGAGCAGAATGGCAAAAGGAAAAGAAATGCAGAGATGCCAACTCTCACGCATTGAGCGTGAGACTCATGCAATTGATACTTCTTAATCCATAGGGTTCAATATGGAGTTGGCCCACCCTTTGCAGCTATAACAGCTTCAACTCTTCTTGGAAGGCTGTCTACAAGAATTTGGACTATGTTCATGGGAATTTTTGACCATCCTTCTAGAAGCGCATTCGTGAGGTCAGGCACATATGTTGGACGAGAAGGTCTGGCTCACAGTCTCCACTCTAATTCATCCCAAAGGTGTTGAGGTCGGGACTCTGTGCAGGACAGCCAAGTTCTCCACACCAAACTCGCTCATCCATGTCTTCATGGAAATTGCTTTGTGCACTGGTGCGCTGTAGCGTTGGGCTGATAGACGATGCCATCGTCCATCGGCGATAGCTGACAGATGGGCGATGGTTGAGCAGGCATCGTGATTGTAAAACATTACACCAGCAGGTTTTAATCACCAGGAACATAATTATTATAAATTTTAAATATGCTTTGGACCTTCCTCAGAATTATCTTCTCCCCACACGCGTGCCCTGCCTCTCTCTGTCTCCCCCCCACCCGTCTACTCCACTTTCTCCATCAGCAGCACATTTTATAAAGTCTAACCCTAACACTAAAAGACACAGAACTCATCTTTTTCCGCACTTTTCCACCCGCGATCCGTTATCACGGTGCTTGTGGGCTTGTTAATGACGCACCCTATCAAACAACCGAAACTAAAATCTGCACTTTTTATTCAGCGCTTTACCTGGTCCGTGCTTGTAAAATATCCACCGCGACTAGTAACGTCATTGCCTACCAAGTTGTCTGTGCGAGGTAACACATGCACATAGCCTATAAGACGACTGCTACTCGCCCCTCCCCCCCCGTGTGCGAGCGCGTACCCGAAGCCATCGTCCATCCCGATGTTTCAAAGTAGACATCGTCTGATGGAAATTTTGTAGACATCGCCCAACCCTAGTGCGCTGTCATGTTGGAAGAGGAAGGGGCCATCCCCAAACTGTTTCCACAAAGTTGGTAGCATGAAATCGTCCAAAATGTCTTGGTGTGCTGAAACATTAATAGTTCCTTTCACTGATACTAAGGGGCCAAACCCCTGAAAAACAACCCCACACCATAATCCCCCCTCGACCAAACTTTACCCTTGGCACAATGCAGTCAGGCAAGTACTGTTCTCCAGGCAACCCGGACTCGTCCATTGGATTCCCAGATAGAGAAGCATGATTCGTCACTCCAGAGAAAACGTCTCCATTTCCACTGCATCCAACGCCTTGCATTGCACTTGGTGATGTAAAGCTTGGATGCAGCTGCTCCGCCATGGAAACCCATTCCATGAAGCTCACTATGCACTGTTCTTAAGCTAATCCAAAGGCCACAAGATGTTTGGAGGTCTGTAGCTATTCTCTATTCTCTAACTCTCTCTGTGCACTGTGCGCCTCAGCATGTGCTGACCTTGCTCTTTTATTTTATGTGACCTACCACTTCATGGCTGAGTTTCTGCTGTTCCCAATCGCTTCCACCGTGGAATATTTAGTAGTGACGAAATTTCACAAATGGACTTATTGCACAGGTGGAAACCTCTCAAGGCACCACGCTTGAATTCTCTGAGCTCCTGAGAGTGACCCATTCTTTCACAAATGTTTGTAGAAGCAGTCTGCAGGCCTAGGTGCTTGATTTCATATACCGGTGACCGTGGAAGTGATTGGAACACCTGAATTCAATGATTCGAAGGGGTGTCCCAATACTTTTGCCCAAATAGCTTCTTTCACATTCTTGTGGAATTTGTAGCTTGCGAAAATGACATTTGACTTCAGCATAAGGTATGCTTTAAAGTGAAAATCTTATGTTTTTAGTACCTTTCCTTCGTCTTACGTGAGTGTCCATGCGTAATAAATGTCTTCGCTTTTGTCTCTGATCCAAAGGAGTAGATAGCTGCATTTTTCATCCTTTCCTTTCCTCTTGAACAGGCCCGAAAACAATAAATCCACATGCAGCTTGAAGTTGTGCCATGCTTCGGGCAGGTTGCAGGTTAGTCCATCGACGTCCATTTGCCTATTGAAAACTTTTAAAAGTCATTAATTTTTTATTCTGACACCATGTCTTGTTTGTACGTTGTGTACAAAAGCATATTCAGACCATGACGTGCTATAACTATGTCTGTTATTGACCGCTACCTGGAAAACAATGATTGTACTCGCTCTACATACAGCAATACTCAAGGCATACACTGAGCATGCGTGAGGAAGGAGTCTGTATCAAATAATTACAAAAAAGACTCCATGTCTAGTATCCAGTAGGGCCAGTGGTTGCATCATTATTGGGTTTAAACCAATCATCCAGCATATTTTATGAGAATATTACAGGCTTGACAGTTTTAGGTACCACTGGTGTTTAAACTGCAGTGTGCAGGCTAATAGCAAACTAGCAGAATGAGTAAGTACCTGCTGTAAGGGCATACAGAGGTGTGCTGATCGGAGCAGTGCTGAGTGAGAAGTTTAAACTGTGAATGTAGCTGTGCATGTATATTATGATCCACATTATGTGATTAAAATAAATGATGCAGTCCTTAGAGCAGTTTTCCCGAACTTTGGGTTGATACATTTTGCTGACTTTCCATCATACCTAAATGTATACTTATGGATCCCTTAGACATTGTTCATAAGCCAGACCTTCCCGGGGTATTGGCTGCCAAAGGGATCTCTTTCCAAAAATACTTGTTGGCACCCAACTTTCCAAGGTTACTGAAATTCAATGTTTGTCACCTATGGTTTTGCTATCTGCAATGTTACAGGTAAAATATAAAGTTTTTAGGTATCCAAATGTTAAATATTACTTCAAATTCTCTTGAGATTTTTTAATTATTGGTATTGTAATAGTACATAGATATGAAGTAATAGTTTGGCTGATAACTGGAAATAATTTTTCCCAAATTATATGTATATGGAACACATTTGCAGTTGAAACCATCAGGCTACTACTCTGGGAATGGTCCTCATAGAAAGCAAATTAAAGAAAAAACAGAATTGTCAGTAACTATGGTTGGATTGTCAGGTAATGAAAGACATAGTATGCTATAAAAAGCTAAATTCAAGAATTACAATTATAATGGGAGGATCACTTCGCACATTTGCTCATTTTGTAATTAGTATCATGATCACCACATGCTTCTCCTTCATCAAACCAAAGACCACATTTATCTGCAGTTGTACATGGTCAGCCCTGATAAAACATGACAGTATAATGTACTAGTAACAATGAATTGCTGTGTTTTACAGATAATCTAAGTGATCTGATGAACCTTGTGTTTGGTGAGGTGTTCCCTGACTCAGCAGACTTTCCTCATAGTATGAGAAACCATCAGAAGAGGAAGTTATTGCTGGGCAGACGTCATACTTCAATCAAGCAAAGGCCTGAAGACCACATAGTGGCCTGTAGCATCATAAAGTCTGGGTATCCTGGGAAATTTGGTGTATTCATATTATGGATTTCATCTGTCTCCCCTACCCTGTGCTGCTGGATTATTTTCTGTTTGTGGATTTGTCACGACCTCTCTGTGTTCTCTCGCTCCTCTACCTGCAGTCAGAGTTGTGGGTGTTATCACTGGCTGGGAGGTTCCGCACCATCATGCACCTGATCTTCTAATAAATCTCTAAAACTCTCTAAGTTGTCATCTCCTGCTTTTGGGACCAGTATAGAAACCGTGAAAGGATTTCTTGCCCATATGCTCTGGATTTGTTTGGACTCATCTCCTGCTCTGTATCACTGCCTGCCTCTTATTTGTAAGCATCCTCACCTTGGAGATGTTCTGAATAAACACTAAAAGCCGTGTCTGGTTCCAAATCCCTGTTTCCTTTATCTAGGCTTGGCGAATTATAACAATAACATCTGACCACAATGGTCCCAGCAGACATCAAGTTTTCTTTGAGGATATGGAGGTGACAAGGCCTGCCATGGATAAAGTTTCTGGTGTTTTGTGTAGTTCAATGTACATTCTGGTTAAGCTTAGAGCTACTGATACATTTAAAGAGACAATAAACACCTCAGCCTACTTTGTTCTTAACCAGCCTTTGCTAACAGTCAGTCAGACTACCTCGGGCTTGCTAACCTGCTGTTAGCTCCAGCTCCTGAGTCTGTCCTGAGTAACTTGGGTCCAGCTGGTTTCCTGCCTGTTCCAGCCCCAGAGCCACCTTCTGTAAAGTCCTCCACAGGAAGCATTTCTCTCACTGTTGTCACAACATATCTTTCAGAACTGGTGCAGGGAGCTAAATTTATGAATACTTCAGAAACTAACACGGCTCTCCACAACCTACTGTCTCACAGTCCTCCCCAATGTCCTTTCTTTTACCCCCTCTTCGCCCCACCATACCGGGAACCTACAGTGTCCCAGTTGTACAGGGAAAAACTCATTAAAGGCCCTGCGAACATACTGGCCCCCAGCAGATGTCTCAGACAATCTGCGGGAGGTTATCCATTTATCAGAAAACCCATATATCATCATCAAACCTGCCAATAAAAAATTGTGAATCTGAACAGACAGGAATATTTACTGGGAGTAGGCAGACAACTGGCTGATACCAAATACTACACACCCCTTAGGTCCATCGTACAGTCACTGTAACAAAAAAAACACATGTAAATTATATTTACTCCCCAAAATCCATATAGACCTATAGTTTCTGATTGCAACAGCGTGTTGTCTGGATTCAACATGGGGTCAGGTTTGGTTATATGGTGAATATCAAAGTAATTAAATTATTAATATTAAAAAAGATGAATATCATTAATAAACAAAGGGCACCACCCTGGAATCAGGGACCAATAACCAAATATGAAATCAGTCTAAAAGGTTTATCCACCTATAAATAACAGTAGTAAGACAAGGCTATTACATAAACAGGGAGGGACAGTGATGGGTGTTTACCTACCTATAAATTGTCAATAATGAAGCATGTTATGGCCGCTGCTGGCTGCCTTAGAGTAGTAGTTGTGTTCTGGAGTTCTCTGAACGGTATGCAAATCCCAGCTGCGAGTACCTGTTGAGGATTGGTTCCTCTGGACCTGGAACCACCCACTTCCTGGTTGCTGTTTGCTGGCGTCTGATTGGTGTGGCTGAAGATCCGACCGAACCTGCCAACCAGGACTCGCCAATCAACACCAGCTGGCCTACAAATAGTTTGTGTTTCTGCAGTTTGAGGCAACTGTGAGCCAGTGATCAGTTTGCCTCATTGTTGGTTGTGTACCCTTTTGAATAGTGAATTTCTTGAGTGTTCAATTTACCTGTTTCTGTTGGTTAGAAACCTTGTAAACCACATAGTGTGAGTGGCACTCTTTAGGTTTGAGCATTGTCTGTTTGGTTACTTTGCATTCTTGTAAAGCATGTAGGTACTGACCTCCTTTTGTTCAGTGTTTTTTGAGTAGAGAGCTGTCTTTGGACAATACCTCCTTTTTGTTTCTGTTTTTTTGTCAGTACCTATATAGCCTCCTTTTGTTGTGTTTTCTTGAGACAAATCATTTAATTAAACATTTGACTTTACCCTAAATTCAGTTGTCCTTTACCACCTTCATTTCCATCCCAAATATCTTGTTACTGCCCTACCCTAACGAGCTGGGTTGTAACAAGCATCATTAATTAATACTGTAATAGACCAACAATGAAGGGTGAGTTTGTACACTGGCTGCCTCAACAAACTGATGCCACAATACCATACACAATAACCACAAACAACTTCTTAAAAGTATAGCAGGATTTATTTACTTAAACTGTGATTGTTAACTTTACTTAAGTAATTTAGCCGCTATTATCTAATCTCAAATATAACAACAAACATACAACAATGAGCAAATGCAAAGAGAATGTGGTGTGTGTGTTTGTGCACGCGCACATGTGGAACTAGGTGAAGATGTGTGTACAGGGCTCAATGTTAAACTTTTTTGCAAGTGGCCCCACCGGGCCACTGGGTTTGAAACTTACTGGCCCGAAAACAATTTTTACTGTCCCTCCTTCCAAAAGTGTTTAATCGTTTATTAAATACATACTGGATGTAAAAAAACTAAAACAAACAAACGCAGTTAAAATTATAAAAAATAAAAAGGTTAACAAAACAATTTACTTAAAAAAAAAAACATACTAACAGACTCAAACATGACGTGCTCTCCTGCTGACAGCCATTTATGTCAATCACAAGGTAGTCCCGTCCAAAATCATACGCTGCGTTATCGTCTATTTTCCCCTAAATAGGACCATAATATACTAAATGAACATCATGCTGTGTTGAAGAAGACTTGAAACTGGCGACTGAGACTATAAACTAATTTAAAAGTGTTTACTGAGGTAATAAATCAGCTGAGAAGTAGCAACATTTTACCATTATTTCTAATGGAACTCGCCTCCTACTGGCTGTTAGAGAGAATGCAGCTTTAAGTTCCGTCTGCATGGTTTCACTTTCGACCTAGAGGTCCCGCATGATTGAGATTAGAGAAATAACAACAACAACTACAACAAATACTATAATAATAATGTTTTTACACTGGCCGGATAGGGCGAGTGAGTTGCTAGTTCAACTGTTTTACTGGCCCCAGGCCATCGGGCCACTGTTACTGTCACAGGCTATCAGCAGATGTCACGTGGTATCACAATGTAACCAAGACACTGCTGTATACAGCATAAGCAATGAGTTTCTCTCAGTTAGCGGGTGCTGGCTTTGGGTTGGACAGTGTGTAGCGAGTTTATACACACGTGAGAATAATACTCACTAGTACCACAAGGAGGAGATTTCAGATTATGTTGTAATATTGCTACAACTACTGTCGCACAAGACCTGACTTTTACTGGTGTGATCTCGGCCTTTACACTTTGATAAGAGGGTATTTACTGATCACTTTCACAAGTAGCTGAGCTCTGTAAAAAAAAAAATCCAGCGGTGTGGCCGTTAAAGTTTCAAAACAATGTACTTGAGCACGTAAAACACACAGCAATACAGAGGAACCGATGGTCCATAAAATCCACAATTAAAACAAAAGCTCAGTATATAATAATACCATTATAACTTTAGACACTTTAGTTTTGCTTCTTTCTCACTCTTGGTAGTGATGATGATAATACCAGACCTGTGTGGCGAATGTCTGTCAGAGTTTCTTTCAGAGCGGATCCTGGGAAGCAGATTTACCGTTCAATACGGGGTCCGGCGACTGTTCCTCCGGTGGCAGCAGGTGTGGAAACATCCCTGTTAATGTTGAGGAGATAGGGAACAGCGGTTCTTCTTCTCAATTAAGCACTGAGAATTCCATCTCCTTCTGCAGGTGAGGAGTTTCCTTGTGTTGTAAACAACAAATTTTCTAAGGATTCAACATAAAAAAAAAGTGTTCTCACAAAAAAAGTTAAATTGAGGTAAAAAAAAAGAAAAATCACCAACCCTGTGATTAGTGGACAACCTGCTCTACCTCCTGAGCCACAGCCGCCCCTCACTACAACTATCATAACCTCAAAACCAAAAAAAAATTAATCACTCATACATACTGCAACTGTGTGAAACAAAAACCTGTGTAACAAACAACTTAGGTTAAGATATTCTCTTCAGCAAACAGTGCTAATTATTTAATCTGAGTGCATTGTAACAATGATTTAGATGATGCTGGAGTGACTGGCTTTTATCTGATATTGGCCCCATTTATGTGTCTAACTTAGATTTATTTTCCTTCATTTCCTTTGAGGCAATTTGTTTGACAACATCAGTCTGTGAAGCATTGCAGAGGAGATAATTATTTCTACTTATCACTCCTCTGATATCCTTCCCTTCCAGCCTTGCTTAATTCTGTCCCTTTAATTCCTCCTCCCTTCCCCTCTACTCATTTGGCATTAACATATATATGTAACTGCTGTTAGCCCTGTCATAAACACAACGGGAGACTCTGTGTGTCTGTGTGCGCGCCGCTGTGTAAACCAGGGTGCCTTTGATCTGATAAAAACCTCTAATTTGGGTGGTTGAAAGAGTTTACATACTATTTATTTTCCTCCATTCCTTTGCTTTTCTCCTGCTTCCCATTTACGTTCGGCTTCACTCCACTGTTGGAGAATTGCAGCTGAGTTTCATGATATGGACCGAGCCAACGTTTCGAGAGGGAAATGTTTTGACAATTGGCTTTGTCAAATTTGGTTTGAGATTTCTTCATTGCTTTGTGCAGTCTTTTAGATTAAGACTGCGCTTGTGTAAATACGTTTCTCTGCTCACATGATTGATGTTCTATTTCAAAGTAAAGCAACAGTAAACAAGTTTTCATAGAGCAAGGGCTTTTGATTAGCACGCCATTCATCACTGGTGGCTTGGCCTTTTACATGAGTGCCACAAACATTGGCAAAATGTTTTCAGATTTAGTTATAGCACAGGCCTTTTATAATAGAGAAAGAAATGTCTCATTTTAACTATGCAAATATAATATATTGGATATATATATTGCTATGGCAACCGGCAGCACTTGTAAGAGCACCAGCTGGTAGCTCCTTCAAACTTTGCTACACTTTTTTTATCTGTTTTTTTCCAGCTTTACTGCCTAAACATGTGTTACCTCTGACATACAGTCAATGGAAGATGAAGACAGGGTTTTTGGATTAAAGAGCAGCAGACCACGATCCACCCGGCCCAAACAACTGGACCAAGCGCCACAGTGGGTGCGGTGATTGCTCAGAGGAGAGGAAAGAGAGCCAGGAGAGGAGCCATGCTTGGATTTAATTTTGCTAAGGAGCCAGTCTGGACAAAATGGGACTCATGTTGACCCAGCAACGGAATTCGGAGACTGCTCAGACCTGCCTCATCAACATCCCCGATCAAGCACCAGGCAGGTGGTCCATGTTCCGAGCTGTCAGCGCAAGACTCACGAGATGAGAGGAGGTGGACTCTGGAGTCTGTTTCCCAAATGTCAGACTGTTTATTGTGAAGATGAAACTTTCATATTATATCATCATATATTATATTATATTATATCATCTGGTTGCTGCTGTTTACATTCAAAAAATGCACTATGGAATGTTTGGGGTGTGTATGTGTCTGTATATATGTATATACTGTAAATAACTATTGTTTTATTTTATATGTTACCATATTTTAACATGGTTAAAAAGTGTTAATATAACTTAATTATAGGCTATGTTGTTTGTGTAGCATGAAGGAACTACAAATTTTGTTTGGTTATGCAGCCTTGTGCTGTATAATGACTAATAAACAACCTTGAACCTTGTATCTACACTGCTATACATATGAGGAAATTACATGTTACTGAACAACCTTTTCTACATTTTTATGTATCTAAAATACTGCTTGTGTATGAAGATACCTTATGTCACTGGATTGCATTTTTCTTTTTGTGGTTAAAATATGGATGCTGTACAATGAACTCCTCCTCAACCTTGCTTGTTTCTTGTTTATTTATTTTGTCTTTTTCACAACATTTACATCACCCATGCAAACCCTTACCTCTTACAATTAACTTTTGCAGATCGCTGGTGGACAACCCTATTTCACCACGATCAACAAACAACATAGGCATCCCTTAACCCTTTTTACTGGGGCACGTGCTCCTTTACCTATGTGCTATGTCCGGTTAGAATTTCAAAATAAAACTACTGGTTGATGTGAAAAGGCACATTATTACGAAATGAAACGTCATAAAAAAACGAGTCAATGTTGAAAGTGAGTATTTTCAACGTTGATGAGAGGACCAAGAGAGACTATCCTTCTGTGCACAAGAACAGAAAATAACTCAATAACCATGTTTTTTAAAGCACATTTTGAAGTATTGAAAAAAAATCCTTAATTTTGCAAAAACGTTTTTACGCTCGCTTGAGGTGGTTTTTGCCTTTGTCGAAAAAGAGTAAATGCATTAAATGGGAGATGGAAACTCTTTTTCCGAATAAGTTCTGACGTAGCGAACTTGTAACTCACAACTGATCAGCTCTTTAACCCATCTGAGCAGCACGACTAGGTCTGTTTTTTTCTTGGTTTCTTACAATATAAGTATTTATTACGTTTGATAAACGTGGACTTGCAAAGATGTTTATGAACTGCAGCACTGAAAAAACAACATGAAAACAAATGAAACCCACACATCCGGCTGAGCGATGCTACAGTCCGCAGCCGGACCTTATTCCATTCCAGCAGCAGCATTAGTGGGAGCAGTCCAGACAGCACACAGATGTAATAAGTAGGTAGGTAGGTTTATTGTCACAATATAACAAGTTATAGAGTGAAATTGTCTTTTGTAACTCCCTTCTGCTACATAGCAGACAATATAAATGAATACAGAATCAATTATAAAAAATGGTAAACAGAAAAAAACTATATTCACTGGAGCATTTCGGAGGATGAATTTAGGATGAGGATGAGTTTAAGAGTGATAGCTTGGGGGAAAAAGCTGTTCTGCAGTCTGGTGGTGCAGCAGCTGAAACTCCTATATCTCTTCCCAGAAGGCAGCAGGGTGAACAGGCTGTGGCTGGATGGGTACTGTTCTGTATCCTTTGGGCTCTGCAGGCACCTCACCTCACTGATATCACTGATGCTCGGGAGATGGATACCAATGATCTTCTGAGCAGTTTTAATCACCCTCTGCAGAGCCCTCCGGTCCAGTTAGTGATGTTTTCAGTCAGGATGCTTTCTATTGCTCCTCTGTAAAAGCTGACAAGAACCTGACACGGGAATTTCGCCTTCTTAAGCTTCCTCAAGAAATAAAGTTGTTTCTGAGCTTTCTTCACCAACGTGGAGATGTGAGATGACCATGTCAGGTTGATGATGATGATGATGGTGTTATCCGCAAACTTCACAACAGAGCTCTCTCCATGTTTTTAGTACACGGCCAGGAATGTTATCAGGCCCAGCTGATTTTCTCATATTCACTCTCAGCAGGACACTCCTCACATCTGCTGTGGATACTGACAGTGGCGGTGGATTAGACTTTACAGCTAACCATTTGTTGAGGAGATCAAAGTGAGCATAAAAGGTGTTAAGTTCATCAGGTATTGTGGCCTCACACATGATGGCACTCCTCATAGTCACACATCGTTTTAAAATGAGACAATGAATATCTGTCTCAACTCTGGACTATTGCAAGGTGGAAAGCAGTAGATTCACATTGACTATTAATATGTTGATTAGCAGGGCAAACTGGGCAATATGGACGTACATTTAGTAAATAACATCACATACTCAGTCATGTCATAGCATAAATAGTATTGTACTTTTGTCCTTAATATCTTGCAAGTATAGATATTTATAATTTACAGGAGGTGTGCTATGCTGAAGTTTGTCAGTAGAGTAGATGCTGGATAAGCCAGTACAAGCACAGCTGATCCAAATCCAGTACTAGCACAGACCAAGTCCAGACATACAGGCAGCCTCAGCCAGTAAAAGCACAGCCAGAGGTCTATAGCCAGCATCAGAAACAAGCAGCTCAGACCCTAATGGAAGATTGAGTTAGTGTGCAGAGGTCTATTCAAATCAGCAGTGGTATTTTCTAGAAGAGGTTTCCATTCAGGCTTATTACAGAGACAGACCTTTAAAAGGAGAGGTAGTAGTGAGAGCACTGCAGTATCAGGTGTGACTGTGCAGCAATGGCAAATTGTTTACATGGCTCACAAGTCAGGTATGAGGGCCCCATAGTGGAATTTTTCTCAGGTGGTACCATAGGTGTGTGTTCTTTCGCTTTGGTCAAATATTTCTGACATAATAATAATAATAATAATAATAATCTTTATTTGTAGAGCACTTTTCAAAAACAAGTTACAAAGTGCTTCAACAAGTGCAAAGACAACAATACAATACACAAAAGACAACAATACAAGCAAGAAAACATTGAAAAGACCAAAATAGACGTTTAAGATAAATATAAAATAAGTAAAATAGAATAAAATAAAATAAAGTCAAATAAGATCTGGAAAGGTTCTCCTATAAAAGTATGTTTTAAAAGAGTTCACTGACTCAGCCGACCTGATTTCCTCGGGCAGGCTGTTCCAGAGCCTCGGGGCCCTGACAGCAAACACTCTGTCCCCTTTAGTTTTCAGTCGAGACTCTGGAACAGACAACAGACCTCTGCCCGAGGATCTCAAGGTACGTGCTGGTGCGTATGGGACTAAAAAGTCAGAAATATAACAAGGCGAGAGGCCATGAAGAGCTTTAAAAGTGATCGATAAAATTTTAAAGTCAATTCTAAAACATACTGGGAGCCAGTGTAATGAAGCTAAAACAGGGGTGATGTGGTCATATTTCTTTGTTCTGGTTAAAAGCCTGGCAGCTGAGTTCTGGACAGTCTGGAGTCGATCAGTAGATTTTTGGGATAAACAAGTGAAAAGGCTGTTGCAATAATCCAGGCGTGATGAGATGAAGGCGTGTAAAATGGTCTCGGTGTCCTTAAAAGTTAACATAGATCAAATTTTTGCTACATTTCTAAGTTGATAAAAACATGATTGAACAAGCTTTGTGGTGTGCTGCTCGAAATTTAAATGACTATCAAACCAGACACCAAGGTTTAATGTGATTTGGCAAAACAAATACTGCCATCTGCTGGGACCCGATGACCAGGATTTCTGTTTTGTCTGAGTTGCTGGAGGAAATTATTTGACGTCCATTTTTTAACTTCACAAAGGCAGTTGTTAAGTGAACTCAGCATTCCAGGATCTGTGGATCTGACGGGCAAGTACATTTGTGTGTCATCAGCATAAATATGAAAAGAAATACCATGTTTATGGATAATATGTCCAAGGGGAAGCAGATTCAAGGAAAACAAAATGGGTCCTAAGACCGACCCCTGAGGCACACCATATTTAACTGGACAGAACGAAGAGACATAGTTGTTTACAGACACACAAAACTTCCTATTTGACAGGTAGGATGAAAACCATTCTAGGGCAGTACCAGAGATCCCCACCCAGTGCCTCAGTCTGTCAAACATGATGTTGTGATCAATGGTGTCAAAAGCAGCGCTAAGGTCCAGGAGTACCAGGACTGAGCACATACCTTCATCAGCAGACATTAAAAGGTCATTGGTGACTTTAAGCAGGGCAGTCTCAGTGCTGTGGTACTTCCTGAAACCAGACTAAAACTTTTCATATAATTTGTTATTTTCCAGTACAGTGAGCAGCTGTTTGGACACAATTCTTTCTAGAATCTTTGCAATAAAAGCCAGTTTTGAAATTGGTCTAAAATTTTGTGGGAGGGAGGGATCTAAACCAGGTTTCTTTAAAAGCGGGTTCACGCAAGCCGTTTTAAAATAATCAGGGACACAACCAGTAGATAGGGAGCTGTTAAAAACAGATCAAATGGGGCCCAACAGAATCCATTACTT